>NC_141153.1:124190561-124500061 GCF_053477565.2 Lygodium microphyllum | reverse complement strand
ACGGAAGAAGCTTGATCCAAAGGCAGAAAAATGTGTCTTTATTGGATACTCTTTAGAGCAGAAAGGGTATCACTATTATAACCCTGTCACATGTAAGTTTAGAGTGAGCAGGGATGTCATCTTTGATGAAATGAGTAGTTGGTATGGATCTAGTGGTGATGCATTGGATGATGAAGATGATCATAACACTCATGTGCAGGCTGAAAAGCAAGAATCACAAACTCTTAGTGGACCAGAGACATCATCTAGTAGTCCTTGGTCTAGGAGACTAAGGAGTAGCTCTACATCTTCAGGTGCATCTAGTAGCACTACAGGTAAAGACAAAGGAAAGAATAAAGCGTCAGATGCCATTGATGCAGTTCTTGATGGAGACTCCAGTGGATCAGAGAGCTTGGATGATGAGCTTGGTATTCCTTCTGTCAGGACACTAGGTGTACAGAGAGCTCATAGTAATGTAAAGGCTCCATTGACTGATCCGGTGGTACGCACACCTAGCAGGGTCAGATACCCTGTTAAAAGATTTGGTTTTGAAGGTTATGCAGCTTACCATTATGCTTATATGGTGAAACTAGTTGAGGATATTGAGCCCACTTGTTTTGAGGATGCTGTTGATCATACTCATTGGGATGCAGCAATGGATGAGGAGATGGCTGCATTAGAGGCCAATAAGACTTGGGATCTAGTATCATTGCTGAAGGGCAAGAAAGTTATTGGATGTAAGTGGGTTTGTAAGATTAAGCACAATGCAGATGGTTCTATTAGTAGGTACAAAGCTAGGCTGGTTGCAAAAGGCTATGCCCAAACATATGGCATAGATTATGAAGAAGCCTTTAGTCCAGTTGCTAGAATGGCAACTGTCACATGTGTGATTGCTTTGGCAGCAGCCAAAGGTTGGAGATTGCAGCAAATGGATATGAAGAATGCCTTCTTGCATGGTGATTTGCAGGAAGAAGTGTATATGGATCAGCCATCAGGTTATGAATATTTAGAGCATCCCACGTATGTGTGCAGGTTGAAGAAAACACTCTATGGGCTCAAGCAAGCACCTAGAGCATGGTTTGACAAGATCAAAGAGTATCTTGTCAATATTGGATTTTATGTTTCTGATGTTGATCACTCACTTTATGTGAGAAAGGGAGATGCAGATTTGGTCATCACAGTCATCTATGTGGATGACTTGATTATTACAGGCGATAGTGATAGTGGGATTGCTGAAGTCAAGGACTTTTTGAAGAAGAAGTTTGAGATGAAGGATTTAGGTGAGCTAAGGTACTTCCTTGGCATTGAGATGATTAGATGTGATGATGGTATATGGCTGTCCCAAAGACAGTATGGCTTGGATATGTTGTCCAAGTATGGTATGACAGCATGCAAACCACTTTCAGTCCTGTTGGAGTAGAATGTAAAGTTGAGTGCTGATGTTGGGGATGAGATAGAAGACCCTACTATGTTCAAGAGGATAGTGGGGAGTTTGATCTACATGACCATTACAAGGCCAGACTTGAGCTACACTGTTGGTCTTGTGAGTTAGTTTATGCAAGTACCTAGAAAGCCACATTTGGATGCAGTCAGACGCATATTGAGATATGTGAAGTCCACATTACATTATGGAATTTTCTATGAGACAAGTACAGATTTACAAGTGTTTGGATACACACCTGCAGATTGGGCTGGTAATATGTCTGATAGAAGATATACCAGCGGATACATGTTCTCTTTTGGTAGTGTAGTAGTTACTTGGAGCATCAAAAAGCAATCTTCAATTGCTTTGTTGAGTACAGAGGCTGAGTATAGAGGTGCTATTATTGCAGCATGTGAGGTAGTATGGCTGCAAAAGTAGCCCAAAGAAGCATGACATAGCCATCACTAAGGAGTAGGTGTGATGTTGTGTTATGCTATCCAAGAATCAGCTAAAAAATGGTGAAAATTTTCTAATGTATTCTTCTACTATTGTACATCCACATGGCTACAATGGCAATGATTACAGGCTCCAGGGGGTGCCCAAGGAGGCACATAACAAGCCTCAAGTGCCCAAATGCAAGGGGGAGAAAGATACAAGGTTCAAGGGTTTGAGTTATAGTTGCCCTGATTGACTATAATCTAAGAACTAAATAAAAGCACTAAAAGAACACTTCAATACCTTTGTAGCAATACCCCGAGGGTGGCTCAATAGGTCAGGAAGGTGCTTGGGAAGTCGGGGAGGGACGGGAGCTGGGGAAGGATAGCTATGGCTATCGGGAAGGAGACCCGCTGTTGTAGGTATTTAAATAGAAGCTAAGAATGCCACAAACCAAGCTCAGGAAGTCGGGAGGCCAAGCTCTCATACCAGTTGAAAGGTGAGAAGGATCAAAGCTTGCTTGGAAGTGAGCTATGGCAGAGAGCAATAGCAAGACGAGAGACACAAATGGGAACTCCAACAGTCACAATGTGTGACCGGGCCTTCCTTATTCAAACTATCACTAAAAGAATAAAGAATAAAGTGACAATGAGGGGTGCCCGCCATGCCTGCAGGCCATACCTGTGCAGTGTGCAGTAGCGGGTACTATCAGTGTAGTAATACATAGGCGGCTAGGCAGAGGCACCTTTACCCCCAACACTGAAGACCCTTCATCCTCTAACCCTTTAATCCTAGGAAGGATTCTTCTCATTTCAGAAGGGGGAGGGGGTAAGGTGAATCAAACCAAACACATAAGGAAAACAATAAAAGAAAAGCACAAATTGCAAGGGTAGGATGCAACAACTTGTGATTGAGGAAAATTTCAATAAAATTAGAAGTCAATAGACTAGTGGGAGAAAAAATTGGAAGTCAATAGACTAGTGGGAGAAAAAAGTCTACTTTTTCACTCAAGCATTTCAGTTCAGCAAGTATGTAGTCATTTCATGTTGCTTGTAATTATTCTGAAAAACACTACTGGTGAATAAATATGGCTTCATGATAGGCACCCATCATGGCAGGCCAAGAAAAGGGTGGCAAATTACCTTTTTTAGAAGAATAACAAGCAAAATACTGACTTTCAGTGGAAACACAAACCTTCAAATAGTTCAAGTTAGAAGGCATGGCCATTGAAGAACGGGCTATAAGACAGATCATCGAGCATTGCAATTTGCAAAAATATGTGGAAGCAATAAGCCAGGGGTGGACTACTTCCACTGTGCAGAGTTCCTGAGGACTTTCCATAGTAACCGAGGCACTATAACTGTGCATGAGGCAGAGGAAACACTTCAGGTGCAGATTGAATTGACCCTGGAGTTAGTGGAAAAGGCATTGGTCTTGGCATACAAAGTAGAGAGGAAGCTAAAGAGAGATGTATATGCCTTGCTAGGAATGGATAAGGTAAATATCCACACCAACAATGGCATCAACTTGGCGGATATCTCGGATCCCGAAGTCCAACTCCAAGCCAAGATGGTGCACGGGTTGTTCTCTAGTCAGAGGTACAACACCATCATGAGTTGCATCAATGTCCCCTTGCTAGAGAGCATCGCAACAAGGTTGTTGGATGAGGTGAACCTCAACAATTTTGTGAGGAAGACCATTGAGACCTCAACAAAAGATTTGGCAATGGGAGGACAACTTGTCGGAGGAGAATCTCCTGCCACCAAGGCCAAAAGGAAAGATTTTTCTTCAAAGGATGCAACCATCGAATTTGATGGGGTCCTCACTACTGTGATCATCAGGGAAGTCTTGGGACAAGGGCAGGAAAGAAGCAAGAGAATGAGTAGATGAAACGCCAAGCAGGTCACCACCTCACTAGGAATAAGAGGCATAGTCTAGTGAAAGGACATTGAGTGAGGAGGAAGAAGACAAGGAGCAAGAAGCATAGACTATAGCTCGGGGAAGGTTAAGAAGATAAAGAAGAAAATTTTGCTAAGAAAGCAGGAAGAGGAGAGGAGTAAACAAGAGAAGGAAGACTTGTAGAAGGCTCGTAGGGAGTCCAAAAAGGCGAAGGGGGAAAGAAGGAGAAAGCATGAAGAGGAGTTGAGAAAAAAGGAGGAGAAAGACATGGCCCTCGCCACGCACAGGTCCATTAAGCAGCAGTCTAGCAGCCAGGACGAGCCAGAACCTGCAAGCCCAATCAGAGACAAAGGGCCAAGCTCAAGCACCCATGTGCTAGAGTTTGCGCCACTTGCAGTGCAAGAAGGCAAGGGCAAGGCCCCAATCACCCCCATTCCCACTCTCCTGACGCCCACCACCACCACTGCCATCTCCACTCCCAGTTCTATAACCCAGGTGGATGCCAACAACTTAATGACTTGAGTCTAGTAATTCATGAATAAAGAAGTGGGCCAAGGAGTAAGAGAAGGAACCCCTCTGGTAGGAACCAAAAGACTAGCTGCGGCAGCAGATGCCGAGTCGAGGCAAGACCCTAAGAGGCAAAAGGTGGCAAGCTCCACAACCTCTATCCCTGCAAAATAGGGATGCCATCCAAAGAATACAACGAGTATGTCAAGGAGGTCCTCTCTCAATTAGAGAAAGCCAAGGAGAATAAAAAAATCATGGTAGCAGAGTTCGAAGCCGAAAAAGAGGCCATGATTGCATCCTAGCTAGAGAAAACATGCCAAATAACCATGGCCCAAAGGGAAGTTTACAAGCTGAAGGAGCAATTACAAGCTAAGGAGGAGACATAACCAAAATGGCAAGTGCGATTGAATGAAGATACAAAGGTCATACTATGCCTACAATGGCACAATGAAGAGATTGTGGCATGCTACGAATATCTATAAGCTAAAATGGAGAAAATCACTAAAGCCACAGAAGAACTGGAGTAGAGTTGAGAGAGGAAAGAGAGAAACTAACCCAAGAGGCTGCCTCAGCATAGGAAGATAAGAAAAAGCTAAGGACAGAAATGGAAGATCGAGAATGAAGGCTCACAATGCTAGCTCAGAGGCAAGGGGAAAGCCTCGAAGATATGAACAGAAGGGAAGAAGAATGGGATAATCAGAACGAAAAAAGAGTCAAAGCCTTGGCATGCCATCTCACTCAAGGTGAAAAAGAAAATATACTTGCTAAAAGCAAAGTGAAAGCCACCCAAGTGAGCTTCCAAACCCATTAGCATGCCTTCCTGGATACCCTATTGGACGTCACCCAAGTAGAGGAGGGAGAGTCCATAGAGGCAATGAAAAAGAAATTGGGAATGGCTTGTAGGGCATTGAAAGTAGGACTGCAGATGCTGCCACAACCTACTGGAGTTGGTCCAAGCTTGGAAGAGCAACACCATTATCTCCTATTGGCAGGCCTAATCTCGCAAGAAGTGGACACACTCGGGTTCCTTGAAGAAGAGCAGCAGGAGCCAAGCTAGGAGAGGGAGGTGGATGTGAACTTTGAAATGAGATCACATGAAAAAGATCTTGTCCACCACCATCTCATTCCTCGCGGCCTAAAGAGCAACAACACATGGACATCTCTGCAGAAAGAAAGGCATCACTGAGGTAAAGAAGAAAACAAATGGTGGAGGACACAAGGAGAAAATGGAATGCCAAGGGAGTGAGGGCACCCCAGGCACCTATCCCATCATGCAAGGATGATTCCCCAGTGAGCTTCCACGCCAACCTTGTAATCTAGGAGAGGCAAGAAATGTCCAGGAGCCTCTTTGACTTTAACTTCTAGTTTCCCACCACCTTGCGTAGGGTCTTGCCCATCAAGGTGGTGGAGGAGGTGATTAACATTGGAAGCAGGCTTGGACAGAAATGACTGGAGGAGAGAGAGTAGAATCCCACCTTATGGGCCACTAAAGATGCCGAGTTTTGGCAGAATAAGGTTTTTGAAGTGCCAAGGTCTGTGGTTGGCTACGAAAGTCAGCCTAAATGTAGAAGAAGGGTCTACAACTCCAACTTGGACACTTGGATGGTCTTTTGCAACACTCACCCTTCGCGCGGAATGACCCAACCTTTATGCCTTACCCTCAAAGGGTGTGGGAGTGGATTTTTACTCAAGTGTCCACGACCACTACGACTTCCCTATAATCTATAATCCTCATTGTACTACATATGAAGAGGCCCTCGTCTTCACATCAAAGAACTTGTATGATATCCTAATCCAATTCAATAACTTCATGCCCTTACCCCACCTTTATTACTACTTGTAATTACCTTAGAGTGCTTAGGATACTCCTTAGGCAAGACCCCACCCCATAGGAGCATTGCCTTCCAGTACTCCATTTTGATCCTAACGCTATAGATAGTTGCGCGACGGCTCGACTAATGATGCAGGCTGCTCTATTATCTTCATTTTGCTAAGCCCTTCTAGAGGACATGAATGATAGCCACTTCACACATTACAATCATCCATTCCTCTCCACCACCACCCTTCAGGTCCACCTAAACCTCAAGGGGTATCTCCAAAGCCGCCAGAAATCTATTAAGCCCCCTTGTCCACCTCACTCCAATGATGAAGATTAACTTCTATCATGACTATGTAACTTGGGCCAAAAAAAAAAATCACATGTAGACACCCCAAGTACACATCAATCACAATCATTGCACCTATGGGTCCTCAAGTTAGGTGCATCTAGTGGCCTCAGTTAGTCGGCTCCGTGCTTAACCCCCTAGCCCTTTGGATTCCCCATGACACTTGCTTAGGGCACATCAAAGGCAAGACATACCCAAGAAGGTAATTCTTTTCTAGGGTTAGAACTGTCACCCTAAGCCCCCTGCACCACACCTCCCTTATGCATAAACTGGGTCCTCAAGTGTGGGACACCACTAAAGGTTAGACTCATGTCCCAGTTCCACAAGCATGGGAACCACACCCTCCATGGTAAGGCAGAAACACCCCCAAGTGTAGTGCACCTTTCTTTTCTTTCTAGGTACAAATAAAGGCCATGACCACTAGCTCTAGAGACCCATCATCCATACAATGCACTCCCCATCTTATGTGACATGTCACCATGCAGACACAACAGCCTCAATCAAAAAGTTAATTAAGAAGCTAATTTGGAACAGTGCAAGAGAAGGCAGCTAGGAAGGGCCAAACGACAAATCTTTCCAACTATATCTTCAATTTCAAAGATGGATCCGCACACCTGCCTCTCTCCACACAGGGATTCGCCCAACTTTATCTTCAATTTCAAAGGCATAAATCCCTTCAGTACACCTTCTACCAGGGCTCGTATAAGGGCCTCCCAAGCATGGGGGATTCACTAGTAGTAATAAGGAGACATCACCTGCGTGCAAGAAATATATGAAAATAACCCTTATCTACCCCCTATTTATGGGACCTTACCTTATAAAATGTACCTTTCTTCCCTTAAATAGCCCCCTCCCTTACACTCATGTGGTACCATACTGTAAACCCTAGTTGAGCCCCCGGGCTCCTAGGTCCATAAATCTCCACAATACTAGGGCTCATTCCAAACTCAAGGGCCCTTCAGTTCCATAAATCCCTCCAACACCAGGGCTCATTTCAAACTCAAGAGCCTCCCATGTCCATAAATCCCTCCAACACCAATGCTCATTCCAAACTCAAGGGCCTTCCAGATCCAAAAATCTCTCCAACACACTATCCACAAGGACTTGTATACAAACTCAAAAAGCCACCCGGCTACTCTGGAAACACCGTCCGACTCACCATCTAGCAGTGCCATGGGACTAACACTCAACTAGGAGGGGGCAATGTTTACTGCAAAGCAAAGGAAGCAAAAAACAAGGAATTAAGAGGAAAAGCACAAGGTAGAAAAATGGAAAGGTTCCCTACAAAAGAGTGGGCCCAAAGGAAATCTAAAAGCATGGGAACAACAACCAAGAGTCCAAGATGCAACCATGGAAGCTGCAAGAAGCCAAAAGCAAGAAGATGCACCTTTAAATATAAAGGCATAACCAAAACCTCTGTAAAAGAGCGTCAGACTCCCTCATGTGCAATTTGTAACTATGAATGGGCAAGAGGACCAAGCTAGGAAGAGAGAAGGACAAATGGGAAAAAGGGCCTAGGCTATGTAAAAAAAGGGATAACCACCCAAAAGGGATTTAGGGTTTTGTATATAAAGTTCAAAAAGTGAATGAAAGCTCATTCTTTAGTGTGTGACAAAGTGGACTCTTCTTCTTCTCTTCTCTTGCTTGCTTGTAAGTGCTTGAGGGAGGGAGTGTGAGTGAGTGAGTGAGAGAGTGAGTGTGTGAGAGTGAGGGATCTTGGAGGTGAAGCCCTCCCCCATTTCCTCTCTTCCTCTTCTCTTTTCTTCTCTCGTTTCATATGTGGCTATGGAGGATGGAGCTTGAAGGAAGAGGCTTGAGGATGCTTGAGCGTGCATCACAAATCGTGGAGTTGCTTGAGAGAGGAAGCAACTCAATAGGACATTAAGGTAATCTCACTACACTCATAGAGAGGGATAGCATGCCGGCTATGTGAGAGGTAGCCATTAGTACTCGCTTGAAATGCTTGAACAATAAGTAGTCCATGGGTCTTGGAGATTTTGCCTCTACAATGGCACAACTACCAGTGCCAAGAAGATATAGTTAAAGCAGAAATTCAACAACATGGAGAGAAAAGGTGGATCTATATAGGATTATGTCACAGAGATTAAGACTATTGCGGATCAGCTAGCATCCATTGGCACACAGATTGAGGATGAAGACATGGTTGCAGTGACATTAAATGTCTTGGAATTTGAATATAAGTCATTTGATACTTCCATATCTGTATGGGCTGAAATGGCAGATTTCAATGAGCTGGTTGCATTGCTGATTCATGAGGAAGTTAAACTTGGCTTTGGCTACTACAGCTCTAGTAGCTCCAAGAGCAAGGATGTTGTCTTTTATTCACATCAACATGGTCGTAGCACCCGTGGTAGAGGTTATGGTTCTGACAGAGGAGGCCAACAAAATGTACCTTATAGAAATAATAACTTGTAGGGTTCAAATGCAAGAGGAGGTGGAAATTCAAAGACAGGGGGAGATCTAGCCCCAGAGGCAGAGGCTCCTGGCAGTAGCAGCGTCCATCTAACAATCCTTATAAGGATAAAGATTGTCACTATTGTGGAAAGTACAATCATATTTCCAAGGATTGCTGGAAGAAGCAAGGCAATCAAAAGGGCAAGCAACATGGATATTATGCATCATCGAGTCAGACAAATGATGCTTCTAGGGATAGACTGTTTGCCATGACATATGTGAAACATAGGACTGCTAAGAAGTCTACTAAGGATGCTATTTGGTATATTGATTCGGGGGCATTGAATCATATGACTCCTCATGGTGGCTGGATTATTGACATGGTGCCTCAAAGGAATGGCTATGTATGCACAGAGGATGACACATAGCATAGCATTGAACATTAAGGCAAAGTGCCTTTGGTAATCTATGATAGCACGAATAAGAACTTACATGATGTATTGCATGTCCTGTCAATTACTAAAAATCTATTGTCTTGGGCCAGATGACTGAGAAAAATTTGTAGGTTAGGTTTAATAAGCATGGTTGCTTCATTGAGGAGTTTGGTAATTGTTGCAAATTGATTGCTCATGGTCATAGGAATGGTAGGATGTTTACTCTTGATGCCACTTTGCCACAATTGAAATAAACTGTGTTTGCCCATGGCTCTAGCACAATTAGAGGTTTAGAAATATGGCATAAGAGCATAGGAAATGTTAATCTTCAATGGGCTACAAATGATGTAGAAGAAATAGCTTGTTATAGGTCTACCAAAGTTTGCCTACACAGATATTGGTCATGTCTACAATGCTTGTCAATTTGGTAAACAGTCAAGGTTTCCATTTGTTAAGCATGTAAGAAATAGTAAGTAACCATTGCAGTTGGTTCACTCTGATGTGTGGGCGCTAGCCTATAATGCATCTATGGGAGGCTCTAAGTATTATGTGACATTCATTTATGACTTTAGTCACTATACTTGGGTTTATATACTAAAAACAAAGGATGAGGTGTTTGCTATTTTTTAGAAATTTAAGAAGCAAGTTGAAAAGGAATTTGATTGCTACATCTCCCGTTTGAGATTTGACAGTGGTGGGGAATATGTCAAATGCATTCGACGGTTTTTTGGTTGAAAATGGCATACATAGGCAGTTTACATGCAGCTACACTCCATAGCAGAATGGGATAGCTGAATAGAAGAACATGGTATAAATGAAATATTCTCGTGCCATGATGAATGAGAAGAAGATTCTGCTCTATTATTGGGCTGAGGCTATTATGACCGCCATGTATATCTTGAACAAGGCTCCCACTACATGTATTCATGATATGACACCATTTGAGAAGCTATATGGCTACAAGCCTGATATCAGTCACATGAAAGTATTTGGGTGTGTAGCTTATGTGCATATCCCTGATGAGAAGAGGAAAAAGCTGGATCCAAAAGCACATAAGTGTGTCTTTATTAGTTATTCGCAAGACATGAAGGTATATAAATGCTATGATCCCTCTACTTGTCGGGAGACACTAGCGAGCATAGATGTTATCTTTGATGAGATGGACTCTTGGTATGCATCACCAGATGCAGTGCCATCGGATATGCCATCTACACATGTTTCTATAGTTGATTTCTAGCAGAGTATTGCAGTGATAGGCCCTAGTGGTACAACAATATCTCCATGGATAGGGAGATTGTGGAGCTCTATCTCATCATCCATTGACACCAATATGTCACTGAGGGGGAGAGATGATGTGGTGGATAGCAGAGGGAAAGAGAAAGCTTCTAATAATACATCTTGTGTGATGACACCTCACAGCATGACTTTTTGCTATGACTCATGACTCAACAGTGAGCTTGGTATTCCAAATGTGTATACGCCTGGCATTAGGCAGAATAGGTATATTCTGTCTCATGAGATAGTGGGGGAATCAAGTAGTGCACCACACCTTAGATGCTCGCAGAGAGTCGAGTACCCTATGGATAGGGCTAACTTACAGTGGTTACTCTGTGAAGCATTATGCTTACATGACAAAAGTGATAGAGGTCAAAGAACCTGCTACATATGCTGAAGCAGTGATGGATAAAAATTGGTGCAAAGCTATGGATGAGGAAATATCTGTCTTGGCTGAAAATAGTACTTGGATCTTGTTCCACTGCTAGATTAAAAAAAGGCCATTGGCTGCAAATGGATCTACAAGATTAAATGCAAGTTGGATGGCAGTGTAGAGAGGTACAAAGCCAAGATGGTCGCTAAAGGATATGCTCAACAATATGATTTAGACTATGAGGAAACATTCAACCCTATTGCCAAGATGGTATCCATATGAACAATGATCACATTGGTTGTTGCTAAAGGCTAGAAATTGCAGGAGATGGATGTTAAGAATGTGTTTCTCAATCGTGATTTAGTAGAGGATGTTTATATGGATCAACTTGAAGGGTATGTACACCCTAATTTTCAGCATTATGTATGCAAGCTGAAAAAAGCATTGTATAGGCTAAAGCAGGATCCAAGAGCATGGCATGTAAGGTTCAATAATTACTTGTAGAATTTGGCATTCACTATTGGCAGGGTTGATCATAGTCTATTTATGGAAAAGACAGTTTGGTAGTACTAGTTATCTATGTTGATGATTTGATAGTCACAGGTGATGATGACTTGGGGATACAACATGTTATGCAGATGCTCAAATCTGAATTTGATATGAAAAACTTAGGTGAATTTAAGTATTTGTTGGGTATTGAGGTGATCGAGGCTAAAAATGGTTTATGGCTGATGCAAAAAACCTATGCCATGGAAATGCTAAAGAAATATGGCATGGTTGAATGTAAACCATTGGAAACACCTCTTGATTAGAGTGTCAAGTTGGACATTAGCACTAGAGTTGAAATTGATGATATGACTATGTACAAGAAGATGGTTGAAAGTATGGTCTACTTGACCATCACTAGGCCTAACTTGAGTTATGTTGTTGGGCTCATAAGTCAGTTCATGCAAAAGCCTAGAAAGCTACATTTGGATTCTTTTAGGCGGATTATGAGATATGTAAAGTCCACCGTAGACTATGGGTTGTTTGTAAAGAGTGAGAGAGATATAGTGTAGAGGAATAGAGAGCTCAGTCATACTCTCACTTCTTCATTCATTATTCTATTGCACTTCTTCACGTACTAAAGAGTAAGTTATACACTAGGTTTCACTAACCAAGACTATACGTCACACCAACTAACTGGATGTATTGAAAGCCCAACACATGTATAGTTGGACACAGGTAAGACATTGTCAGCCACACACAAGACTAACTCTGGTTAGGTCACACTGACTAACCCGACGTATTGACTATCCAACACATGTATAGCTGGACACAACTAAGACACTGTCGGTCACACACAAGATAATGAGCTTGAAGTCTTAACACTCCCCCTCAAGTTTAAGACAAAATCTCTACACCAAGTAGCTGTCACAATCGACTAAACTTATATTTACCTAGAGACTTGGTAAAGATATTTGCTACCTACTCATCCGTCTTCACATGCATAAGATCCACTCTACTTGTAAGAACCATCTCACGGATGAAATGATAGTGTACCTCAATGTGTTTAGTTCTAGCATGGTAAACTAGATTTTTTGCCAATAGTACAATACTGAGATTGTCGCATAACAAAGTTACTAGAGTATCCACCTCTATGTCCAAATCAACCATTATCTTGAGCAACCATGCAATCTCACATGTTGCCAATGCAACACCCCTGTACTCTACCTCAATGCTAGACAATGCAATCGTTGGTTGCTTCTTACTGCTCTAACTAATCATTCCACTTCCAAATCCAAAGGCATAACCACTTGTAGATCTACGGTCATATGAGCATCCTACCTAATCTGCATCCTTGTATCCAACCAGTGTTAAGGGCTTATCTTTCACATAAAAAAACCCATAATCTATAGTGGAATTTACATATCTCATAATCCTCCTAACATCATCCAAGTGTGTCTTTCTAGGCTTCTGCATGAACTGGCTTATGAGCCCAACAACATAACTCAAGTCATGTGGTGATGGTAAAGTAGATTGTACTTCCAACCATCTGCTTGTACATAGTCACATCATCAATTTCAACTCTAGTGCTAATGTTCAACTTGACATTCTGATCAAGAGGTGTATCCATTGGTTTACATTCATCCATGCCATATTTCTTTAGATTTCCATGGCATAGTGTTTCTACATCAGCCATAAACTATTTTTAGCCTTGATAACCTCAATATCCAAGAAATATTTTAATTCACCTAAATTTTTCATATCAAATTCAGATTTTAGTATTCTCATAACATTCTGTATCCCAAAGTCATCATCATCTGTGATTATCAAATCATCAACATAGATAACCTGCACTACCAGTGTCTTTTTTGTAAATAGACTACGATCAGCCCTACCAACAATGAATCCCAAACTCTGCAAGTAATTACTCATCCTTGCATGCAAAGCCTTGGAGCCTACTTCAGTCCATACAATGTTTTTTTCAAATTTCATACATAATGCTGAAAATCAGGGTGTACATACCCTTTAGGCTGATCCATATAAACATCCTCTACTAGATCACCATTGAGAAATGCATTCTTAATATCCATCTGTTGCAATTTCCAGCCTTTAGCAGCAGCCAATGCGATCATCATTTGTATGGTTGCCATCTTGGAAATGGGGTTGAATCTTTCCTGATAGTCTAACCCATAATGCTGAGCATATCCTTTAGTGGCCATTTGTACCTCTCTACACTGCCATCTGACTTGCATTTAATCTTGTAGACCCATTTGTAGATTATGGTCTTTTTTTCATCTAGTAGTGGAACAAGATCCCAAGTACTATTTTTAGCCAAGGCAAATATTTCCTCATCCACAACTGTGCACCAATTTTTATCCATCACTGCTTTAGCATATGTAGCAGGTTCTTTGACCTCTATCACTTTTGTCATGTAAGTATAATGCTTCATAGAGTAACCATTGTAAGTCAGCCTATCCACATGGTACATGACTCTCTACGAGTGTTTAAGCTGTGGTACACTACTTGATTCCCCTCTCTCACGAGGCAGAATATACCTAACCTACCTAGTGCCAGGCATATACACATGCGAAATACCAAGCTCGCTGTCTAGACTGCCAAGCTGAGTCATAGCCTGAAGTAATCCTGTTATCTGTCATCACACAAGATGTATCATCAGAAGCTTGATCTTTCCCCTTGCTGTCCACCACATCATATCTCCCCCTCACTGACATACTAGCGTCAGTGGACGATGAGATAGAGCTCCTCAATCTCCCTATCCATGGAGATACTGTTGTACCACTAGGGCATTTCACTACAGTACTCTACTGCGAATCAACTGTAGAAACATGTATAGAAGGCATATCTGATGGCACTACAACTAGTGATGCATATCAAGAGGCCATCTCATCAAAGATAACCTCTTTGCTTGCTAGTGTCTCCTGAGTAGAAGGATCATAGCATTTATATGCCTTCTTCTCTTGTGAATAACCAATAAAGTCACACTTATGTGCTTTTGGATCCAACATCTTCCTATTCTCATTAGGGATGTGCACATAAGCTATACACCCAAATATTTTCATGTGATTGACATCAAGCTTGTAACCATACAGCATAACAACCTTAGCCCAATAATAGAGCGGCATCTTCTTCTCATTCATCATGGCATGAGCAGCTTCCATTAAGACCATGTTTTTCCATTTAGCTATCCCATTCTGCTGTGGAGTGTAGCTACATGTAAACTGCCTATGTATGCCATTTTCAGCCAAAAAAATGTCAAACTCATTTGACACATACTCTCCACCACTGTCAGATCTCAAACAAGAGATAAGAAATAAAATTCATTTTCAACTTATTGCTTAAATTGCTAAAAAATAGCAAACACCTCATCCTTTCTTTTCAGTATATATAAACCCAAGTATACTGAAGTCATCAATGAATGTCACATAATACCTAAAGCCTCCCATAGATGCATTATGGGCTGGTCCCCCATACATCAGAGTGAACCAACTGCAACGATCACTTACTATTTCTTACATGCTTGACAAATGGAAACCTTGACTGTTTATCAAATTGACAAGCATCGCAGACATGACAAATATCCATGTAAGAAAACTTGGGTAGACCTGTAACAAGCTATTTTTCTGCATCATTTGCAGCCACTAAAGTTTAACATGTCCAACTCTTTTTTGCCATATTTTTAAATATCTAACTGTGCCAGAGCCATGGGCAAACATGGTTGATTTCAAATATAGCAAACTAGCATCAAGAGTAAGCATCCTGCCATTCCTATGACCATGAGCAATCAATTTGGAACCATTACCAAACTCCTCAATGAAGCAACCATGCTTATTAAACCGAACCTGCAAATTCTGCTCAGTCATTTGGCCCATAGACAGTAGATTTTTAGTAATTGATGGGACATGCAGTACATCATGTAAGTTCTTCTTCTTGCCATCATAGATTACCAAAGGCACTTTGCCTTTATGTTCAATGCTATGCTGCGTGTCATACCCCATGCATACATAGACATTCCTCTCAGCACCATGTCGATAAACCAGTCACCATGAGGAGTCATACGATTTAATTCCCCCAAATCAATATACCAAATAGTATCCTCAGAAGACTTCTCAGCAGGCCATGTCTTTCACATATGTCATGGCAAACAGTCTATCCCCAAAAGCATCAACTGTCTGAGTGGACGATGCATAATGTCCATGCTGCTTGCCCTTTTGATTGCCCTGCTTCTTTTAGTAGTCCTTGGCAATATGACCGTACTTTCCACAATAGTGACAATCCTCATCCTTATTAGGATTGTGAGATGGATGTTATTGTTGCCAGGAGCCTTTGTCTCTAGGGCTAGATCTCCTCCTGCCTTTCAAATTTCCACCTCCTCTTGCATTTGAACTTTGCTAGTTATTATTGCAATAAGATACATTTTGTTGGCCTCCTTTGTCAGAACCATAACCTCTACCATGTTGATTCAAATAGAAGACATCATCCTTGCTCTTGGAATTGCTAGATCTTGTAGCCATTGACTTCCTCATAAATAAGCAATGCAACTAGCTCATTGAAATCTAACATTTCAGCCCGCACAGAGATGGAAGTATCAAATGAATTGTATTCAGATCCCAAGCCATTTAATGTCACTGCAACCATGTCTTCATCCTCAACCTGTGTGCCAATGGATGCTAGCTAATTCGCAATAGTCTTAATCTCTTTGATATAATCCTATATAGATCTACCTTTTCTCTCCATGCTGTTGAATTTTTGCTTTAACAGTATCTTCCTAGCACTAGTAGTTGTACCATAATACCTTATTAATATGTTCCATGCATCTACTGGTGACTTGCAATTTATGATCTACATTACCATAACATCTGAGATACACAAAGATAACCACTGTAGCACCCTATGAGCTTTTTCCAACCAAGCTCGATGCGCTCGTCTTTGATCAGCTGTAGGATTCCTCTTCGAGATTCAAGTTCAGCTTCAACACATGTCACCAAGTCCCAATATCGTTAACCTATCAAGAAGTTCTCCGTGTGAAACTTCCATATGGCATAATTATTGATGTCAAGCTTTTTCCCCACTATCTAGGTTATGTTGTCAGTCCTATCTGCATTTGCCATATTGTAACAAACAATGGCTAGTCAATGCCTGATGACTTCCTACAAGCCACCAAGTCTAACTGACAAACTTCAATCTTTGACTATTTATGAAAGTTTTCTCTAATTAATTTTCTATTTTAATAAAGGTATTTCATCCCATTAACATTCAAAACTATCCAGAAACATGGGGCATAAACTATAGATACATCAGTCAACACATAGACCATGTAGTTGTTGTAACTCTGTATCATGCAACCTTACTGCAATCAACCAAACATGAAGTCTAAAATCTGCAGATTGTCAATGACCACCAGCTTTTTCAAGGCCAAAATTGAGATGTATGCATGTCATACATGCTCCAAAAACTCTCAAACATCTACTAGTACATGTAGGAGTCCATACATGATCATGCGGGCACAATTCAAGTCATATACATCAAGTAGAAGTGTTAAATACCTTACTTATAGGTTGCAATCAGCTAATATTCAGCTCAAACAAGGTTTATTTGAGCTCCAAAATGTCCTCAAAGTACTTCATACATGTGCTATCAAGTGTAGATCTCAATACATAACCATATGGATAACCATAAATACTTTGTCTTGAATAGACAATGTCATAGAATACATTCCATGTTTGTAACCATGCAAGATAATATCAATGCATTTGTTTCAAGCTTCAAACTTTAGCTTTCATGAGCATTCAATGCTCATCTCAGCCCTCCAGACATTCGGCAGACATATGCCATGTCATACATTTGACAGAAGCAAACCAATGTTATGTAATGCTTTAGGGCCAATAAGTGCTTGATGTCCATAGTTTTATGATAGTTTTCATCTTGTCATATACTTCCATATCTGAGTTTTTTGTCCAAGAAATTGCAACTCAAATGCATAAGACACAATACATATGTCTTCCAAGATGTATCTACACTTCAATGGAGCTAAGAATGCATGTTAGATAGCTTCAATGCTTCAACCAAGATCCAGTGTATACTATATATTCATTATTTACAGAAATACATTCACTGTTTCAAGTCTGTGTACCTATACATAACCTTCAAACTAAGCTTCCATCAACTCCTTACCATGCCATGACCTCCAAGTACCTTCCAAAGTGTGTATGTAAGATGTAGATCACCTGAGTAGTGATTATTTTATTGATTAGCAACCATGGGGAATCATTTGGATAGCATGCGCAATCACATGATGCATCCTAGGATGTATTCTAGCAAATCTCCATCTCAATGATGATCATTTCTCTCTCTAATGTGACCAATGAATATGATGCACATTAGAGAAACATAAATGACTTGACACTTTCGCATGAACAATGGCAGACTACTCCTCTTCACAGAGATCCTATATCTTTAATCTTCAGAAGACCTCGCGCAGTTGTCACGTGTGTCCGGGTATTCCTTTTTGGCATCTCGAATATCATTTTTTAAAAAATCCACACCTCCATTAAACACACTTAAAATTTAAAATAATTTAAAAAAAATAAAATAATAATAAACAAATTTTAAGTAAAATAATAATAAACAAATTTTAAGTAAATTTTCCAATTTATTCCAATTTACCTAAACAAAAAAGAGTAAAAAAAAACAACCACAAAATCATTTTAAATTAGTAAAAAATACCCACAAAAAAATAAAAATCTAAAAAATTCTAAAAAAATTTCCCCTCACCCCCTTTGACCATTTTCCATTTATTTTTCACTTTCAAATATTTTCATACATGGAATCCCTATTTTAAAAAAAAAACCAACAAATAAAAATTAACCATACAAATCCCCATCTTATTTTCATACCCTAAATTGTGGATATTTCCTCCATGGCTGAATTTTCATTTTTTTTTCCTTCATCACATATTCATGTGCTATATCTCTTGCTTTTATTATTATTATTCTTTAACAAAAAAAAACACACAACAAAAAAAAACAAAAAAAAACACACAAACAAACTCTAAATAATAACAATTTTTTTAAAAAAACAAACAAACAAATAAACGAACACACACTATAAAACCAAAACAAACACACCTAACATATAACCCCACTCCCATCCACAATCACACCTTAAAAATTCATTTCAAATCAACAATCCCACTAAGGTGTTCTCTTTGTTGTTTCGTCAGTGGTCTTTACTTTTCCTTTACTGGATTCACTTCTTTTGGGGGCCTCTTCCGTGCACATTTCTGCATTACATGCACACCCCTTCCATGCATTCTCCTTGATTGTCTGTGTTTATGGTGTGTGTGTACCCATCTGAATGGTGCCTTCTCACGCTCCTCTCCCTATCCAGTACGTCCCATTAGTTAGTAGAGATTGTTGAGATATCGAGCTCCACTCGTGATACGCCAGGGTGACCGTTGTGTATTTATGTCACCGACTTGTCAGTTGCAGACGTGGTTGGTACACCGCCCATGAATAATAGCTACATGATAGCTATCCTTATCTACTCTAGTTCGTGGCTCAGTTAGTATGCCACCTTAGTTAGTTGAGTTTGGTTTGAGACCCATATATACGCTTCTTCTATTTCTTTGTACTTGAGTTCTTTTGGCTTACACAACTAAGAAGAGGAAAACTGTTTTCAGCCTCCACCCTTGTGTGTCTTCCCCCATTGTGCAAGCAAGAAAGCTTCAAGTGAGACTCCTTCCTTCTCTCCCACAATCTTGATATGGTATCAGAGCCTTGTTCATGGTAAGGAGCTCAAGAAAGCAAGCCAAGCTCGCGGTTTTCTGGTAAGAGGAGCAGTGTTGCTTTCATTTTCTGTTTTGGGAGCAGATCTCTGTAGGTAGCACAGCCGGAAAGTGCAGGAGTGCATTGTCTCAGGTTGAGACGCCCTTCGCAGTGAAGCAAGAGGGCAGTATATGCTGCGGGAAAGGGCTTTGGGGACCTTGTTTTTTTTATTTGAGGCCATTTCGGGGCCTATTTTGGAGGCGGAAGTTTTCTGCACGCACTCAGGAAAAGGCCCAGTTTTATGCTGTACAGTCACTGTTCTACAGGTCGGTGAAAAGTTACTGTAGAAATTGTATCGTATGCTTGTGCGCAGAGACATTGGGAGTTACAGAATCATCCCTGTTGCCTGTTGATGCAAAATCGTCACTAGGAAGTGACTGTGTGGTCAAATACCACTTTCGCCAGTTTTGCAGATTTTCCCTTGTGAGGGTGAAGCTGTGTTTTTTGCAGTGACAGAATTTTTTGCAGTGTTCTGTAATGGCATCTGATTCTCTTTCACAGATTGTCACTGAAAAGCTTGACAAGAACAACTTCCAAGCATGGAAGTTTAGAATGACGAAATTCCTTATGGGAAAAGGATATTGGGAATTTGTTGCAGGAAATGAAGAAGAACCAGTTCTTCCTGATGTTCCCAATCAACAGCAAATGCAGGCATTTAAAACATGGCATGAGAGAGCAAGGAAAGTTATGTACTGGTTGTCTATCAGCATTTCAAACTCTATGATTGTGCATATTCAGGATGCAAGTACGCCAAAGGAGGCATGGGATACTTTGTCAAAAATGTATAGCACAAATACGCAAGCCAGGAAAATGCAGCTCAAGCAAGAGTTGCATAATGTGCAAAGAGAAAATATGAGCATCAATGACTACCACATGAAAGTGAAGAAGATTGCAGATGCACTTGCTTCCATCGGGTCGCCAGTGGAAGATGATGATTTAGTTTATGTGACCTTGAATGGTCTAGGAAAGGATTATGCACAGTTTCGGACATCCATTTCAGTTCGTGAAAGATTTCCTGATTTTGAGGAGCTGATTGCTCTTCTAATTTCTAAGGAGCAAAGAAATGGTGGTGCATCTTCTTCAGGAGGAACTTCAAAAGAAGCTGTCTTCTACTCAAATGCTGGAAGAGGTAGAGGCAGAGGTAGAGGAGGCCGATTTGGAGGCCGTGGCAGAAATCAGAATATGCAGCAAACTCAAGAAAACCAGTCCTATGGAGGAGGACGTGGTAACTCTAGAGGCAGGGGGAGCCAAAGAGGTCGTGGTGGATGGCAAAGAGGTCAGAATGCAAATAGTAATGTTGAATGCTACTACTGTGGTAAAATGGGTCATATGGCTAAAGACTGCTATAAAAAGCAGAATGACATCATGAATGGAAAACTGCAACAAGGGAATTATGCATCTTCTAGCAGACAGGGTGATGACAGAAATGAGCATTTGTTCATGGTGTAGCACATGAACAATTCTGTGACAAGTGCAGAAGAAAGCAATGATGTATGGTATGTTGACTCAGGTGCATCAAACCACATTACAGGTCATGCAAAATGGATGGAGGATGTGAGGAAAATGGAAAAACCAGGATTTGTGGAGACTGGTGATGATACTGCACATCCTATTGTGCAGATTGGAAAAATTCCCTTGTCTATGCAGGATGGGAAAAAGAAATACCTGTCCGATGTATTTCATGTCCCGAATATCACCAAGAATCTGGTTTCTGTCGGTCAAATGGTTGAGCAGGGCTTGCAGGTCAGATTTAATCCTCATGGATGCTTTCTTGAGGATATGAAAAATAAAGGTCGCTTGATAGCAAAAGGAAAGAAGAAGGGCAGAATGTTTACGTTGGATGCAGACATGTCTGAATTGAGTGTAGCAATGTTTGCACATGGGACCGGTGTAGTTGCAGATATTGATATCTGGCATAAACGCATTGGTCATGTTAATGTACAGCGACTTAAATCAATGCAGGCCCAAAATATTGTTGCAAGATTGCCAAAATTCAAGGTTGCAGAAATGCATAAGGTATGTGAAGCCTGTCAGTTTGGAAAATAGGCAAGGAAACCATTTCCTAGACATGTTCAAGAGAGTGAGAAGCCATTGGAATTAATCCACTCTGATGTGTGGACTACTAAAGCTGCATCTCTTGGAGGCTGTCATTATTTTGTCACTTTTATTGATGACTATAGCAGAAAAGTTTGGGTGTATTTTATGAAAAAGAAAAGTGAAGTTTTTGGGCATTTCAAAACCCTTAAAGCTATGGTTGAAAAAGAAACAGGCCTGCAAATAAAATGCCTAAGGTCAGATGGAGGGGGAGAGTACCTCTCAAATGAGTTTGCAAAGTTCTTGCAGGAGCATGGCATAAAGCAGCAATATTCATGCAGTTATACCCCACAACAAAATGGAATTGCAGAAAGGAAAAACATGCATATTGGAGAGGT
This sequence comes from Lygodium microphyllum, assembly GCF_053477565.2. Classification (NCBI taxonomy): domain Eukaryota; kingdom Viridiplantae; phylum Streptophyta; class Polypodiopsida; order Schizaeales; family Lygodiaceae; genus Lygodium; species Lygodium microphyllum. The sequence goes on along the minus strand of NC_141153.1, from coordinate 124,478,394 downwards.
ATCTCGTGCCATGCTCAATGAAAAAGACTTGCCAGATTTTTATTGGACTGAAGCAGTTGCTACAACAGTCTATATAATGAACAGGACTCCCACTGCAGCAATACATGGGATGACTCCAGAGGAGAGGTATACTGGTAGGAAACCAGATATTTCTCATTTGAAAATTTTTGGTTGCATTGCCTATGTACATGTGCCAGATGAGTTGAGATCCAAGTTGGATCCAAAAGCTGAGAAGTGCATCTTTATTGGTTACTCTCTGCAGCAAAAAGGGTATAGATGCTATAACCCTTCTACTCGTAAGTTTACAGTGAGCAGAGATGTTGTTTTTGATGAGATGAGTAGCTGGTATAAACCAGTAAATGTGATTGATGATGTAGATGCACAAAATGGTAATGCTGCACAGAATTCACAGCAGCAGTCACAAGATATTAGTGGACCTGGAGCGTCCTCTAGCAGTGGTTTACATTCTTCACCGTGGACAGGCAGATTGAGATCATGAGAATCTTCTCAAAGCAATGCAGATAGTGGTATGCAGGTATCACGAAAAGGAAAAGAGAAGGTTGATCAGCCCATGTTTTATGTGAATGCAGGTCACTCTTATGTGGATGGTGAATCCAGTGGCTCAGAACAGAGCATTGATGATGAGTTGGGTATTCCTTCTATTGTTACACCTGGAGTAAGGAAGACCAGGGATGTTTTGAGAGCACCTGGGAGTGAACCTACTTTGCGCAGGTCTACGAGAGCTAGGTATCCTGTGGATAGGCTGAAATATGATGGATTTACAGCCATTCACTATGCATATATGGTCAAGGTGATACATGAACCAGAACCCACATCTTTTGAGCAAGCCATGGGAAAAGAAAAATGGGAGAAAGCCATGGATGAAGAAATGGATGCCTTGGAAGCAAATGCTACATGGGAGTTAGTACCTTTGCCTAAAGGTAAGAATGCAATTGGCTGTAAGTGGGTTTATAAGGTGAAGCACAATGCAGATGGTTCTGTGAACAGATACAAGGCAAGATTAGTAGTCAAGGGGTATGCACAAACATATGGCATTGACTATGAAGAAACATTCAGTCCAGTTGCAAGGATGGCAACTGTAAGAGCAGTCATTGCTATGGCTGCATCAAAGGGATGGTCTTTACATCAGATGGATGTAAAGAATGCCTTCTTGCATGGTGATTTGCAAGAAGAGGTCTATATGGAGCAGCCACCAGGTTATGTGCATGCTGTTCATCCTGAGTTTGTTTGCAGGTTGAAGAAAGCCTTGTATGGATTGAAGCAATCACCTAGAGCATGGTCTGACAAGATAGGACAGTATCTTGTCACTATTGGCTTTCAGATTTCCAAGGCAGATTTCTCACTTTATGTGAGAAAAACAGAGAAAGGTATTATGCTACTTGTCATTTATGTTGATGATTTGATTATGACAGGTGACAGTGATGAAGATATCCTTCATGTGAAAATGCTATTGAAGTAGAAGTTTGAGATGAAGGATTTGGGAGAGTTGCGTTATTTCTTGGACATTGAGGTGATTAGATCACCAAGTGGGATACAGCTCTTGCAGAGGCAGTATGGATTGGACATGCTGTCTAAATATGGGATGACAGGCTGTAAGCCTATTTCAGTTCCTTTGGAGCAAAATGTGAAGCTGAGCACAGATGCAGGTGAGCTTCTAGAAGACCCTACTATGTACAGACGCATAGTAGGAAGTTTGATTTATATGACTATTACCAGGCCAGATTTGAGCTATGCTGTTGGATTGGTAAGTCAGTTTATGCAGGCTCCAAGGAAACCACATTTGGATGCGGCTAGACGCATACTCAGGTATGTGAAGTCCACATTGCAGTATGGACTATTTTATGAGACTGGGGTTCAGATACAGTTGCATGGATACACTGATGCTGATTGGGCTGGTAGTATTTCTGATAGACGATCTACCAGTGGATATGTGTTCTCTTTTGGGAGTGCTGCAATCACTTGGAGCAGTAAGAAATAGCCTACAGTTGCCTTGTCGAGCACAGAGGCTGAGTACAGGGGTGCAACAATGGCTGCATGTGAGGTAGCTTGGTTGCATAAGCTACTTTATGATATGCATCAGTCTACAGATGGACCAGTTGTCATTTATTGTGACAACATGAGTAGTATACACTTGGCAAATAACCCAGTCTATCATGCTAGAACAAGCACATTGAGGTGCATTATCACTATGTGCAAGAGAGGGTTTTACTAGGTCTTATTGATCTAGTTTATGTCAGCACAGAGGATCAGGTAGCTGACATATTCACGAAGGCATTGGGTGCAGAGAAGCTGCACAAGTTCAGAGACCTGCTTGGTGTGCAGGAATTGGGATTGAGCTCGAGGGGGAGTGTTGAGATATCGAGCTCCACTCGTGATACGCCAGGGTGACCGTTGTGTATTTATGTCACCGACTTGTCAGTTGCAGACGCGGTTGGTACACCGCCTATGAATAATAGCTACATGATAGCTATCCTTATCTACTCTAGTTCGTGGCTTAGTTAGTATGCTGCCTTAGTTAGTTGAGTTTGGTTTGAGACCCATATATAGGGTTCTTCTATTTCTTTGTACTTGAGTTCTTTTGGCTTACACAACTAAGAAGAGGAAAACTGTTTTCAGCCTCCACCCTTGTGTGTCTTCCCCCATTGTGCAAGCAAGAAAGCTTCAAGCGAGACTCCTTCCTTCTCTCCCACAATCTTGACAGGGATTACTCTTCCCTACTTACTTTTGAGCCTCTCACGAAGGCGGGACTTGCTGCTTTTGTGGCTACTTATTTTCCATTGCTTCCAGAGGATCCGTCGTTATGTGATGCGTTTCTAGCCTCTTACAGCAAGAAGACAGGACTAGTCCAGGGAATTTCTATGACTTTGGCACCTCGAGGCTTAGAGAAGGCTCTGTCTCTTCCCTCCAAAGGTGAATCTTTTGTTACCACTCGTCAGCTTTTCTCTAATGAAGAGATTCTGAAGCTGTTGCAAAAGCAGACAAGGGAAATGCTTGATGTTAAGAAGGTGATCAACTCTTCAGGAGTTTCCTTTTCTATGATCACTGATCCCATATGGAAGATGATCTGTCAGTTTCTCTAGGACAGGTTTATGCCTGCCAAAATGCCATCCCAGTACTTGTCCAAAGAGCTTTTTACAGCTTCCAGGATGGTGTTGAAAGGAGTTGCTATTGATTAGAGCACTTACCTCCTCACTAAAATGGATCAACATTTCGTCAAAGTCACCAGGGGTAATGTTACCAATGTCACATATGGATCATATTTGTCTGCCTTCTTGACCTATTCCGGTTTACAGAAGACTGTGCCTCCACCTCCTCCATCAGATCTAGTACCTCCTCCTCCACCTTCAGATGAGTCCAAACCCATTGATATAGAGGATGATGATTCTCCGCCTCCCCTGGCCATCCAATGCAAACGCTTGAAGCGGGTAGCGGATAAAGCTCCTTCCGTACTTCCTTCAGTGTCCATTCCTGCTACCTCTGGCAGTGAACTCCCTGGGTATCTCACTTGTAATAACCTATTCAGAGCACATCGAGAAGGATCCTTTAACATATCAGTTCCCTCCCTGAACAGTCTAGTCTCAGGAGATGCAATTCCTTTCCTCTGTAAAGATATTCAGAGCTCCATTGAATTGTCAGTGACAGCCTGTGTTCAACAGTTGTACGCGTCTTTTTATGAAGAACTCATGGAGTCTAAGGACAAGTTGCATAAGGCAACATCTGAGTTAGCATATGCTAAGGATACCCTAGCAGATTTATTTAAGCAAATGGAACAGCAAACCCAACTGGTTGCCACCCAAAGCGATGAGCTCTCTTCTTTGAAGATCCAGTTACTAGAGGCTCAATCCCAGGTTACTAGCCTTTCAGAGGAGAAGGAGAGGATGTCCACAGAAGTGCAGGAGTTCCAAGCTATCTTAGATGACAAACTTTCAGCTTTACAGATTGCTAATGACACAGTGGCATCCCAAGCCTCCCAAATCAAGTAGTTGCAAGATCAACTGGCCAAGTCCCGCTCTGTTCCTCCAAGCCCTAATGTTCCCTTGATTCCTTCTCTTTCACAGCAGGACTTGGCTGCTCTTCAGAGACAGGCTACCTTGTGTCCTCTATTCCAAGATAAAGTGGAAAGATTGCAATCCAGAATGGACTTGTTATGGTCTACATTTGAGCAGTTTCAGGAATATGTTCCACAGACCATTCTTTCTTTGTTCACTACCACTTACAGAAGTTGGTTTTCTACATGAATCTTTCCACGATGGATTTACCTCTTCCAGAGGATGGCTGGAGTGGGGCTTGGTCTGCTGAGTTGCTGACAGAGGTAGTAAGGATGGTGTTTGAAGATTCTGTCACGCCAGATACCATGTTGATGTCATACATATATCTATGAGGAGACTTGTTAATTCCCGATGAGGTGGATATGGCATGGTATGTGGGGGATGTGGTATTACAAGCTGTTTTGTATGTCAACCATTTGGAGTTGCGCATAGCTGACATGTTCCAGAGCTACTCCTCCAAAGTGGATGATTGTCATGATAATTCCTGGCATCCCATGATTGATTTTGTGGTCTTGAATCAAAGACAAAACACAGCTCCTACCTTTGCCAAGAGTACTAATCAACTAAGGATGGATCTCTTAGCATATCTTTCAAAACATAATCCATTTGATGCTACCTTCTTTGATGCCTATCATAGACGATCTCTCTTAGGACCTTCTGTTCCTACCCTCCTCTATTACCAAAAAGTGGCTCACCGATATGCTATATATCTTTCCCTTTGTCAATCTAATTCCACAATTATTTTACCCCTTCTTTTCCAACCTTCATCTTTCCCTCAAATTCCCATTTTTACATACTGTTCCTTTATTGAGGATAGGGTATTTTCCCCTTCTCCACCCTGTCCTTCTCCATCCATTCATGTACCCTCCACATTTCCTATTTATCAGTTAACACCCTTCCTTAGTGATTCCCTCCACATTTCTGCAACTCCTTCTTTAACATTTTCTTCCTTTTATGATTTTTTCTATCCCTCACTTCATCCACTTTTCCTTATTCCATTGCCCTCTCCTAACGCTTCTATATCTCAACCACCTCAGTTGGTTAGTGACTGTGATGGGTTTGATAATCAAATTTCCAAAAGAAGGGGATGGAGTTCAGACGATTCCCTTACAGGACCTCAGATCAATTGGCCAGTAATTCCAGGAGAATGGACAGCTACCAGTCAAGCTTATCAGAACTATGTTCATTTTGCTCAGCAGTATTCACAGTCTGCAGATCCCTCAGTGAGATTAACTGCTCACTTTGCTTGGTACCTGGCGTATATGCATAGGCACTCTCATAATGATTCCAAGCCTATTCCAAAGTTGTGCATGAATGTCAATGTGAGCATTGATTCCCAACAGTTGGATATTTTGTATTTTCATGCCCTTTTTTTTCCTAGCAGATACCTGGTCTTGTTGAAAAGGATGTGCTGTCTTCACTTTTTTTTAAATCCTCCCAAAACCTTTGTAGATGAATCCTTGTCTATGGATCGTTTCCAACAACATCAATCTTTCAAGAGGGGTCATCTTCATTGATACCTTTCCAATGTATAGTGGATGTTTTTTAATGAAAATCTCTCTTTTTGAAGGAGTCATTCAGATGGTTGTGTTGTGTATTCGTGTTTGTGTTGTGAGTTCATTTATGTAAAACGAACGTGGTGGTTTCCTATTGGATTGGATTTCGTGTGCGAGCTACATTTTGGAGAATTGTGGTGCTGGGTTCGTGGTTGCAGAGTTGAAGCTGATGCTGATGAAGAAGAAGAAAACTCTTATATCCTTTACAAATTTGTTGTGATTTTTAGTTTGATAAGAAGTGTTAATGTATAAAGGGTTTTCCTTTCTTTGTATTTTTATATCAGAAACAGGTTATAAGTTGGGGTCATGGTGGATGGATTCTTTTTGAAAAGATATTAAAGATCAAAGTTACGCTTTTAAATGAACTTGTATTCCCTTTTTCTTGGGTCGCGAGGACGCTTCCTTATTAAGTGTGGGGATATGTTGTGTGTTGAAATGACTTGTTTTTTGGCTGATTTTGGTTGTTTTTGAGAGTTGAATGGTTGATTTTATGAGATGATTGATTGGTTTGGAAGTGGTTTGAGAGTGTTTTGGATGATATTGATTGTGTTTTGGAAGTTCATGATGTTTATTAGTGGTTCTGTGATGTTCTGATAGGTTCTGATTGGTTCTATATACCTTCTGTTTTGTTCTATTTTGGTCTGTTTTATTCTGATTATCTTCTGTAAGGAGGGATGGAGTATTGATTGATGAAGATTGAGATATTGAGAAAGCTTATTGAATGGTTTGTGAGAGTATGGAATGGTTTGAGTATGAGTTATGTGGTTTTGATGACCTTCTGTAACCTTCTGTAGGTCTTCTGTAGAGCTCTGTTCTGTTCTGTTCTGTTATGTACTGTAGCTGTTCTGGTACTGTTCTGTGACTGTTCTGTATGCTTCTGTATGTGTTTTGATGGATGAGAGTGTAGCTTGGGAAAGTTTTCTAGCCTTGGAAAGAGGTGAATACAAGTGCAAAAGAGCTGAAAGAAGTAGCTGCTGAAGACTCAAGTGAAGACTAGAGTGAAGTGACAGTAGTGAGCTATGAAAGGACACTGTAGTGGCTCTGGTGACTCTTCATATTAGACATACCTCTTGGGAGGGGTATCCACGACCTAAGAAGGATTATTGAGAGTGATTGTGAGAGATTGTAGTGAGGATATGATGTATTATTGATGGAGAAAGAGAGAGAGAGTCAGAGATAGCCAATTCTACTCAACCAGAGTGATTGTATATGAGAGATTGAGAGAGAAGACTATGAAGATATTGAAGATGAATACTATGTGATGTATTTCCATTCAAAGATGGTGTATTCCTTTGCTTTCTTTGTTCTATTGATGGATTTTGTGAAGATATTTAAGAATATGGTTGATTCTATCAAATCCGTGGGAGATCTACATGATGCTGTATGAAGATTTGTTGTGCCTGGTGTTCTTTTCTTCATTGTGATCATATGAAACATGATAAACAAGCTTGTTGATGTTACAAGATATATTTTCTTGCAAGAGAATTCCCTTTTCCTTGGTGTTCCTCTCGGGGCTCCAGTGTACCAACTACATCTGCAACTAACAAGTCGGTGACATAAATGCACAACGGTCACCCTGGCATATCACGAATGGAGCTGGATATCTCAACACTCCCCCTCGAGCTCAATCCCAATTCCTACACACCAAGCAGGTCTCTGAACTTGCGCAGCTTCTTTGTTCCCAATGCCTTCGTGAATATGTCAGCTACCTGATCCTCTATGTTGACATAAACTAGATCAATAAGACCTAGTAAAACCCTCTCCCACACATAGTGATAATGCACCTCAATGTGCTTTGTTCTAGCATGATAGACTGGGTTATTTTCCTATCCACAGGATAGCTAGCTCTGGTAGACCTGCGCAAAGTAGGTTCACTCCCAGGTGCTCTCAAAACATCCCTGGTCTTCTTACTCTAGGTGTAACAATAGAAGGAATACCCAACTCATCATCAATGATCTGTTCTGAGCCACTGGATTCACCATCCACATAAGAGTGACCTACATTCACATCAAACATGGGCTGATCTACCTTCTCTTTTCCTTTTCGTGATACCTACATACCACTATCTGCATTGCTTTGAGAAGATTCTCCTAATCTCAATCTGCCTGTCCATGGCGAAGAATGTGAACCGCTGCTAGAGGACGCTCCAGGTCCACTAATATCTTGTGACTGCTGCTGTGAATTCTGTGCAGCATTACCATTTTGTGCATCTACATTATCAATCACATTTACTGGTTTATACCAGCTACTCATCTCATCAAAAACAACATCTCTGCTCCATGTAAACTTACGAGTAGAAGGGTTATAGCATCTATACCCTTTTTGCTGTAGAGAATAACCAATAAAGATGCACTTCTTAGCTTTTGGATCCAACTTGGATCTCAACTCATCTGGCACATGAACATAGGCAATGCAACCAAAAATCTTCAAATGAGAAATATCTGGTTTCCTACCAGTATACCTCTCCTTTGGAGTCATCCCATGTATTGCTGCAATGGGAGTCCTGTTCATTATGTAGACTGTTGTAGCAACTGCTTCAGCCTAGTAAAAATTTGGCAAGTTTTTTTCATTGAGCATGGCACGAGATACCTCTCCAATATGCCTATTTTTCCTTTCTACAATTCCATTTTGTTGTGGGGTATGACTGCATGAATATTGCTGCTTTATGCCATGCTCCTGTAGGAACCTTACAAACTCATTTGAGAGGTACTCTCCCCCTCCATTTGACCTTAGGCATTTTATTTGCAGGCCTGTTTCTTTTTCAACCATAGCTTTAAGAGTTTTGAAATGCCCAAAAACTTCACTTTTTTTAAAAATAAAATACACCCAAACTTTTCTGCTATAGTCATCAATAAAAGTAACAAAATAATGACAGCCTCGAAGAGGTGCAGCTTTAGTAGTCCACACATCAGAGTGGATTAATTCCAATGGCTTCTTACTCTCTTGAACATGTCTAGGAAATGGTTTCCTTGCCTGTTTTCCAAACTGACAAGCTTCACATACCTTATGCATTTTTGCAACCTTGAATTTTGGCAATCCTGCAACAATATTTTGGGCCTGCATTGATTTAAGTCGCTGTACATTAACATGACCAATGAGTTTATGCCAGATATCAATATCTGCAACTACACCGGTCCCATGTGCAAACATTGATGCACTCAATTCAGGCATGTCTGCATCCAATGTAAACATTCTGCCCTTCTTCTTTCCTTTTGCTATCAAGTGACCTTTATTTTTCATATCCTTAACAAAGCATCCATGGGAATTAAATTTGACCTGCAATCCCTGCTCAACCATTTGACCAACAGAAACCAAGTTCTTGGTGATATTCGGGACATGAAATACATCCGACAGGTATTTCTTTTTCCCGTCCTGCATAGACAAAGGAATATTTCCAATCTGCACAATAGGATGTGCAGTATCATCACCAGTCTCCACAAATCCTAGTTTTTCCATTTTTAGTGCATTATGCATCCACTCTGCATGACCTGTCATGCGGTTTGATGCATCTGAGTCAACATATCACACATCGTTACTTTCTTCTGCATTTGTCACAGAATTGGTCATGTGCTGCACCATAAACAAATCCTCATTTCTGTCATCACCCTGTCTACTAGAAGATGCATAATTCCCTTGTTGCAGTTTTCCATTCATGATGTCATTCTGTTTTTTATAGCAGTCTTTAGCCATATGACCCATTTTACCACAGTAGTAGCATTCAACATTGTTGTTTGCATTTTGCCCTCTTTGCCATCCACCACGACCTCTTTGGCTCCCCCTGCCTCTAGAGTTACCACGTCCTCCTCCATAGGACTGGTTTTCTTGAGTTTGCTGCATATTTTGATTTCTACCACGGCCTCCAAATCGGCCTCCTCTACCTCTGCTTCTACCTCTTCCAGCATTTGAGTAGAAGACAGCTTCTTTTGAAGTTCCTCCTGAAGAAGCTGCACCACCATTTCTCTGCTCCTCAGAAATGAGAAGAGCAATCAACTCCTCAAAATCAAGAAATCTTTCACGGACGGAAATGGATGTTCGGAACTGTGCATAATCCTTTCCTAGACCATTCAAGGTCACAGAAACTAAATCATCTTCTTCCACTGGTGACCCAATGGAAGCAAGTGCATCTGCAATCTTCTTCACCTTCATGTGGTAGTCATTGATGCTCATACTTTCTCTTTACACATTGTGCAACTCTTGCTTGAGCTGCATTTTCCTGGCTTGCATATTTGTGCTATACATTTTTGACAAAGTATCCCATGCCTCCTTTGGCGTACTTGCATCTTGAATATGCACAATCATAGAGTCTGAAATGCTGATAGACAGCCAGTACATAACTTTCATGGCTCTCTCATGCCATGCTTTAAATGCCTGCATTTGTTGTTGATTGGGAACATCAGGAAGAACTGGTTCTTCTTCATTTCCTGCAACGAATTCCCAATATCCTTTTCCCATAAGGAAACTCGTCATTCTGAACTTCCATGCTTGGAAGTTGTTCTTGTCAAGCTTTTCAGTGACAATCTGTGAAAGAGAATCAGATGCCATTATAGAACACTGCAAAAAATTCTGTCACTGCAAAGAACACAGCTTCAGCTTGACAAGGGCAAATCTGCAAAACTGACGAAAGTGGTATTTGACCACACAGTCACTTCCTAGTGATGATTTTGCATCAACAGGCAACAAGGATGATTCTGTAACTCCCAATGTATCTGCGCATAGGCATACGATGCAATTTCTACAGTAACTTTTCACCGACCTGTAGAACAGTGCTCGCACAGCATAGAACAGGGCCTTTTCCTGAGTGCGTGCAAAAAACTTCCGCCTCCAAAACAGGCCCCGAAATGGCCTCAAATAAAAAAAATAGAGCAACCAAGGGCTAAAGCCCATCTCTCGCAGCATATACTGCCCTGTTGCTACACCGCAAAGGGCGTCTCTGAGACAATGCACTCTTGCACTTTCCGGCTGTGCTACCTATAGAGACTTGCTCCCAGAACATAAAAATGAAAGCAACACTGGTCCTCTTACCAGAACACCACAAACTTAGCTTGCTTTCTTGAGCTCCTTACCACGAACAAGGCTCTGATACCATGTCAAGATTGTGGGAGAGAAGGAAGGAGTCTCACTTGTAGCTTTCTTGCTTGCATAATGGGGGAATACACACAAGGGTGGAGGCTGAAAATAGTTTTCCTCTTCTTAGTTATGTAAGCCAAAAAGAACTCAAGTACATAGAAAAATAGAAGAACCCTATATATGGGTCTCAAACTAAACTCAACTAACTAAGGTGGCATACTAACTGAGCCAGAAATAGAGTAGGTAAGGATAGCTGTCATCTAGCTATTATTCATGGGCGGTGTACCAACCGCACCTACAACTGACAAGTCAGTGACATAAATGCACAACGGTCACCCTGGCATATCACGAGTGGAGCTTGATATCTCAACACCACCACCCCTGGCCCGTGATTTCAGCGCCCCCCTGCTCATCATCATTGCAAGGAGACGCCCCGGCACACTACTCTGATGGAGAGGCTGTAAGAATTTACTTAAAGTTGCATAGAAGAGTGCGAGAATTCTATCTCTCGTACGCACATCTTCGAGTATGGCCCCAAAGCGTAGATCTACAAGGATAGCCGAAAACCCCGCAAGAGTTGAATCAAGATAGTACCCCAACCACGAATGGTCTATCATCAGGTGTAAATACCACTGGAATCAAGACATCACTCCAAACCCAGGTCACTCTATTATTAAATCATAGATTATAATTATCATGGTGAAAATCATATTCACATGCATCACATTGATTGTGCAATTGATGGGTGATTGCCTTGGTGTGAATTTAGTTGTGATATTTATAACCAACAAGATAAATTTGTTTGTAAGATGACATCATAATAGGTGAAATTGATTAGGTAATTGCATCGTAAATTACCCAAAAAAATTATTGCATGAATCCTTGCATAAAGTGCATTGCTCCTTGCACAAGTTCTTGCAAAATACATTTCAGAGGACATCGAAATAAGCAAAGTGCATCTCCATATCGCAAGATGGATTCTAAGGTACATGTAATAAATTGCAGAAAAGATTAAAATGTAACTAGACTCATACAATAATCACATAAAGTATAAAGATCAGATCATTCAAGAAGGTTATAGATCGTGTAAATAATTACATAGAGGATAATGTTAAGATTGCATGCATAGAAAGTACCTTCGCATGTGTGGTATAAAATATCGTATGGATTACATCAAAATTGTAAGCATTGAAATGAAGGCATGGCATTACGTTGCGTGCATTAAAGCTATTGGGAAAATTCAATGTTGTTTGTAATCTACCAAATGGGACTGCAATCCATGAGTCCCATGTCAAAGTCCTTGGTAACTTCAAGAGGGATATGTAAAAGCTTAGTGCATGTGAGCGTTATTAAGAGGGCTTAAGAAGATTATACTTAAGATGGAGTAGGAACTGTTCTAAACAGAACCATCTTGACCAACCATGGTCAAGGGGATAGACAATCTTGATCAATTAAGATCAAAGATAAAGGTACATAGGTACTTCAAGGGATCTAGGAAATAACCAGCAACCGAGGACGATGTGGTTGTCCATGATCTATTTTACAAGGAGACCTAAGGTAAGGATAATTAGGGTTGGTAGGGTACAAACCCTAACCCAAAGAAAAAAGGAAAACAAGAAACCTAGCTTGCCAAGCCCTTGGAATCTCGCCAAGTCGTGAACGATCCAGGACTGAATGCTGGGAGCATTCGGGAAGAAGCAATCACACCTTAGCAGTTGGTCATATGAACGACCACAGAAATGATCGTGATTGTACACTTAGGTACATGTTTGAACTTCTTTGCTCAAGGAACTAATTCAAGGCCAAACACTTAATGCTTCAGGTTAATAGCCTGGAGGGAGAGGCAGGTTCAGTTACCTTTGACTGTCTGTCTGGCCCTATCCAAGGGGGTTGTTAGCCACGTCGGGTACATGGACTAAACCCACCGCGAGAGGTCTCCCTATGGGTGCTGCTTGGAGTGGGAGGACGCTTGGGTGCCAGGGGAGGCTCTGGTTGAAAATTCCTTGCCTCCTCTGGATCCCTCACAAGAGGCCGACATGACTCGAGATGGGATCTCAAGGCCCGTGTACTAGTCTACGGGCAAAACTTGGAGTAGCAATCTTGATGAGGCTGGGATAGACTTCGGGCAAGATACTTGATGTATTCCAGGACTATGATAAATAAAGATCAGATATTTGAAAAAGGAACTTGCTTGACATTGTTTTTGTGTCAATGCCTAAGTTACGTGAAGGAACTTGTGTTTAAATTGATTAATTAAGGAAGCTTCCTTTGCATGTCAAAGATAATGTGGTAGGTAATTAGATAACTAAGCAACCCAAGGAAAGTACAGTGGATGTGACTTGGGTCTGTCCTACGGAAGGGGGGTCCCGGTTAGCTAGGAACTTTTCTCAAAAGACGTGATAATGAAACTGTGAAGACCTAAAGTCAGTAGAGTTAGAATCCCGATTTATGCTATTTTAGGGGAGCGGAATGGGACTATGCCTTATGGGCAGAGATGTTGAGCTTTGCATCCCTCTCATTTCCCATTCTCCATGAACCAAGTGCAGCATAAATCCACTTCGACTATGTTGTTCCTACTCAAAGTGGGTCATCTGGAGCTCAACGCTAGCTACTTCCTAGAGACTTGGCTGATAGGAAAGAAACCCTGACTTCAGGTCGGCCCGGTCCTAAGTGGGAACGGCCGGATACTTCCGCTTCGGGGCAGACTCGGGAAGACCTAGATCACAAACCTTGTGACATTCCTTGCGAGTGCTAGGTGGCGCTTTCTAGACTCCCCTCCCGATGGGCTACTAAGACGTGTCCCACAGTGGACAAGCAGACATGTTACAGTTGGTATCAGAGCAAATCAATGAGATCTAAAGATTACAAGGGAACTTAATGGAGGAAAATAAAGGGAATAAGGGGATAAACAGGGGAAGCTGAGTAGAATAGAGCAGTGTTTTCTATTGAAAAAATTTATTTACTCACTTATGGATGCTAGGTTGCAGAGTCACGAAGCATGGAGCAAGTTCTTGGTGTTCCAAGTCATGTTCATGATTGCAATGCATACTTCGAATTATCGTCAAAGGCTTGGCATGATGGATATTATGGATCGCATCTATAATCCTTCGCCCCTGTATGCAGAGCGGAGATGGATGGGAGACTCAGGAATATACTACATAGCAGCCCACTGACTCACGTACCTCTTAGTAATCTCCTAGTTGTGATTCATACGAGATAATCATTGACATCCATTAGATGTTATCCAAGTAGTTGCATACATGAAAAGGATTTATGTACCTTACAAGTTGCATGCGATGTTAATTACATCCTAGGTTGGGTTGGGTCAAGAAGACATCCCAAACCCTACACCTTGACCAAATGTATTTCTTGACCAAGGAACACCGTTTGATGGGATAAATGATCCCACAAGTTAGGTGCGACACTTATATCGTGCGACAAAATGCAACATCGCATGGCTTTTTGTTTAAATCACAAAGTAGAATTGCCTCTCCTTAGAATAAGGTTGGCAAGTTCTAGTGTAAGTCTAACTTGCAAGAGGATGAGTGGTCATCCTGCTACATCACCCTTCCTTGGGCCGATTTTCCAAGTTAGGAAAGTTATGTATTTCCTAGCAAGCAATTGACCAATCAAGTTGGGGTGACGAGGTTGCCCAGGATTTACTGTCTTAATTTAAGGAACCTAAGGTGTTTGTTAATTTGGGTTAATAGGGTATAAACCCCTAAACCAAGGATAAAAGGGTAAACAAACAACAAAACCCTTGGGATCTTGCCAAGTTTCAATTGATTCCGGATCGAATGCTAGATGCATTCGGAGAGAAGGATTCACACCTTAGTAGTTGGCCAAACAAACGACCACTGGATTGATTGTGTTTGTATAGTTAGGAGCACTATTTGTACTTCTTTGCTCAAGGAATTAAGGTTGGAAAAATAATTATTGATTCAGGTTGAAGGCTTGGAGGGAGAGGTAGCATCAATTTGTCAAGAATCGCATGGTGGAGGGACTTGTTCAAGATGCTGCGCCGAACATACATTGAATGCACAAGGAGAAGCTCACTCAAGAGACAAGAAGAGAGATGGAGGCCAAAACGTTTTTTTGCTGGTTTTTTCTTCTTCTTCCACACACTTTACAATGTACACAAAGTATAGATAAGATACAACATAAAGGAAAGTGGCCTACTAAGTCAAACAATGCATAACCGACTACACTAGTCGACTGCCGGCGCTATAACTATGCCAACTGTAAATAGGTGTAACAACCTGAATATAATAAGTAATGAGTCAGTGGCCATGTGAGAGTCATAATGACCATCAATGTGCTAAGTGTAGACGTGTGGACCCATCTACCAGGTGGTCCATCATTACTATCCGCATGTGTTGAGCTTGTCATCTCAACACTCCCCCTCAAGCTCAACTGCATCTCTGCAACTCCAAGTAAGCTTTGAAACTTTTGAAGCTTCTTTGTACCCAATGCCTTCATGAAGATGTCAGCTATCTGATCTTGTGTGCTGACATACACCAAGTCAATCTCACCTGCTAGTACCTTCTCTCTCACAAAGTGGTAGTGTACCTCAATATGTTTTGTCCTGGCATGGAACACAGGGTTCCTAGCCAAATGTATACTGCTCATGTTGGTAGTGACAATAAATAACAATACTGGGCTTTTATAAGTCTGGTAATTGGAATGAGTACAATCTAAATCCCTTAACGAGGATCCATTGGAGGGCAAGTCTGGTGCCAGCAACCGCGGTAATTCCAGCTCCAATAGCGTATATTTAAGTTGTTGCAGTTAAAAAGCTCGTAGTTGGATCTCGGGGCGGGGCGTGTGGTCCGCCTCCTTTGGTGTGCACTGATCGCCCCGCTCTTTCTGTTGGAGACGTGCTCCTGGACTTAATTGGCTGGGACGTGGATTCGGCGATGTTACTTTGAAAAAATTAGAGTGCTCAAAGCAAGCCTATGCTCTGAATTCATTAGCATGGAATAACGCGATAGGACTCTGGTCTTATTGTGTTGGTCTTCGGGACCGGAGTAATGATTAATAGGGATGGTTGGGGGCATTCGTATTTCATTGTCAGAGGTGAAATTCTTGGATTTATGAAAGACGAACTACTACGAAAGCATTTGCCAAGGATGTTTTCATTAATCAAGAACGAAAGTTGGGGGCTCGAAGACGATCAGATACCGTCCTAGTCTCAACCATAAACGATGCCGACTAGGGATTGGCGGATGTTATTTTGATGACAATGCACTTGGCTATGGTCTCTAACATGTGTTGAAGCCTCCTTGATCATTGGCATCAGATTTGGGTCTGATCTCTACATTCCCAAGACTTCTTACAGCAATCCCACAGTCATGTTATGCAGAAGTAACATTGGCATCTAATGCTATGCTTGTTTGGCCACTTCTACTTAACCGGTTAGGTACCTATGGATGCCCGATTGTTTGGGGGATTCAAGGCACATGATATGCCATCATTTTGGATTGATTTTCTTGCTAAAAATACTCAATTTTAATAGTAAATATTTGCTATAATAGAGTGGGCTGAAGCTATCTTACATGCCTTTGGTTATGCCTATTGGTTTCGAGCTATGTCTTTGGGATATGCAATGAAGTATTGACCTTTGGGGTACGACATCGAGCTTGTCTTTGATTATAGATCTTCATTTGAGCTTGATCTCAGCTTTGGAATGCATTTGATGCACCATCTTGGATGTATATATGGCATGTATGTTACCTATGTCCAATCGGTCTTGACATGCTTGGCCTATGCCACTACTACATGCTAGTTACATTGTTTGGAGCTGATTGCTACTAGAGCCTTGTCTTAGCTTGTGTTTGGATTCCTGAAACTTACTTGGGATATTTCTTGGCTTGCCAAAGTTGTATTTGGGATATAGTTTATGTCTATAGATGCTATAATTGGAGGCTATAGAGCCTATATGCTCATGATGTCTTATTGATGCTTGATCTTGGATCTTTCATCATTGTTTCTATCATATTCCTTTCTTGAGCTTCTTGGCTTGATCCATACGGCTTTTGTGCCAGTGGGAGCATCTTAGGATTCTTGATAGACATTGAGCAGGTGTTTTATGGATTTGGGCTTTGCACTCCTTGAGCATACACCTCCTTGTGTCAGGTCTTGCCAATGTTGTGTACACTTTACCCTATTACACAGGGGGTGTGTCAGCTAACTAATAGATTGGTTTGACATGCTTGGGTGTTTTCTCAATTTCCATATGACTGTCACATACTGATTTATGCCCACTTGATGCTGGTTATGCTTTGACAATCAATGGTTGCCTTAGTGCATTTATTTTGCCTACCGTTTTCTCTCATTGTACCTGGCTATAATTTATTATAGCAAGTAGTTATGCATGGATTGACGTGGAATTTTCATGCTAAATCATCCTGATTTTATGTACTTTTGATGGTACTTGGCGGGCAGTATCATTAGCTATTAGTCATTTTGCCTTGTTTTTTGTGGTATTTTGGTTGTCTACAGCAGAAAACATCAAGCAGTTTTGA
The DNA here is from genome assembly GCF_053477565.2 of Lygodium microphyllum. Lineage (NCBI taxonomy): Eukaryota > Viridiplantae > Streptophyta > Polypodiopsida > Schizaeales > Lygodiaceae > Lygodium > Lygodium microphyllum. Next base: position 124,461,177 of record NC_141153.1, on the reverse strand, counting down.
ACTGTCTACACCATTTTAGACTACAGTATGACATCTCTTCCACTGACACTGCTATCTTCAACATCACTAAGTGTAATATACCCCCCCTTTAAAAAAAAATTAATTTTAATGCAAAATTTTTTCATCTCAAACTGGGGAAGACAAATGCAATTTGGGGCTTATAGCATGTGGGTTAAGGCCCACCACGCTTTCGCTGTGCTACTTTGATTACTCAAATAACAATTTGCCACAACTTATGGGATCCAATAGGATTTATTCCAAGTACAAGACTTATTACCTCAAGTATATCTTCCTAGGATATCAAGTCATCCTCAAAGGTTACAATAGGCTCCAGGCCTTCATCATCATATGATTCATAATATGAGCCAAAACCAAAGTTTAGACGGCTTCATTTGACCGCACATTCCTGATTCTTAGGGTCCAACTCAGGACAATCTGTTTGGATGTGTCCTAGTTCATTGCAGTGGAAACATCGGCGGTTGGGACATCTTTTACGGATGTGTCCTACCTCTCCGCACTTATGGCACCTCTTGTCTTGATCCAGTGAGTCATCTTTAGCATAATTGCTTGATTTAAGTTCTTGGACGATTGGATTTGCTCGCAGTAATGCGTCTTGCAAGTCCGTTGGGCGCATTGATTCCAATCAAGTGCTTATGGGTGGATTCAACCCAGCATAGAACTTTGACACCTGTTGTGTCATATCCATTGGGGGTGCATACTTTAGGAGTGAAACAAACTTTGAATAATAGGCTTCAAGGGATAATCCTAGCTGCTTCAAGTCATAGAATTCATTCATCTTTTGTGTGCGGTAGGCAGGTGACAGATACCTCCCTCGCATAGCTTCCTTAAGCTTATTCCAGGTGACAGTCCCCTCCGAGATCGCTTGGTCTCTACACCACTGTTTCCACCAAAGTCTCGCTTCGCATGTAAGCTTAAGTTTGGCGAGCATGGCTTGGTTAGTAGGTGCAGTTCTTGCTGCCTCAAAATAGTCCTCCATGGACTCAATCTAGATCTCAGCATCAGCTTGAACAGTCCTTCCCTTGCCATTAAACTCGGGTGGCTTAATTTGCTTGAGAAGGAACTTCTTCTCTTGCATGTTAGCATTCGTAGGTGCAGAAGGTGCCTGACAATCAAGCCATACCACTTAGGTTATTTAGGTAATGTCTACGATCCAAACATTAATCAATCATGCATCATTAAGAAGTTTTGCTCTGATATCAACTGTAACGTGCCTGCTCCTCAAATCATGGGACACGTCTTAGCAGCCCATTAAGAGATATATCTAGAAGACATCGCCGGCACTCCCAAGGAATGACACAGGGTTTGCCAACTAGGGTCTCTCGAGTCTGCCCCGCAACAGAACTTATCTAGCCGTTCCCACTAGGATCGACCTGAAGTCTGGGTTCCTAGTCAACATTGTCTAAGGTCATAGACCGACTTTTTCCTAACATTTCCTGTTAACATCTCCTTTGAGGAAAGCTCTCGACTAACCGAGACCACCCTTTCATAGGATAGACCCATTGGTCACATCCACTATGCTTCCCTTGAGGATTTTTTAGTTATCCAATTATCTACCACATTATGTTTGACATAAAAAGGTAGCTTCCTTAATTAACCCATTAATCACAGGTTCCTTTACGTAATTTAGGCCACATACACGAAGACAGGTTAAAACAAGATCAAACACTTCCTTAACTCATCTTCAGATTAATGTGTGTCTCTTGCCCATACAGGAGAATTAAGTGCTCCTTTCTGCTTTCGCAGAAAAAACCTTTCGTCTTCTGGCAATAAAACCCGAAGGTTTATCCTTCCAAGATTCTGCCTTGTAACTAGTATCAAGGCCTCAAGAACCCATCCCGAGTCACGTAGAATACTTGTGTAGGACCCGGAGGCATTAGGATTTATGGCCAGAGCCCCCACTGGCACCCAAGTGTCCTCCTACGCCAAGTGATTTACATGGAGAGACCTCTCGTGGCGGGTTTGGGTCCACATTCCAGGCGCGGATTCACAACCCCCTTGGTTAGGGTTAGGCGGTTCGCGGGGGGTAGCTAGCACCATCCTTCCTTAATTATCCCTTTAGGAAATCAACCATAGCTGAAGCAACCAGCTTAAAAACAATCACTAGGAAAAACATCCCTTTTGTTTCCATGGCAATCAGTCATCTCAGACCTAGCCATGAAATCATCAAACACACCTCACTTGGGTTAACATCCAAAACCACATTAACAAATAGTTAAATGCACAACCTCTTGCTTCAAGGCATTGCAATCCCATTGCATGCACAATCATAAATTAACTTGGATGTATCAAAACACTTGCTCAAGGGATTTACAACCTTTTCAAACAACCAAGCATAGCTTGGGTCAACAGTCCATTTAGGGTTAGGTTGCTAACTTCAATTAAGCTAGGAGCGTATCCATTTGCAATAGTCCACAACTTGATCGATAAAACAATTCACAGGCAATTATACTTATTCCTAATGCACCGGATCTCATGAAGGTCTAGGTTTCTATCCATCAAAAACTATCATTTCATGTGTTTCTTTTAGTCATGATCGCGAAGCATGAATTCTAAATGACTATTCATGCATTAAATTGGTTTAAAAGCTATTATTTTATGTGAAATAATGCAAAAACCTTATCATTTTATGTATGTAAAAGCTATCATTTCATGCATATAAACTCATGCGAATTCCAAATTCTGCCGTTCCTTGCATGCAACTTAGTTCCTAGAGTAAACAAAACCCTATGCACGACATCAATCCTTTCATCCCTTCCCCGAGAAATAATTCCTAAATTAATTTTTAACGCTTAGAACCTGATCTTGATTCATGTGTGGTGCGTTAGTTGTTCCGCTCGGCCCTCCAGCATTACCGATGGCTTGGGCGCCTCCGCTTTCCGCGACTTTCTTCTTGGGAGCCATTCGCCTCGTGGAGATTGGGCAATCCGGACCTTGCCAGGTTCCGGGTTGACAGGTTTGGTAGAAAAGACTGCTGGATGGGGGTCCTTCGCCGAGAGGGTGGTTTGGGGCATGGCTCATTGCAGTTACCAACTCTCACTTCTTTCTTTCTCCCTCTCTCTCTTCTTCTTCTTTTCACTTAATCTCCTACTCTCTCTCTCTCTCTCCCCCTCTCTTCTTTCTCCACTTATTCTCCTACTCTCTCTCTCTCTCCGTCTCTTCTTCTCCTCTTACTACCTCTTCTTCTTCTTCTTCTTCCACTACTTCTCTTCTCTCTTCTCTCTTCCACCCTTTCTTCTTCCTCTTCTACTTCTCCTTTTCTTCTCCTTCCCTTCTTCTCTCTCTCCCCTCTCCCCTCTTCTCTCTTCTCTCCCTCTCCTCTTCTCCTTCTTTTCTTCTCCTTCTCTTCTTCTCTCCCTCTTCTCTCTCTTCCCTCTTCTTCTCCTTCTTCTTTTTCTCTCTCCCTCCTTTCTTCTCCTTCTTCTCTCTTCTCTCTTCTCTCTTCTCTCTTCTCTCTTCTCTCTTCTCTCTTCTCTCTTCTCTCTTCTCTCTTCTCTCATTATTTCTTCTCCTTCTTCTCTCTTCTCTCCCTCTTCTCTTCTCCCTTCCCTCTTCTCTCTCCCTCTCCTTCTTCTTTTCTTCTCCTTCTCTCCTCCTCTTCTCTCTCTCTCTTCCTCCTCTTCTCTCTCTTCCTTCTTTCTCTTCTCTCCTTCTCTTCTCTCTCTCCCTCCTTTCTTTTTCCCCACTACTTCCTTTTTTTCCTACCACTCCTCCTCTCCTTCTCCTCCTTCTCTTCTCCTACTTCTCTCCCTCTACTTCTCTCGCCCACTCCTTCTTCCTCTCTCCTTTTTCTTCACTTCTTCTCTCTCTTCTCTTCTCCTTCCCTTCATTCTCTTCTCCTCCTCTTCTCCCTCTTCTCCTCCTCTCTCTCCCTGTTCTCCTCTTCTTCTTCTTCTCCTTCTCTCCCTCTCCCTCTTCTCCTCTCTCTCTCCTTCTCTTCACCTCCTTTTCTACTCACGGGGCGGTGCTGACGTCACGCCTTGATAGGGGCGGTGCTTGCTGCAGCCAGAGGGGGGAAAAGGGTTTTTACAGAGTCTCATGGTAGCAGCAGCATCAGTCAGACAATCCAAATAAAGATAAGGATTGTCACTACTACGGAAAGTATGGGCATATTGCAAAGGATTGCTGCAAGAAGCAGGGAAATCAGAAGGGCAAGCAGCATGGACATTATGCTACGTCCAATCAGGCAGATGACTCTGGTGATAGACTGTTTGCCATGCAGTATGTCAAAGATAAGGTTGTTGAAAAATCATCTGATGATGCAATGTCGTACATTGACTCGGGGGCGTCAAATCACATGACCCCTCATGGTGATTGGTTCACAGATATGGTGGCTGAAAAGCATGGCTATGTATGCACAGGTGATGACACGCAGCATGGCATTGAGGATAAAGGCAAAGTGCCTCTGGTGGTTCATGATGGCAGGAAGAAAAATCTGCATGATGTCTTGCATGTCCCTTCAATTACGAAGAACTTATTGTCTGTTGGTCAGATGACGGAGCAGAACTTGCAGGTTAGATTCAATAGGCATGGTTGCTTTATTGAAGAGTTTGGCAATGGCTGCAAGTTGATAGCTCGTGGTCACAGGAACGGCAGAATGTTTACTCTTGATGCTTCTTTGCCAGAGCTGAATTCAGCTATGTTTGCTCATGGTTCTGGCACTGTTAGGGATTTGGAAATATGGCACAAGAGAGTGGGGCATGTAAATTTGCAAAGGCTGCAAATTATGCAAAAGAAACAGTTGGTTACAGGGTTACCGAAGTTCCAATATTCAGATATTGGTCATGTATGCGAGGCTTGCCAGTTTGGTAAGCAGTCACGATTGCCATTTATCAGGAATGTACGACAGAGTACACGTCCATTGCAGTTAGTGCATTCTGATGTTTGGGGGCCAGCTCATAATGTATCTATGGGAGGTTCTGGATATTATGTATCCTTCATTGACGACTACAGTCGATATACTTGGCTTTACATATTGAAAACAAGAGATGAGGTCTTTGCTGTTTTTCAGCAATTTAAAGCACAGGTTGAGAAGGAGTTTGAATGCTACATCTCTTGCTTGAGATCTGATAGTGGTGGGGAGTATGTATCAAATGAATTTGATGATCTCTTGGCTGAAAATGGCATTCATAGGCAGCTCACCTGCCGCTACACTCCGCAGCAAAACGGAGTAGCTGAAAGGAAGAATAGAATTCTGATGGAAGCTGCTAGGGCTATGATGAATGAAAAGCATATGCCACTTTACTATTGGGCAGAGGCTGTTATGACAGCCGTATACATTTTGAACAGGACTCCCACTGCAGGTATTCATGAGATGACACCGTTTGAGAAATTGTATGGCTATAAGCCAGATGTAAGTCACATGAAAGTCTTTGGCTGTCTTGCTTATGTGCATATTCCAGATGAGAAAAGGAAGAAGTTGGATCCCAAAGCACATAAGTGTGTTTTCATTGGATATTCGTAGGAGAAGAAGGAATACAAATGCTATGATCCCTCTACCAGGGAGACTTTGGTAAGCAGGGATATTATCTTTGATGAGATGGGTTCTTGGTATGTATCACCAGTTACAGTGCCATCCGATATGCCTTCCACTCATGTCTCTACAGTTGATTTGCACCAGAGCACTGCTATGACAGGACCTATCAGTCAGACAGTATCCCCATGGACATGGAGATTGAGGAGCTCACCGTCCACTGACACGGGTATGTCAGTGAGGGGGAGACATGATGTCTTGGATAGCAAAGGAAAAGAGAAAGTTATTGAGGATGCATCTGGTATGATGACACCTGGCAGAATGACTTCGGGCTATAAGTCTAGTGATACTTTAGACAGCGAACTTGGTATTCCGACTGTCTATACTCCTGGCACAAGGTAGAACAGGTACATTCCGCCTCATGAGAGAGGTGAATCGAGTAGTGCACCACAACTTAGATGCTCACAGAGGGTCAGATACCCTGTTGACAGGTTGACATATAGTGGCTATTCTGCAAAGCATTATGCGTACATGACAAAAGTGATGGAGGTCAAAGAACCAAGTACATATGCTGAAGCAGTGAAAGATGAGAATTGGTGTGTAGCCGTGGATGAAGAAATGAATGCCTTGGCTGCAGATAAAACATGGGATTTAGTACCACTGCCTGAAGGGAAAAAGACCATTGGCTGCAAATGGGTCTACAAGATCAAATGTAAGTCAGATGGCAGTGTGGAGAGATACAAAGCCAGGCTAGTTGCAAAGGGATATGCCCAACAGTATGGACTTGATTATGAGGAAACATTCAGCCCTGTTGCCAAGATGGCAACTATACGCATTGTGATTGCCTTGGCTGCTGCTAAAGGCTGGAAATTATAGCATATGGATGTTAAGAATGCATTTCTTAACAGTGACCTAGCAGAGGATGTCTATATGGTTCAGCCGGAAGGATATGTGCACCCTGATTTTCAGCATTATGTATGCAGGCTGAAAAAGGCATTATACGGGTTGAAACAGGCTCCGAGAGCTTGGCATGCTAGGATCAGTAACTAATTGCAGAGATTGGGTTTTGCTATTGGTAGGGCTGATCATAGCCTATTTACAAAGAATACTGACAGTGGTTAGTAGTGCTGGTCATATATGTTGATGATTTGATAATCACTGGTGATGATGACTTGGGCATACAGCATGCAATGAAGATGCTGAAATCTGAATTTGACATGAAAGACCTGGGAGAACTGAAGTATTTCTTAGGCATTGAGGTAATTCCAGCTGACAATGGGTTATGGCTGATGCAGAAGCATTATGCCATAGAGATGTTGAAGAAGTATGGCATGGCTAAATGCAAACCGCTGGATACACCTCTTGATCAGAATGTCAAGCTAGACATGAACACTGGGGCTGAAGTAGAGGATGTGACTATGTATAGGCAGATGGTTGGCAACTTGATTTACTTGACCATCACTAGGCTGGACTTGAGCTATGCTGTAGGGCTCATAAGCCAGTTTATGCAGAAGCCTAGAAAGCCGCACTTGGATGCAGTTAGACGCATTATGAGATATGTTAAGTCCACTGTAGAGTATGGGCTGTTCTATGTCAGAGATAAGCCCTTGATATTGACTAGATACACGGATGCAGATTGGGCAGGTTGCTCATATGATCGTAGATCTACGAGTGGATATGCATTTGGATTTGGTAGCGGCATGATTAGCTGGAGCAGCAAGAAGCAGCCTACGGTTGCTTTGTCAAGTACTGAGGTAGAGTACAGGGGTGCTACATTGGCAGCATGCGAGATTTCATGGCTGCTCAAGCTTATGGCTGATTTGGACATACAGGTAGATGCTCCAGTGAAGTTACTATGTGACAATCTGAGTAGTGTACTCCTGGCTATGAATCCAGTCTATCATGCCAGGACGAAACACATTGAGGTACACTACCATTTCATCAGAGAGATGGTTCTTGCAAGAAGAGTTTATCTGATGCATGTGAAGATTGATGAACAGGTAACGGATATCTTTACCAAGTCCTTGGGTAAAGATAAGTTGTGTGGTTTTAGACAGCTGGTTGGAGTGCATATGCTATCTTGAGCTTGAGGGGGAGTGTTAGAATATCAAGCTCATTTGTGTGTGTTGACCGACATGAGCTGGACACAGCCAGTCTAGCCATAGTAGTTAGGTACATTAAATAAGTCGGTGCCTCTGGTGTGAATGGTCTTATGACCTTAGGTTGTACTTTCACTATAGAGTGTGGAATGAATAATGAAGAGAGAGAGGAAGCAGGCTGCTTCACTCTGTCTGACATCTATCTGCCTCTTTGAATTTGAACAACTATTTGGAGATGAAGTAGAACCTTTGTTTACAGGTTTCAACCCATGAATACCCTATTTTAAACTGAGAAGAAGAGACCAAAAGTATCTCTTAACTGTGTCAATCCATGTCCTTGAGGTTTACTTATAAAGAGTAATGCTTATAATCACTCATATGAACCAAGAATAGCCCATGCTCTCCCAAGATTAAAGAAGTGGATCACAAATAAAGCTTCAACCCATGAATATCCTATTTTAGACTAAGAAGAAGAGACCAAAATTATCTCTTAACAGTGTCAAAAGATGTCCTAGAGGTTTAGTTACAAAGAGTAATACTTATAGTCACTCATATGAACCAAGAACAACCCATGTTCTCCCAAGATTAAAGAAGTGGATCACAAATAAAGCTTTAGCCCATGAATTCCCTTTTTTGGGAAGCCAATGATAATCCAAGATAAGAACAATATTCAAAGAGTATCTACAATGTCCTTTCAAGGCAAGAGTGTTTTGATACAACAATTACAAGTGAAAGTAGAGCATGTTCTCTTCATAAACCATAAGAGAACAGAAATGGAGCATTAGTGTGACAAGAATCAGCCCAAAAAGGGATTATTGGGCTGCATATAACAGTCCAAATTTGAGCTTAATGTTTCCCAAGATCTCCTCTTGATAGAGAAGAGAGATTTCATCAAGAGGTAGGTGCATAAGATAGTGCCCTTCTCTTTTTCTTCACAAATGCAAGTACCTCTTGAATCATGCAAGAGATGCATTGTAAACAAAAATTAAGTCCATTAAAGAGCATTCTTGGGCCTTTCAGTTCAGCCCACAAGTCTTGATATTAAAGATCAAGAAGTGGAACAAGAGGCTCACTTGAAAAGAGAGAGTTGCTACTCCATAGATAGAGACACAAGCAATGTTCAAAGATTCCTTCTTTCTTCTTTCATGAGCATGAATAATAATCCCTGAATGGGCTGTTGCCCTCCTTTTTATACATATGTACCCTATTTTTCTCAGTCAAGTGTGGACTTCCATTTTTATCAATGCATGGGAAGAGGAATACTTACATGTCAAGTGGAGTCTTCTACAGTTACTTGTAGTTGCATGGCTTGAGCTTTCCCCTTTGTGTGGTGGCTTGGACACCTCGATCACTCCTCCATCCATGGCACCCTATTCAGTCCAAAGATCTGCCCAAAAAATGTGGCGCTTATCACGTTTCCCTATTCTTTTCTTCCTTGACTATTTTATTACTCACACAAGCAAGGTACAAGACATATACAATGTCCTATGCTTAGTCAACTTAGATAACTCCATCTTCCTTGTGACTTGGCTTGTGAATACACTTAAACCTTTTGAATATCATAAGTACACAGCCACATCATTGGCTTCTGGAAAATATAATCCAAGGGAACCTACCAAGTCATCTTCTCTTAAGCATATCTCTTGTTTAATGTTCCATGACTTGCAGAACTTGTAGCATCCTCATGTAAGCAATGCAAGGATGGATAAGAGTTAGTAACCAAAATCAGTCATCTTGTCAAGGACCCATGATAAATTTATTGTATTTTTAGGTAGAGCCTCTTCTTTACTACACCATGCTATATGCTAGTGGACTTAGGCTTTTAAGACTTCTTGGATTAGGTAAGTCTCTATGTAGCATGTCTAGATGACAAGTTACTAAGTGATATATGTAAAGGATAAAAGTTTTATGTTTAGACCATGGGCAAAGAATCACATGACAATGCCAGCCACCTTCCAATGACTGATGTGTACAATATTCAAAGATATGCTAAGGAAGGAGGTAGAGGTCTTCGTGGATGACTTGTGTGTTCACTCTACTTAGCAAGAACACTTAGACAACGGTCTTTGAACGATGTCGACTATACCGTCTCTCATTGAACCCCTTGAAGTGCTAGTTTTGGGTGAAGCATGGATGTATCCTAGGACACATGGTGTCAAAGAATGGCATTGCCACATATTTCTCAAAGATCAAGGTCATTGTTGATCTTCCACCCCCAATTGATTTCAAGGGTATTTAGTGCTTCTTAGGACACACAAGGTATTATCAATGGTTTGTGTTGAACTATGCATTGATTGCTAGACCTCTGTACAAGTTGTTGATCATATTCAAATGGACCGAGGAATGCCAACGCGCATATGAGGAATTGAAAAAGGCTCTGACCACAGCACCAATTCTACAAGCCCTAGATTGGATACTCACGTTTCATGTGCACATCGACGCTTCAAAATTCACCATAGGAGCTATGTTGTGCCAAATTAGTGAACAAAACTTGGATTACCCAGTGAGCTTTGCTAGCAAACAACTCGCTAAGTTCAAAATAAATTACTCAACAAGAGAGAGAGAGAGAGGGCCTAGCCATGGTGTTTTCCATAAAGAAATCTCAACATTATCTTTTGGCTACACCTTTTACTTTCTTTGTTGACCATCAAGCCTTGTTGTATCTTGTTAAAAAACCATGCGCTATAGGACGCATCGCTAGATGGTTTCTTCTGCTTTTGGAGTTTGACTTCTCCATGGTGGTGTGTAAAGGGAACAACATTACATAGCTGACCATCTATCTTGTATCCCCATGGGAGAAGCGGTTGGACAAGGCATTGTGGATGAACTGCTAGAGGCGCATCTATTTCGCTTATCCAGCAAAAGAGATTTGTTTAGAGCAAACATAATGCCATATTGGGCAGATGACATGGTTCAAGTGCTTAAGTACGGATTGCTAGAAGGATCGATAGAAAAAGCCTGACTTAGGTGGCTCATCCTGAAGATCCAACCCTATCACTTGATAGCATGCTGACTTTATAGGTTGGGGCAAGACGCGTTACTGTTGCGTAGATGCATGTGTGAGCATGAGATGCATCACGTACTCACAAAAGCACACGGAGGAATTGCAGGAGGACATTTTAGTAGAGACGCGACAGCTTGCAAAGCTGTCCCAGCTATGGTGGCCTACCCTCTTCCGAGATGCGGCACAATTTGTGAAGCATTGTGATGAATGCCAATGGACTGAAGTCCTGATTCATAAGGACCACGTGGAGCTAATCCCAATTATCACATGACAACCCTTTAAGAAGTCGGGAATCGACTTCATTGGACCCATTAGTCCAATGGCACAATATTCACAAGCCAAGTACATCATTGTGGCCAAAGTCATCTTTGTTTCACGTAGTGATTGGGATAACAAGCTGATGGCGGCCTTGTGGGCCTACTGCACATCTTACAAGATGGTTTTAGGACAGATCCCCTTTAGATTGACATATGGTACAAAGGCAATCCTTCCCTTGGAATTCTTCATACCAAGCCTCAAGATAGCCCTTCAAGAGATATGGGATGGGAAGGAGGTATGGACAAAACACTTGATTGAACTTGAATTCTTTTATCGAAAACTTGGCTTCTCGCCACTCATGCACTAATATGTGAAAGGAAAGACGCAAACGTTGGTTTGACAAGCATGTCAAGCAGTGCAACTTTGAATAGGGTGACTTAGTACTGCTGTACTCAGTCAAAGGACATAAGTAAAAGCTAAAGTTTTGGGGGCTAGGACCTTTTAAGGTCCGAACCATCAGCAGAGTTGGCAACGTAGAACTCGAAACCCTAGAAGGTGAGGGCATAGGCTTCTTCAATGGCAGCCGCATAAAGAAGTAGTTCCCTCCCACACACCCATTACATGAGCCTCCAATGCTAACACCCCCTGTCCACGTACGAGTAGCCACTATCACTGGGATGGATGGTGAGGATGAGGAAGCAGTAGCACCATCTTACCTAAGCATGACCTAAGCATGATGGTCACTGCTAAGCACACATGCACCATCAACACATTGATCTCGATGGGGGAGCTAATTTTAATATCTTAACCCATGACCATTGGACCTAAAGGGGAAAACTGTAGTTGTAGCCCACTAATGCTAAGCTCAGCTCTTATGGAGGCCAACCCTACACACTTTTGGGAAAGTGAGAGGTTGTGATTTCTATCAAGTCTGAGAGCATGCGAATAATCTTTTATATGTTTCTCAACACTAAGAATGTAGGCATAGAATTGTTGTTAGGACAAACCTTCAAGAAGCAAGCTCGTTGTACTGTCGACTACAAGTTACAATGTATCTACCTAGCCATAGGCAACATCTGAATGGTTGCATCTTTCAGCAAGGGCAATGTGACTCCTTCCAAGTCCGCAAAGCCACTAGTAGAGAACCCCACCGTCAAGCCTTAGGAGGGGGGTCGTGACTCCTCACAACCCACCAAACCTCAAAGGCGGCAACCCACTAAACCCAACATTGATGCCAAGAAACCCTAATTAAAATGGGTACCTAAGCGTCAAGGAAGACCACCTCAAAGTAGATACTCATACCCTTGCGGCACTAAGGGCCCACACTCAAAACCTAGGAAGCCAAGACGAAATTGTAAACAGTGTCACACAGTCAAACCGCGATGGGTACCCCAAAATCATGTTGCAAGTGCAAGGCTACTATGAGGGTAATCCTTGGATTTGGCTACTTAAAGCCAAAACAACCAAAACTATTACTCAAACACAACCCTTGATCTTGACCACATGAAACTGTGAGTTGGAGACACTCAGACCACAGGAGAATCAGGCCACCAAGCCCATAGAATTGCTAAAACCTAGCTTAGCAATGCCTAAACCAATCTGTCACCCAAAATCATAGCCTGCTAGTAATACAATGCCCAAATCTCATTCTAATGATACCCCTCAAATCTCAGAAGCATCTAGTAGCACAAAAACCGCAACTACAATCCAACCCATCGAGCATGAGGCCAAGCTACAACCTAAGGAGCCAACCCAGCTGCAACCATTAGATGTTGCTAAACTCTCTAGCACTATCAAACCTCAACCACTTACTGCTAGTCTTAGACCCTCTTATGAGTGGCGATCAATTCTAACCTTGGCCGTGGACTTAGCTTAAAATACTTGGGACAACTTGGTTGATTGCCTAAGACACTTGGACACTACTTTCATGGCATTGGGTAAAAACTACGATAGACTAGACTTATGTCTCTTGGAAGAACCTATAGCAACAGAAGTACGAACACTCCCTTGCTCTTGGGAGGAGTCGGAATTTGCATTCATTAAGGATTTTAAAGTAGCTAACGAGTTAATTGCAACTGAGATATCCAAGGAACAAGCAATCAAACTGTGTCTCATTACCTCGTATAACAAGAACACGATCATGGCCACAAACCAAGAAATTCAAAAGTTGAAACAGCTTGTTGGCAATGACTACTCCTTCTTATGGAAATGGTACGCGGATGCCAAATAATGACCCTTGAGCAATGATGCACAATCAAGGCATCGAAATACGACCCAATCTATGTAGCTCCAACTTCAAATAGGGTGTTGACTACCCTCTTCAATTGACCCCTCGAAGAACACATTAAGGGACATCCTTATTTAGATATCATCCTCACTGAGGAGGAGTTGCATGTTGCTAGCCGAGTGGACTCTAGTGACTTCTTACTTAATGTCCTCGCTTATATTATGCATGTAGGCATCCGCCCTTTTGATATGGATAGCTATGCTAATTTAGAATATAATCAAAATTTCTACACCTGGCTCATGCGAAAGTAAAACACTAAGATTATATGCTGAATGAAAGGTGAGAAGGATCAAAGCTTTCTTGGAAGTGAGCTACAATGGAGAGCAATAGCAATAGGAGAGACACAAATGGGAACTCCAACAGTCACAATGTGTGACCGGACCATCCTTTATTCAAATTTTCACTAAAAGAATAAAGAATAAAGTGAGGGTGACGGGTGCCTGCCACACCTGCAATGTGCAGTGGTAGGTACTGTTAGTGTAGTAATACATTAGCGACTAGGAAAAGGTGCATTTACCCCCAACAACCCCCCACTTAAAGGAAAATTTGCCCCAATGAGTAAAAAGAAAAAGAAAAGATAGTACAATTTACACATGTACAATAGGATGAGGAAAAACGTCATCTCATCCAACGCCCATCAATATCCTGAGGAAGGCAAAGTGCTCAGTAGTGAGGCTCTTCGTGAGAAGATCTGTAGGATTTTCGTCAGTGGAGATCTTGACAAGGTCAATAGACTTGTCCTCCATAACCCCATGTATGAAGTGATACCTCACCTCAATGTGTTTGGTCTTTGCATGGAAGACCAGATTCTTGGCTAGTTGAATAGCACTCATAGAATCCAAATGTAGCATAGTTATAGAATCAATCCAAGGTCATGAACCAAATGGCCCAACCATATGGCCTCCTTGCAAGGCTTAGTGGTGGCTACAACATACTCAGCCTCACTCGTAGAGAGAGCCGTACACTTTTGAACCCTGGACATCCAAGAGACAACACCTCTAGCATAGGTGAATACATAGCCAGAAGTGGACTTCCTACTATTTTCATATCCTGCATAATCGGAGTGTGTATACCCCACAACTCCTCTATCCTAGCTACCACAGAAAATACACATATCTGATGTGCCCTTTAGGTATCTCATGATACCCTTCACGGCATCTCAATGTTTCTTTCTAGATGTAGCCATATAGCGTGCCACAATACCAACTGCACAGGCAATATCTAGATGAGTGGCTATCATGGCATACATCAATCTGTCGAAAGCTGATGCATAAGGGATCTTGGCCATCTCGGCCCTCTAATCATCTGTGTGCAGACAATAGGCCTGTGAAACCTTCACATAAGAAGGTAATGGATAGCCAATAGGCTTGACATCCTGCATGCAAAAACACTCAATGAATTTATGAATGCACTCTCTCTGTGAGAGATAGAGAAGTCCCTGATGTTTCTTATCACACTTAATGCGCATACCAAGAATATGAGAGGCATGTCCCAAATCTTTCATCTCAAAGCTCTTTTTTAGCTGAGATTTAAGAGCATCGAGTTCATCATGAGTTTTTCCTGCTATTAGCATATCATCCACATAAAGTACCAAAATAAGCAATGAGCCATCACCAACTATCTTCGTGTAAAGACACGGATCCATAGCACTCCTGTTGTAGCCCGGTGACTGCATAAAGGCATCAAGCTTATGATACCACTCCTTAGGTGCTTGCTTCAAGTAATAAAGACTTTTCTTCAACTTGCACACTAGATGCTCCTTGCCAAGTTCTGCAAATCCCTCAGGCTTCTCCATGTATATCTCATCATGCAAATCTCCATGCAAGAATGTAGTTTTGACCTCCATCTTATACATGTCCACCAAGTCAAGTTGCGGGACTAAGGCCAAAACCAAGTGTAGGGTGGTCATCTTGACCACAGGAGAAAATTATTCATCAAAATCAACTTCATGCTCCTGTTTAAAACCCTGAGCAACAAGTCTTGCCTTATAAGCCAGCTTGGGGTTTCTAGGGGTACTTTTCAGCTTGTACACCCATTTGCATGGCAAAGTCTTCTTGCAAAACAGGCAAGGAAACCAAATCCCAAGTCATATTCTTACGCAAAGAGTATATCTCAAACTACATAGCCCTCTTCTAGGAATGACTGTCACCCCTGGGCATAGCCTCATCACAGGTGAGAGGCTCTCCTACATCTATAACCAAGACATAGTGCATCGAGGGCTTAAATATATTAGGCGGATGCCTATCTCTAGTAGACCATCTCACGGTAGGCTCTGTTGCCTGTCCAATATCCTGTCCAACACCCTGGTCATGTGTACCAACTATTGCTACAAGCTGTTCAACTGTATGTGCTGGAGCACAAGGCTACTCCTAGAATATAACCTTGCATAGCTCTACCACCTTCTCAGGTTGTCTATGCATCTTGTCTTCATGGAAGACTACATCAGGGCTGTGAATGAATTTCTTTGCCTGTAGATCCCAAAGGCAATAACCCATCTTGCCTACATCTCCATAGCCAAGGAAAATGCATTTCACACTCTTAGAATCCTGCTTACTACACTTGTCCTTGGGCACATGGTAGAAGGCCTTACATCCAAAGACACATGGATGTGCATAAGATGGAGGTTTCTTGGTCCATACCTCCTCTGAAACCTAGAAATCCAAACCATTGGAAGGTGAACGATTTATGACATGCACAATTGTATTGACTTCCTTAGTCCAAAAACTCTTTATGGTAGGCCTGCATGGCTAATCATATTGTGTACACGCTCTTGGATGGTTCTATTCATCCGCTCAGCCAAAGGCGTTCAACTAATGCTTAATACCCCTCTCATCACATAGCTGCTCAAAATTATGTGACACATATTCTCCCCCATTGTCAGTCCTAAGGCATTTCAGCCTATGCCCAATCTGGTTCTCAACCAATGCAAGCCATCTCTAAAACATAGCCAAGACATATGACTTAAGCTTAATAGGGTAAGCTGAGACTTTAGGCAAAAAACCATCAATGAATCTGTAACGTTCCCGCTCCTCAAATCGCGGGACATGTCTTAGCATTCCATCAAGAGATATATCTAGAAGACACCCTGACACTCCTAAGGAATGACACGGGGTTTGCCAACTAGGGTCTCTCGAGTCTGCCCCACAACGGAACTTATCTGGCCGTTCCCACTATAGGATCGACCTGAAATCCAGGTTCCTAGTCAACATTGTCTAAGGTCATAGACCGAATTTTTCCTAACATTTCTTGTTAACATCTCCTTTGAGGAAATCTCTTAGCTAATCGAGACCACCCTTCTATAGGATAGACCCATTGGTCACATCCACCACACTTCCCTCGAGGGTTTTTTAGTTATCTAATTACCTACCACATTATGTTTGACATAAAAAGGCAGTTTTCTTATTTAACTCGTTAATCACAGGTTCCTTTATGTAATTTAGGCCACAGACACAAAGACAGGTTAAAACAAGATCAAACACTTTCTTAACTTATCTTCGGATTAATGTGTGTCTCCTGCCCATACAAGAGAATTAAGTGCTCCTTTCTGCCTCCGCAGAAAAATCCTTTCGTCTTC
This sequence comes from Lygodium microphyllum, assembly GCF_053477565.2. Lineage (NCBI taxonomy): Eukaryota > Viridiplantae > Streptophyta > Polypodiopsida > Schizaeales > Lygodiaceae > Lygodium > Lygodium microphyllum. The sequence continues at coordinate 124,444,464 of NC_141153.1, read as the reverse complement.
CAACAATAAAACCTGAAGGTTTATCCTTCCAAGATTCCACCTTATAACTAGTATCAAGGCCTCGAGATCCCATCTCGAGTCACGTAGAATACTTGTGTAGGACCCGGAGGCATTAGGATTTACGGCCAGAGACCCCACTGGCACCCAAGCATCCTCCTACGCCAAGTGATTTCCACGGAGAGACCTCTCGCAGCAGGTTCGGTCCACATTCCCAATGCGGATTCACAACCCCCTTGGTTAGGGTTTGGTGGTTCATAGGGGGTAGCTAGCGCCATCCTTCCTTAATTATCCCTTTAGGAAATCAACCATAACTGAAGCAACCAACTTAAAAACAATCACTAGGGAAAACATCCCTTTTGTTTCCATGGCAATCAGTCATCTCAGACCCAGCCATGCAATCATCAAACACACCCCACTTGGGTTAACATCCAAAACCACATCAATAAACAATTGAATGCACAACCTCTTGCTTCAAGGCATCGCAATCCCATTGCATGCACAATCAAAAATTAACTTGGATGTATCAAAACACTTGCTCAAGGGATTTACAACCTTTTCAAACAACCAAGCATAGCTTGGGTCAACAATCCATTTAGGGTTAGATTGCTAGCTTCAATTAAGCTAGGAGTGTATCCATTTGTGATAGTCCACAGCATGATCAATAAAACAATTTGTAGGGAATTATACTTATTCCTAATGCACCGGATCTCATTAAGGTCTAGGTTTCTATCCATCGAAAACTATCATTTCATGTGTTCCTTTTAGTCATGATCGTGAAGCATGAATTCTAAATGACTATTCATGCACTGAACTGGTTTAAAATGTATTATTTTATGTGAAATAATGTGAAAACCTTATCATTTTATGTATGTAAAAGCTATCATTTCATGCATATAAACTCTTGTACGAATTCCATGCAACTTAGCTCCTAGAGTAAACAAAACCCTATGCACGACATCAATCCTTTCATCCCTTCCTCGAGAAATAATTCCTAAATTAATTTTTAATGCTTAGAACCTAGGCTTGATTCATGTGTGCTGCATTGGTTGTTCGGCTCAGCCCTCCAGCATTACCCGTGGCTTGGGTGCCTACGCTTTCCACGACTTTCTTCTTGGGATCCATTCGCCTCGCGGAGATTGGGCAGTTTGGACCTTGCTAGGTGTCGGGTTGATAGGTTTGGTAGAAAAGACCACTAAATGGGGGTCCTTCGCCGAGAGGGTGGTTTGGGGCATGGCTACTTGTAGTTACCAACTCTCACTTCTTTCTTTCTCCCTCTCTCTCTTCTTCTTCTTTTCACTTAATCTCCTACTCTCTCTCTCTCTCTCCCTCTCTTCTTTCTCCACTTATTCTCCTACTCTCTCTCTCTCTCCCTCTCTTCTTCTCTTACTACCTCTTCTTCTTCTTCTTCTTCCACTACTTCTCTTCTCTCTCCTTCTACCCTTTCTTCTTCCTCTTCTACTTCTCCTTCTTTTCTTCTCCTTCCCTTCTTCTCTCTCTCCCTTCTTCTCTCTTCTCTCTTCTCTCCCTCTCCTCTTCTCCTTCTTTTCTTCTCCTTCTCTTCTTCTCTCCCTCTTCTCTCTCTTCCCTCTTCTTCTTCTTCTTTTCTCTCTCCCTCCTTTCTTCTCCTTCTTCTTTTTCTCTCTCCCTTCTTCTTTCTTCTCTCTTCTCTCTTCTCTCTTCTCTTTTCTCTCTTCTCTCTTCTCTCTTCTCTCTTCTCTCTTCTCTCTTCTCTCTTCTCTCTTCTCTCTTCTCTCTTCTCTCCTTCTTTCTTCTCCTTCTTCTCTCCTCTGCCAAGGTTGGGACACTCCCTCTTGAAGTGTCTGGGCTCGTTGCAATGGAAGCAATGTGGGTTGCGATCATTGCTTTGTGTTGGAACAAAGTTATTGACAGCATTGGCCGTAGCTTTCTTTCTTTGCTCCTAATTCTGACCCTGCGCTCTCTTAGTCTGAGCCATATACATACCCTTATTCTGATCTTTGTAAGGCCAAATCCTGTTGTACCTTGGTTTGCTTTGCACCTCCTATATTATTGGAGCAGCTCGAATGAATGCGCCTTGTAGGTTCATTGGGCGCATCGATTCCAATCGAATGTTTATGGGTGGATTCAACCCATCATAGAATTTTGGCACTTTTTGTGTCATATCCATTGGGGGTGCATACTTTAGGAGTGAAACGAACTTTGAATATTATGCTTCAAGGGATAATCCTAGCTGCTTCCTTCTCTCCCTCTTCTCTTCTCTCTTCCCTCATCTCTCTCTTCTCTCTCCCTCTCCTTCTTTCCTTCTCCTTCTCTCCTCCTCTTCTCTCTCTCTCTTCCTCCTCTTCTCTCTGTTCCTTCTTTCTCTTCTCTCCTTCTCTTCTCTCTCTCCCTCCTTCTTTCTTTTTCCCCACTACTTCCTTTTTTTCCTACCACTCCTTCTTCTCCTCTCCTTCTCCTCCTTCCCTTCTCCTACTTCTCTCCCTCTACTTCTCTCACCCACTCCTTCTTCCTCTCTCCTTCTTCACTTCTTCTCTTCTCCTTCTCTTCTCCTTCTTCTCTTCTCCTTCCCTTCCTTCTCTTCTCCTCCTCTTCTCCCTCTTCTCCTCCTCTCTCTCCCTCTTCTCCTCTTCTTCTTCTTCTCCTTCTCTCCCTCTACCTCTTCTCCTCTCCCTCTCCTTCTCTTCACCTCCTTTTCTGCTGAGACGGGGGGTCCTGACGTCATGCCCAGGTGGGGGCGACACCTACTGCAGCCAAAGGGGGAAAAAGGGTTTTATGCTTGAGCTAGAGGAGGGGCCACTTTTTTCCAAAACGAGGGGGGAGGATCGCTCTGCTGCCGCCAATGCAAGGGGGGATGCTTAGCAGCCTGCGGACGCTAGAGGGGGGCCACTGCCTCTGAAGGAGGGAGGAGAGGGAGGTTTTATAGGGGGCGTAGCTATCTGCTGCCACCTGTGGCCTGCATGCCCCCCAGCTCCCACACGTCACCCTCCTCTCTCTCTCTCTCTCCCCGCCATGCCACGGCAGGGGGAGAGATAGAAAATTTTTTAAAAAATTTAGGGGGGGACTGTTCTTATGGAGGAGGCGCAGGGGAGCACGGGGGTCATGGGGGGGAAAAGAAGACATTACATCCTCTCCCCCTTAGAGGAATCCCCTCCCTCATCAACGGATGGTGGCCTCCTCCTTGGCTTTAGTAGCAGCCCCCACCCTGGTCGTCAGAAAACCCCCCCTGTGATCAGAGAGAGAGAGAGAGCGAGAGAGAAGAGAGAAGAAGAAGAAGAAGGAGAAGAAGAGGAAGAAGGAGGGAGAGAGGGAAGGAGAAGAAGAGAAGAAGAAGAAGAAGAGGAAGAAGAGAGAGAGAGAAGAAGAGAAGGAGAAGGAGAGAGGGAAGGAGAAGAAGAGAAGAACAAGAAGAGGAAGAGAGAGGAGAAGAAGAGAAGAAAAAGGAGAAGGAGAGGGAGAGAGAGAAGGAGAAGAAGAGAAGAAGAGAAGAAGAAGAAGAAGAGGGAGAGAGAGTAGGAGAAGGAGAGAAGAAAAGAAGAAGAAGAGGGAGAGAGAGAGAGAGAAGGAGAAGAGGAGAAGAAGAAGGAGAGAGAGAGAGAGAGAGAGAGAGAGAGAGAGAGAGTTGGTGAGTAGAGAAGGTGTCGAGGGTGGTGTTTGAGGAGTCGTGTTTGAGAAGCCACTTTTCAAGCCACCCCCTCATCAGCGAAGGTCACCTTACTCAAGGCCTTTCCTTTCCCAAGCCTATCAACTTGAAGGTCCGTTAAGGTCAAGACTATCCAAAGTCTGCATGGTAAATGGCTCCCAAAAGGAAAGTAGCGGGAAGTGTAAGTGCCAGAGCTATCAATGGTACCGATAATGAGGGAGAGGCGAGCAGAGCAACCAATGCAACAAATGCCCCTACAATCACGAATCAAACCTAGGTCCTTTTGATATCCTAGGCTTTATAATTAATTTTGGTTAAGCATATTTTGTATCATTTTCAAGAAGAAGAAATAAAGGGGTAGTTACATGCATGGAACAAGAATGAGCCTTAGGATTTTTGTCTACTCCAAGCGATAGGTTGCATGCATGAAATGGTAGAGCATGGAGTTTGCATAAGTTTATATGCATAGATTGATAGCTTTTACACACATAGAATGATAAGGTTTTCACATTATTTCACATAAAATAATAGTTTTTAAACTAGTTCAATGCATGAATAGTCATCTAAAATTCATGCTTTGCAATCATGATTAAAATAAACACATGAAATGTTAGTTTTTGTTCATAGGATGCGATTGCGCCGATGGATAGAAACCTAGACTTTCATATACACAAGTCACATGAGATTTGGTGCATTATGAATAAGTATTCGTTGCCATGTATGAAGAGAGTTAAAGGTCATTTAGGATGTATTAATATATTAAATGCACCATGTGCATGATGGGTAAGTTTGATTGGAAAATTCTGCATAGTACCGCACTAAGAGAGATGGAAGGGACGCACGCATCTAGACTGTATCCTGAAGGCCTAGATGAAAATTCTTGCGTTGCTAATTGTGTTAACTAAACTTGGTTAGAGGAAGATGAGTAAAGAACTGGAAGAATAAAAGACCCTTGATTGGGTTGCGAATAAGGCATGTCCATTGCCTTGGTTGACTAGTTAATGCTTTGAGTTAGGGTTAAGATACCATAAGGTAATACCCAAGGGGAAGAGCAAGTCAAAATAAGTTAACTTACCAAGAACATTTGCTTGCATGATCTTGTTTGAGATCTCGCCAAGTCATGAATGAGGATGCTAGGAGCATCCAAGAAAAAAGAATCACACCTTAGTAGTTGGTCATACAAACGGCCTCCGAAATGATCGTGATTGTACAATTAGGTACATTGTTTGAACTTCTTTGCTCAAGGAACTAATTCAAGGCAAAACACTTAATGCTTCAGGTTAAAAGCCTGGAGGGAGAGGCATGATCAGTTACCTTCGACTGTCTGCCTAGCCCTATCCAAGGGGGTTGTTAGCCATGCCGGGTATATGGACCTAACTCCCTACCAGAGGTCTCTCCGTGGGTGCTACTTGGAGCGAGAGGACACTTGGGTGCCAGGGGAGGCTCTGGCTATAAATTCCTTGCCTTCGGATCCTGCACAAGAGGTCGATGTGACTCGAGATGGGATCTTGAGTCCCATGTACTAGTCTACGGGCAGAACTTGCAGTAGCAATCATGTAGATTGCTTGGATAGCCTTCGGGCATGATACTTGATGTACTCCGGGATTATGTTAAATAAAGATAAGATATTTGAAAGAAAGGAACTTTCTTAACATTGTTTTTGTGTCAATGCCTAAGTTACGTGAAGGAACCAGTGATTAAATTGATTAATTAAGAAAGTTGCTTTTGCATGTCAAACGTAATGTGGTAGGTAATTAGATAACTAAGCAAACCGAGGAAAGTGTGGTAGACATGACTTGGGTCCATCCTACAGAAGGGTGGTCCCGGTTAGTTGGAAACTTTTGTCCAAAGACAAGATAATAAGACTATGAAGACCTAGCATCAGTAGAGTTAGAATCCCGATTTATGATGTTTTAGGGGAAATGAATGAGACTATGCCTTATGGAAAAGAGGTTGAACTTTGCACCCCTCTCGTTTCCCATTCTCCATGAACCAAGTGCAGCATGAACTCGCTTTGACTATGTTGTTCCTATGCAAAATGGTGCATTTGGAGCTTGACGCTAGCTACTTCCCAGAGACCTTGCTGATAGGAAAGGAACCCTGACTTCAGGTTGATCCTAAGTGGGAACGGTTGGACACTTCCGCTCAAGGCAGAGTCGGGAAGACCTAGATCACAAACCCTGTGACATTCCTTGCGAGTGCCAAGCGGAGCTTTCTAGACCATCTTCCCGATGGGCTGCTAAGACATGTCCCACAAGCGGACAAGCGGACACGTTATAGTTGGGTATCAGAGTAAACCAACGAGATCCAAAGATTACAAGGGAAATTAAAGGAGGAAAATAAAGGGAATAAGGGGATAGTCAGGGGTAGGTGAGTAGAATAGAGCAGTGTTTTCTGTTGAAAACATTTCTTTACTCACTTATGTATACTGGGTTGCAGAGTCACGAAGCATGGAGCAAGTTCTTGGTGTTCCAGGTCATGTTCATGACTGCAATGCGTGCTTTGAATTATCGTCAGAGGCTAGGCATGATGAATATCTTGGATCGCATCTATAATCTTTCGCCCCTACATATGGAACAGAGTTGGATGGGAGACTCAGGAATACACTACATAGCAGCCCACTGACTCACGTACCTTCAGACCAACTTGAAGAGAATCAAGTGGATGGAGGATTTAAAGATCATGAAGCTGTTCTTTGTCGAAGCTCATGTAAACGCAACTTTGCACGTTAGCGGTCATCAAGTCAAGTAGAACAAGTATGTCTATGAAGAAGTGACCCGGGTGATCTATGCCAACTGAATCAAAGTGTTAGGGCGCTATGAGAAGAATGGGTATCAAAGGAAGGGATACCCCAAGATTCCTATGACATACCATTTCCTGAAAATCCATGACCCCACTCCATATTATTATTCCGTTCCTGTAGCCGATTGTAACACGATCCTATTTTTCCCAAACTGATGTATCAATCAGCTTGTCCTACTTATCCAAAATAAGTGTACTTAAGGGGTTATGCCCTCATGAATAAATAAGATTTTTTACTATTGTCTATCTTGATCATAAATGTTAGCTAAGGTATTAAGTGATTAAATCACTTGGCTAAAAAGCTGTGCTAGTCGTATTAATGTAATATGGGGAACTTTTGATAAGATGTTAATATAAAGAATCTTATTCTCCAAACGCAACCCCAAGTGCAGATTCCAAGTCCGCCGACTCCTACACTAAGTCCAGTTGTGGTTCAAGAGAAGAAGTTCCTTCTCAAAAAAATTAAGCCACCCCAGTTTGATGGCAAGGGAAGGATTGTTCAAGCCGACGTCAAGATCTGGATTGAGTCCATGGAGGACTTTTTTGAGGCAGTAGGAACTGCACTTGCTAACCAAGCCATGCTCGCCAAACTTAAGCTTATAGGCAAAGTGAGACTTTGGTGGAAACAGTGGTGCAGAGACCAAGCGATCTTGGAGGGGATAGTCACTTGGGATAAGCTTAACGAAATTGTGTGAGGGAGGTATCTGCCACCTGCCTATCGCACTCAAAAGATAAATGAATTCTATGACTTGAAGCAGCTATGATTATCCCTGGAAGCATATTATTCAAAGTTTGTTTCACTCCTAAAGTATGCACCCCTAATGGATATGGCACAACAGGTGTCAAAATTCTACGTTGGGTTGAATCCACCCATAAACACTCAATTGGAATCAATGCGCCCAGCGGACCTACAAGACACACTCATTCGAGTTGCTCCAATAATACAAGAAGTGCAGACCAAACCAAGGAACAACAGGATTTGGCCCTACAGAGATCAGAATAAGGGTATGTTTAAGGCTCAAACCAAGAGAGTGCAGAGTCAGAATCAGGGCCAAAGAAAGAAAGCTAGGGCCAATGCTATCAATAACTTTGTTCCAACACAAAGTAATGATCGCAACCCACGTTTCTTCCATTGCAACGAGCATGGACATTTAAGAGGGAGTGTCCCAAGCTTAGCAGAGGACATCGCCAACGGCAATTCCAAGGTTAAAATAGAGCCGCTCATGGCCAAGGAACCACCGTTATGGCCAGAGGGAGAACTTCCAGTGTTTCCAACAAGGAGCTGGGCGATGAAGAAGATCCATCCATGGATGCTAACATTGAAAGGGCAACGGTTCACACCACTCTTCACAAGAAGGGTCCAAATCGCCAATTCTTGGTGATTCAAACTCCATCAGAATATCAAGGTAAAAGCTTCAAAACCCTGATTGATTGTGACACACTCTTTCATTTCACCAATCTGTGCAAAAAGATTAGGGATAGCCACAATAGATGCACATACTTTACTTGTGGAATTAGCAAATGGTCGTGAAGTTACTTGTACTAGGTAAACTGCTAAGGTGAAATTCCTACTAGGTGGGAAGCCAACTTCTGTGAGATTCAGGGTAATGAACCTAGGTGTCCACGAATATTTACTCGGAATGGATTGGCTAATACCGAATGATGCCCACATCCACTGTGGGAAGGCCAAGTTTCCTTCCAAAATTCTAAAGGGGAACTAGTCACGACTCAAGGAGAGGCTGGTAAGCCAAAAATACAGTTGGCAAAAGCAACACAGATAATAAAAGGTGTTAGAAAGGGCCTACCTATCTATCTGATTAAACTAAATAAGCTAGATCAGAATTAGGAATCTGGGGAAGAACCTTCATGGTTAAAGGAATACGCAGACGTGTTTCCTAAAGATTTGACAAAACTTCCTCCTCAAAGGGAAGTCGACCACGAAATCAAACTTGTGCAGGAGCTGCACTAGTTGCAAAGAGGCCGTATAAGATGTCCATTCCAGAAGCTATCAAACTGAAAGAGCAACTTAAGCAACTGTTAGACCAAGGCTACATCCATCCTAGCAGTTCACCATGGGGAGCTCCAATGCTATTCCAAAAGAAGAAATATGGAACGCTTCGCCTATGCATTGACTATATAGGGATGAATCAATCAACCATAAAAAATAAATACCCCATTCCAAAAATAGATGAATTACTTGACCATCTTCAAGGAGCGAAGATCTTCTCAAAGATAGATATTAGATATGGATATTATCATATAAGGATAAAGGAAGAAGATATCCCAAAAACTGCATTCAATACAAGGTATGGAGACTTCGAATTCCTAGTGATGTCATTCGGGCTAACGAATGCTCCTGCTACCTTCAACAAGTTAATGCAGGATATCTTTAGGCCCTATCTTGATGACTTCATACTCGTCTTCTTTGATGATGCCCTAGTCTACTCAAAATAGGAAAAGGATCATGAGCATTGTTCTTGAAACAATGAGAGAACACAAGCTTTATGCCAAGAAGAAGAAGTGCAGATTTTTCAAGTGACAAATTGAATATCTGGGATTCATTGTATCAGCAAAAGGAATTTCAGTAGATCCAGCTAAGGTCAGAGACATTCTAGAATGGCAACACCAAAGAAATATGTAGTTTTCTTGGGTTGACAGGATGGTATAGGATTTTCATCAAAGATTATGCTTTGATTGCAGCACCTCTAACTAATCTACTAAAGAAGCAAGTAGCAATTGTATGGTCACCTGCTACTGAACAGACCAGCTTTGACAAACTAAAGCAAAGCCTAGTATCATCACCCATTCTAAAACTTCCTGATCTTAGTAAGGAGTTTGAAGTGGTAACTGATGCTAGCGCACTTGCCTTAGGATGTGTACTTATGCAAGAAGTTCATCCCATAGCATATTCTTCAAGAAAATTGAAGAGCCATGAAAGGAATTATGCTAGCCACGACCTGGAGCTGTTGGTTGTCATCCATGCTCTCAAACTTTGGAGGCATTACTTGCTAAGGTAACAAATTTTCCTTAGTGATGGACCACAAGAGTCTTAAATGGATCTTCACCCAGAATGAGCTTAATATGAGGCAACCCCGATGGATCGAAGTGCTGGAAGAATATGATTTTGAAATCAAATATAGGCCTGGAAAAGAGAATGTGGTTGCCGATGCACTCAGCCACAAGGCATTTCTAAATTCTCTTATTTTGTAAGATCCATCAATAGCAAGGTCTCTAGCCACAAAGGTATCAATGCCAAATAACTCGATTCTTGAGCTAGCAAAAGAAGGGGCATATCAAGACCTAGTCTATCAAAAAATGTTAAGGGAGATCCCCCTCAAGGATCAAGACTTGAAGCTAAAGATGAAGTATCAAGATTTCTCTATCTGTAGTGGACTTGTTTACTTTAGGACAAGATTATGTATCCCTACAAGCCAAACTCTCAAGCAGAAGATACTTTGGGAAGCCCATGACTCCCCCTTCTCAGGGCATCCAGGTTATGCCAAGACCCTTAATGTGGTTAGAAGGAGCTATTATGGGAAAAGCTCAAGGGAGACGTACTCAAATATGTCACGGAATGTTTGTCTTGTCAATGCATTAAGGCAGAACATGTTAAAATGCCTGGGAAATTGCAACCACTTGACATCCCACAAATGAAATGGGAGTTCATTAGTATGGACTTCATTGTTGGCCTACCCCAAGTTTAGGGAGGATACAACTCTATTATGGTTGTAGTAGATATGCTCACCAAGATCGCACATCTCATCCCTGTCAAGACAGACTATAAAGCTTTAGACATCGCAAAATTATTCATCAAGAAAATATTCAAACTTCATGGGTTACACAGAAGAATCATTAGTGATCATGACTCTCTTTTCACATCACACTTCTGGAAGGCTATCTTTGAGTCTATTAGAAACACAACTCTGTTTCAGTACAGCTTACCATCCCCAAACTGATGGTCAAACAAAACGAGTCAATCAAGTCATTGAAGATATGCTTAGGGCATATTGCTATCGCGAACCAAAAAGTGGATTCAATACTTACCGCTGGTTGAGTTTGCCTACAATGCTTCTTACCAACAGAGTGTTTAGATGACCCCTTTCCAAGCATTGTATGGGCATGATTGTTGTACCCCTTTGAACTTCTCAGACCCAACTTTGAGGGTAGAAGCTTCAAGACAGATACTGGAAGACATGGACGATCAAATCAAATCAATAAGACAAGACATTCAAGATACCAAGGATAGACAGAAGGCTTACGCTGACTTGAAATGGCAAGATAGATCCTTCGTCGAAGGTGATATGGTCTTCATCCGCATATGCCCTAAAAAGAGTTAACTGTCCTTGGCAGAGTACAAGAATCTAAGTCCGAGGTATTGTGGACCTTATAAGATCACTAAGTGCCTAGGGCCTAATGCTTACAGACTACAGCTACCTGCAACCCTAAAGATTCATAATGTATTCCACGTTAGCCTATTGAAAAAGTATCTACCTAATCGGAATCATGTACTTGACGATCACCAAATTGTAATGCCTAGCCAAGGAGTCCTTGAGTTATAGCCTGATAGAATCCTAGATGTTAGGGAGAGGTATTTGAGGTCAAGGACCTTGAAAGAATACCTCATCCAATGGAAAGATTATCTTGAAGAGGATGCCACATGGATGGATGAAGATACTCTCAATCAACAATACCCCCCAAGTCTTCTCGAGAGATGAGGACATCTCGATTCCTCTAAGGGGGAGAGGATGTAATATACCCCCCCTTAAATTTTTTTTAAAAAATTAATGAAAAATTTTTTAACTCCCTCTCTCTCTCCCCGCTGATAGCACATCGGGGAGAGAGAGAGAGTGAAGTGAGTGATAGGAGGGCATGCAGCCCCCAGGTGGAAGGGGTGGCGGCCATACCACCCTCCTCCTCCTCCTATAAAGGGGAGCCTCCCCCCTCCCTTGGTTGGACAGTGTAGCCCCCTCCTCCGTCTGTCACAATAGAGTGCCCCCCTCCCTCGACTGCGGCACATCGTGCTTTCCCCCTCCAGCTTCGTCAGCTCTGCAGCTCCTCCCCTCCCTCATCAATGGATGGTGGCCTCCTCCTCCTCGGCTTCAGCAGTAGCCCCCGCCCTGGTCATCAGAAACCCCCCCTCCTCCTCCTCATCAGGCAGAGAAAACCCCCCCATGATTAGAGAGAGAGAGAGAGAGAGAGAGAGAGAGAGAGAGAGAGAAGATTGAAGAAGAAAAAGGAGAAGAAGAGGAAGAAGGAGGGAGAGAGGGAAGGAGAAGAAGAGAAGAAGAAGAAGACGAGGAAGAAGAGAGAGAGAGAAGAGGAAGAAGGAGTTACCCTAGACTAAAGCATTTGTGCTTTACTACAAGCCATCTCGACCTAAAAGAGCTTTGTCCTCAAAGCTGGAATTGGGACAATTGATGAAGAAAGAGTACAAGGGTAGCTTTGTAAGTGATGAATCCATGCTGTAATGAAACTCCAAGCTGAAGAAGATCTCATATATTAATGAAATATAGGTATGAAATTTGAATATACTGCTGGAAACTGTCCAAAACAGGCTGCTGCACAAGAATGGACATAACTTGAAGAAGAAATGTCCAATCATCATGTATGAGCTATAGAAATGTAGAGGACAATCCCTAGTATCCAGGCATGCCATAAAAATCCAATTTTGATGACCATAGAGCAATTATTTTTATGATAGAAATTTAATAAAGCAAGCTGTCCTGTTCAGATATTACTATGTTTCCTGCATAAGCCATGGAAAAGAATCAAGATATGATGATAGTTTCCAAGTAGACTCCTCCATGGGCAAGCCTCGCCATTTAATAAGGTACTCCAGCAACGAACGATTCCTTAAAACCTTTTCTCTTTTGCCAATAACCTTTTTAGGCTCATAAATGATAAGACCATATTCATCCGTGGGAGGTAACTCTTCTAAAACCTTCATGGCTCGACCCACATATTTCTTAAGTTGGAAATTATGGAAGGTAGAATTAATCCTTGTTGAAGAAGGAAAATCAAGCTTGTATGCAAGCTCATCAACTTGTTTGAGGATTTGATATGGCCCATAGTAATAATGAGCCAACTTATTATGACCGCCTTTGAGAGAAGCATACCTAGATTTAGGCACTTTAAGAAATACCCAATCTCCTTCTTCAAACTCCAAAGGTCTCATCTTTTCATCAGCATAAGCCTTCATAGCATCTTGTGCCTTCCTATGTTTTCCTTGCATTGATGCAAAAGAGTTTCCATTTTCTCAACTTCAGCCTTGGCTTGTGGATTCACATCTTCATGAAAAAGGGCTAAAGGTATTTTCACTTTGTATCCCTAAAGCGCTTCAAATGGTGACATGCCAATGCTCATATGATGAGTATTATTATAACAAAATTCAGCAATATGTAACCAATGATCCCACAAAGCTTGAGTGTCATGGCAAAAATGACAAAAATAGACTTTCAACCATTTATTGACACGCTCCGTTTGGCCATCGGTTTGGGGATGATATGCCGTGCTAGGAGTCAAAATTGTTCCCATAGAAGTGAATAAAATCCTCCAAAAACTTTCCATGAACTTAGTATCACGATGGATACTATTTTCAATAACATACCATGAAGCTTAAAAATACATTCCATGAACTATTCAACCACTTGCTTTGTTGTAAATTGAGCCTTGGTAGGGATAAAATGAGCTGATTTAGTCAGCCGGTCCACCACCACATAAATGCTATTCCACCCATGCTTTGTTGTAGGTAAGCCCACAATAAAATCCATTGTAATATCAATCCACTTGCCTTGAGGAATAGGAAATGGCGGAAGTAAACCACCAGGTAGGTGAGAGGAATCTTTATTTTGTTGACATGGAAGACATTGCATAGCATAATCCTTAACATCCCTCCAAATGCCCTTCTAATAGAAACTCTTATGGATATTGTCAAATATTTGGAACAACCCATGGTGTCTCACTAAGGGTGAAGAGTGCATCTCATGCAAGATACTGTCTTTGAAAGAATATTGTGGTGTCAAGAATACTCTACCACGATACCATAAAAGACCAGTGTACCATTTGAAATTTGAATACTCTTCTCCTTTGCCTTGATGAAATTACTTCATCATCTTTGATGCTTGCTCATCAAGCAAATACTGCTCTTGAATATCATGGATCCAATCCTTATGCACGGTTGAAATGGTAGAAATGGAACATGCCCACATTCTTGATAAGGCATCCACCACCACACTGTCTTTTCCAGCTATATAAGATATTTTAAAGTCATATCCTTGAAGAGTAGCTAACCATCTTCATTGCTTGGGAGATAAATTTGGTTGTGAAAGAAAATATTTCAACACACGATGATCGCTTTTGACCTTGAAATGGTGCCATAGATGTAATGATGCCACTTTTTTATAGCATGCAATATTGCTAGCATCGCTTGCTCATAAACATGTAATTGATGCTCCTTGTCATCAAGCTTTCGGATCTCATAAGCTATGATTCCATGATCTTGACATAAAACAACCCCAATTCCTCTTCCACTAGCATCCGCACATATGATAAAATCCTTAGAGAAATCCGAACATACAAGGATGGGTGTTGAAATTAGAAGAGATTTCAGCTCATTGAAACTTTGATCGGCGATGGAGTCCCAAAAGAAAGCTTCCTTTTTGAGCCTATCCGTCAATGGAGCTGCTACATGAGCATAATTCTTGATGAACCTTCTATAGAAGGATGACAACCTAAGGAATCCTGTCAAAGAGGTTGCATTCGTAGGAGTAGGCCATTCTTTAACACATTTTACCTTATGGGGGTCCACTCTAATCCCTTGTTCTCCCACAACATGACCTAATTATTCAACTTCATCTTCCATGAAAGAGCACTTCGTCATCTTGGCAAAGAGTATCTATCTTCGTAAAGTGTCAAAGACCTCTCTCATATGCTTCAAATGCTTATCCTTGGATTTGCTATAGATTAGGATATCACCAAAGAAAACAAGGACTGCAATATTTTATTTATGAGGGCTTGAAAAGTAGCGGGTGTATTGGAAAGTCCAAATGGCATAACCAAGAAGTGGTATAACCCTCTTTTAGTCCTAAAGGTTGTTTTGAACTCATCTCTTTCCTTCATTCGAATTTGATAATAACCTGATCAAAGATCTACTTTGGTAAAGACCTTTGCATCTTTAAGCTCATCCAAAAGATCATCAATTCGGGGAATAGGATACCTATTCTTGATCGTTGACTTGTTCAAATCCCGATAATCAATACACATGCAAAATTATCCATCCTTCTTTTTGACTAAGAATACGGGAGAGGCAAACGGTGATTGACTTTTCTGAATTAAACCCATTTGCAGCAATTCTTTGACTTGTTGCTTCACTTCTTCCCTTTCAAACTTGGACAAGCGATAGGGAGGCTTGTTGATGGGCTTTGTATTGGGCAACAAATCAATAGGATGGTCAACCTCTCGCTTTGGAGGTAAAGAATATGATAGTTGCTGAAATAAATCGTTGTATTCCTCCAATAGCTCTTCTAATGTTGGATCCCTTTTCTTTGAAGAAGAAGATGGATGATTTGTTAATTGTCCTTCATCTACTTTTGCAAGTAAAAGAGAGAAGATGCATGACTTTGCATTGATTTTTTTTTGCAATTTCTTCATGGAGATGATTTCTATTTGTTCATGGTCTATGCCTTTCAACTCTATGTATTGTCCTTGCCAATTAAATCCCATTTGCATTTGCTCCAAGTCAAAAGTAAATTTGCCAAGTGTTTTCAGCCAATTACATCCAATGACAATGTCAATAGGCTCCATATCCAAAGTGATCAAGTCTAATTTTATTGTGCAAGAGGGCGATAACTCAATTGAAGTACATGGACACACTTCTTTACTAGACTCATATGCACCATTGGCAACTTGTATCTGCAAGGAAGAATCCATATCAATGGGTAGCAACTTCAGCCCATTCAAAGATTTGGTGTTGACAAAGCTATGAGTGCTTCCCGTATCCACTGGAATATGTTTTTGTATAAAATTTTTGAAAGTTTGCCCCTATTTTTGTATAAAATTTCCACCCTTTTTAGAGGGAACAGTGGGAAATGTTGGCACTTTGCTGTTATAATTGTTTGGATTGTTATAACCTCTGTTTTCTTGCCTAAAAGAGTCTCTTGATTGGCTAAAAACTTACCCATACTTTGTAGGTTGATTGGAAACATTATTGCCCATACTTCTTTGCTGAAAATTTCCTACATCTCTTTTGTACTTCAAAGAGTATCTTTCAGCCAATTGTATGCCCTCATCTAATGGTTTTGGTTGTTGAGCTCCTACCTCTAATGATAGGGTAGGGTCAAGACCAAAAATGTATTTATTCAGCTTAGAAAAATTTGAAATACCTTCAACATACACAGAAAGATTTAAGTAGGTATTTGAATAGTCTCTAATGGACATTCCTCTTTGAGCACATGCATACCATCTTCTTTGAAGCCTTTCTTTTTCCAAAGAAGACACAAAGACATCAATCATTGCTTGCTTGAACTCCTTCCAAGAGTCAAAATTTTGCCCAATCTTTTGCATGTAACGCCACTAAGTATGGGCATAACCTTCAAGATGAAGAGCCGCAAAATAAATTTTGGCCTCTTCACTTCTGGGGTAAAGTGTGAAGTACAATTCAAGCTTATTGATCCACTCCTCCCATTCCGAAGGTGAAGCATTATCTCCTTTGAAATTAGTGATATAATTGATCTTCTCTTTATATTCTTTTTCATTGTAAGATGGCTGCCCATGAGATTGTTGTCTCCCTGAATCTTTATTTCATGAATTTTTTCTAAAAGCAGGTGGCCCAAAACCATGAGATGAAGGTTTTCCATTTGAAACATGCTCTTGGTTTGGGATGTCATGAGCTAATCTTCGCTCATCATGCCTTCCATCTTCATGAACTTGATTGTTGACTGCATTTCTTTTTTGTGTATTTGAGGGACGATGATAAAAATTCTTGTAGAAAGAATCACATCCATGATAATCATTATCCCATCGAGTGTTGTCTTATTCCCCTTCATGTCTATGATTATCCTTTGGACTGCTAAACTGAGGCCTTGGGGTATGAATGCCATAAATTTGTGAAGGATGATGGTTGCCCCTCACTCTAGATGGTTCTCCCCTTTCAAAGGTGTGCATTACTAGCTGAGACTTCTCTTTGCTTGGATGGGAAGGATTACCAACAAAGGGAATTGCATGGGAGTCTTCAATAGTTTGAGGCTCTCTTTGTGGCTTGCTTCCAATTTCCTTTATGGCTGAGATGAGCTCTTGGAATAAGGATTTATTGCTTTGCTACAAATCAGAGATTCCTTGGTTTACTTGTGCTATCCCTTGCAACAAACCTTGATTCATATGGGTTAAACCTTCATTCAAAGCATTCAAATACTTAGAAAGGCCTTCATTGACGTGCCCCAACTCTTTTGACAATAGGAGATAATCATTCCCTACATGTTCTTCATGTATGTCATGTTGTCCGTGATGTGTGCTATAAGAAATCCCAATGCTTCATTATTCATCTATTTGATTAACATTATGGGCTTCAGTTGTGTAATTTTTATCCTCTTGGAAGTCTCTCACACCATCATTCAATGCCTCAGTAATAGGGTCTTTCTTCTTATTCATGGCCATTAGGAAACAGTGATGTGGTAGTAGACAGTTTGTCACTTAACCCCTTATTTCTCTTGGAATATGGCACCAATCCCAATTATTAATATCTCTATGGAAAGATTATTATATGGGGATATAAAAATTTAGTAATATCTCAGCTGGCAATAAGGTGTATGGGTAGAATGAACTCAAACAGTGTATCCAAGACAGCCTGTTTAGGTGCAATCCACTAGACCCCCTATTAGTAAATTGGCCATAACTTTTGCTCCTGATGTCCGATTACTAAATTTTTTGATTCAAATGAAAGCTTAGCATCCCCTCTTTGAATCAAGCTATTAAAATCCCAATTCAAATCATGACATAATTTTTTGTAATAGGAATTGTGTACCTATCCAAATAATTCTTGCAACATGTTAACACCGTATGGAAACCCTATTTGACCCTATAGGAATACCCTGAGTGAAGGAAACCCTTGTAAACTACTGTAGCAACTAGGAGAGGGTTATGGGGCACCTGTAGGGCTCAATAATAACCTGTGGATTGGTATATACATGCTATTTTATCTATCAAAAACTCTGTCAAACACCTGTAGATACCCTGAAAATAGGAGATGCCCTGTACCTCTTCCAATGGTTCATCAACCACTTATGGAACCTTGAATATTGCTAATCAATGTTGTACTAGTGCCAAAATCTAATAATGGAAAATGTACCTGCACCTAAATTTGAAAATTACATGGGCTCCGAGACAAGAGGGGTGTGCAAAGTTCCACCTCCAGCCGGGTTGTGCACCCCTTCAGGGTCTTAATCGAGAAGGGAGGGTCACCTCTCTTTTGTCTTCCTGACTTACCTGGCATCTGTTTTTCCTTGTGGGAATCAACATGGCAAGTACATTCTAATGGCTAATCAAACAAGGATGGTATGCATTAACTGAAAAAACCTTTGAACTTTTTAATGAAATGCAAGAGGGTATTGGGAAATGACTGAATTGAAAGGGCTATGGATAGGGCATTGCCCTTTTGCAGTGACTCATTACTTTTACAATGTTCACACTTACCATTTTCATCATTGTTTCAGTCCTATAGCATCAATGCTCAATCATCCAACAAAAATCCAAGTCAAGTAGGCAGTGAGTAGCATTTATGCAATCAATTGAGCTTCAACACTTGAATGTGCAGAAAAGAACTCATCAAGCAATCATAAAAAGTCCTGGGCTGAATTCTATATGCCTTCAATAGGAGTTAAGAGGTTCTATTACACTCAATCTCTCTTACGAACAATAGGACTGGTTCAAAAATTGGATAAAAGAGAGATTAAGCTGAAAGTACTAGAATTACCTCTTTAATGTTGATAGAAAGTAGTAGATGAATCCAATCAATCAACCTTCAGCATAAGCCACCATTAATAGACCAAGATTTTAGATCAATAAGACCAACTTCAAGAAGGCTTTATCCAATATGATTGCTCCCATGTAATCTTCAGCTCTTGATTAATAAGATTGTGTAATGTGTCCACCTGTTCGCTTGTAGGACACATCTTAGCAGGTCTTCCCGAGTCTGCCACCACGAAGTGGAAGCATTTCGGTCGTTCTCACTTAGGACTGACCTGAATCAGGGTTTTCCTGATGGTCAAGTTCCTAGAAAGTGACTAGCGTCGAGCCCAGACGAACTATTTGTGCAGAAATATCAGGGTCGAAGCGGATTTACACTGCACTTGGTTCAAAGAGAATGGAAAACGAGAGGGATGCAAAGCTCAACCTCTCTGCCCATAAGGCATAGTCCCATTCCGTTCCCTTGAAATAGCATAAATCGGGACTCTAACTTCCTAGATTCCAGGTCTGTTTATGAGTCCAAGTCTCAATCTTGGAACCTAATTCACTTGTGTAACAGACAGTGTCTTTTCCATCATGAGTCCACACTTCTCCTTCCATCCTCCATAGATTCTGCCTTTGCCATGCTCTAGATCCCGCATTTCTCACATGGTATCAGAGCACAGTTGGGCATGGCATTGCTTCTCCAGCCTCTCTTGATTCCTCTCAACCTCAATCTAGCTCAATGTCAGCTTATGACTTCATCTCCCAACTCTACTCTCACAGAAGCTTCCATGGCAGCCATAGCCAGCAGCACCCTGTCAGATTAAGCTGCTTATATCTCACTCCACAGGTCAAATCTCTTGGAGCTTCCTTCTGGAAAAGTATTCCCCAACTACAAATCTTCCCTGTATCACATCAATCCAGGACATTTGACTATCTGGAGCTCAGCATTGTGAAAATTCTCAATCTCTACTCTGTGTCTGCCATAGCCAGACAGGACCTACCTCACTTGGAGCTTCAATAACTTCTCAACCAGGCCACTTCAGCTCTTGATTTCTTCTAGGGAGTTGTTCCTCTACTCAAGGCACTTCATGCTGGCATGAAAATCGATCACATTGCTGTGCCCTGACCCCAGCATTGCACAAATTCGTCATCGTTGTCCTGAACTGCACCGAATATGTTCGAGCTGCCTGCGTGCTTCATACAGTCCACGATCTTGATGATTATCATGGGGCTTTGATAGCCCATGAAGTCAGCTTCCTAGGCATGAATTTTTTTTTGAAAATGATCAAGTATAGCTCCTGCAATGTTGAAAAAACCAGGCCCCTATCTCAGAAACCCTAATTCCACCATAGCCAAAATTTCTCAAGCTTTTTTTTCCTCATTTTTTCTCTCTCCTGACACTCAACCCAAGCCTCTGTCACTCTAATGCATTGATCCAGCATCAAATCAAGGAGGGGAAGGACCTGAGAAGATTGAAGAACGACCGAACGATCCCGAACAAGAAGAATCAAGCTCAACATCAACACTGACATAGTGTGTTTTCACACTGTCACTAACTGTGTCTCTTGACACACCGCATTCTGCTCTTCTACTGATAAAATCTCAGAATTCTGGTGTTGATTTGCTGCTGATCTTGCAACCTCAACATGGAAAAAGACTCTCCAAATGCTCGATTCAAAGGAGTCGCGTTTCACACCTGGCAAACCCGCATCAAGCTCATCTTGATGAAAAAGGGTCTCTGGGCCATCACAAATGGCAAAGAGAATAAACCTCGGGACACGGACCTTGCAACTACTTGGCAAAAGAATGATGACAGAGCCCAGGCCATTATCAAACTGGAGCTAGACGACAGTTATATCCACCATGTGGATAACTGTGAGACCTCACAGGATACATGGAAAAGACTTGATCCCTGTTCGGTGCACAATCTAAATCATCAAAGTATGGTCTCCTGATTGAGTTCTTCAGGCTTAAAATGAAGTCCAGCACATCACTTGCCACACATCTCAATTACATGGAAGGACTCCTAACCCAACTTGCAGGAATCAACATTAAAATGGATGAAGATGTTTGCATCGGTGTTCTACTTAAGAGTTTGCCTCCTGAATATAATAATGTATCAACAACTTTAATCAACATGCCAAATCCTGAACTTGTTGATATCCAGGCATCTCTGTTAGAAGAAGAAAATAAACTTAAAAGCAAACAAGAGCCCATCACTTCAAAGGATGAACAAATATTATATGTAAACAACAGATACAAAGGTAAAAAGGAACCGCTCTTCTGTGACTTCTGCAAAAGGACCGGACATACTGAAAAGTTCTGTCATGCTAGGAAGAGGTCCCAAAAGGCCTATCTTGCAGCTGTAAAAGAAGAAGAAGACCATGGACCAAAAGATGAAGATGAAGATGAAGACGAAGACCACCAAGATCGGAAGGACAAGACTCATCAGTCCTTCTACTCTCATAACTCTGATAGACTGTTTTAAAATCCTTGTACTTCCTTGCCCTAATGCTTCCTACCATAAGCTTTGTAAACTCCTTATGTAACTTGGCATTACAGTCCCTGTACACTTTGTGAGGCCCCTGTTACAGCCTCTGAATGTCCATCATGTTTTGGTGCCCACACTCAGCCTTTTCTGCAACAGCCTCTGGTGTCTACCATGTTTGTGGTGTGTCCACACTTTGCAGGTGGTTCTCATTACAGCCTCTACACACTTTGTGCCTTTCTAGTTGTGATTGAGGAGGATTGTTGAGAATCAGCAATCACACTCACTCAAACAGCCTCTTTGTATGGAGCTTCAGGGTCAAGGATATGCAGGCTAACTTATCCCATATGCACAATGGTGCCTACTGCAGTTTCCTACTTTCCTATAAAGCATTGTACTTGCTTAATTTTCTTAATGCAATGATAGTACTCTTTTCTTTTCAGTGAAGTGTCAATGTCATTGTCCACAAACACAAGATTGTGTTTATGAGTCCAAGTCTCAATATTGGAACCTAATTCACTTGTGTAACAAACAATGTCTTTTCCATCATGAGTCCACATTCTCCTTCCATCCTCCATAGATTCTGCCTTTGCCATGCTCTAGATCCCGCATTTTTCACAATTCTTGGGTGTGGCTAAAGCTTCTTCTTCCTCTTCTCTTGCTTCTTACCTTATTGCTTGTGCTTGAGTGAGGGATTGAGGGAGTGTGAGGGAGTGAGGGAGTGTGTGTGTGAGAGTGAGGGATCATGGAGAAGAAGCTCCCCATCTTCTCTCTTCATCTTTCCTTCCTTTCTTCTCTTCTCTTGTCTCGCGCAGCTATGGATGATGGAGCTTGACGGAGAGGGCTTGAGGTTGCTTGAACTTGCCACAAGGATCGTGGAGCTACCGGAGTGTGAGAGAGAGGAGGGAACTCAATCGAGCATCAAGGTAATCTCACTACACCCACAAGGTAGGAATTGCGAATCAGGCTATGTGAGAGGTAGCCATGGCCGCTTGGCTTGAAATGCTTGATCAATAAGCGGTCCGTAGGTCTCGAGGTAGAGCTTCATAGCTCCCCTACATGCCATATTTGGGATATCTTCTTCCTTGATCCTTATCTGATAATATCCAGACCTGAGATCTATCTTAGAGAAGATCTTCACACCTTGAAGATGGTCAAGAAGTTCATCTATTCTTGGAATGGGCTATTTTTTTTAATGGTTGATTGATTCAACCCTCTGTAGTCAATGCATAGCCGAAGCGTTCCATCTTTCTTCTTCTGGAACAGCACTGGAGCTCCCCATGGCAAACTGCTAGGACTGATGTAGCCTTGGTCTAACAGTTGCTTGAGTTGCTCCTTCAACTCAATCGCTTCCGGGATGGACATCCTATATGGTCTCTTTGCAATTGGTGCTGCTCCTGGTGCCAGCTTGATTTTGTGATCGACTTCCCTTTGAGGAAGAAGTTCTATCAGCTCTTCAGGAAATACGACTGTGTATTCCTTTAACCATGAAGGTTATTCCCTAGATTCTTGATTCTGATCTAGCTTATTTAGTTTAATCAAATAGACAGGTAGGCCCTTCCTAACTCCTTTTATTATCCGTGTTGCTTTTGCCAGAGCTGAATTTTTGGCTTACCAGCCTCTCCTTGAGTTGTAACTAGTTCCCCTTCAGAATTTTGAAAGGAGACTTGGCCCTTTCCACAGTGAATGTGGGCATCATTGGGTATTAGCCAATCCATTCTGAGCAAACATTCGTGGACACCTAGGTTCATTACCTTGAATCTAACCGAAGTCGACTTTCCTCCCAATAGGAATTTCACCTTAGTAGTTTGCCTGGTACAAGAGACCTCTCGGCCATTTGCTAATTCCACAAGTAAGGTAGGTGCATCTTTTGTGGTTATTCCTAATCTTTTTGCACAGACTGGTGAAATGAAGGAATGTGTACTGCCACAATCAATCAAGGTTTTGAAGCTTTTACCTTGGTAATTCGAAGGAATTTGAATCATCAAGAATTGGCGATTCGGGCCTTTCTTGTGAAGAGCAGCGTGAACCGTTGCCCTCTCAATGTTTGCTTCCATGGATGGATCTTCTTCATCACCCACCTCCTTGTTGGCAACACTGAAGGTTCTCCCTCTGGCCCTAATGGTGGCTCCTTGGCCATGGGCGGCTCCTTGGTATGGCCCTTGACGTTGACCTCTGCTAAGCTTGGGGCACTGCCTTTTAAAGTCACCAGGCTTGTTGCAATGGAAGCAACGGAGATTGCGGCCATTACCTTGTGTAGGAGCGAAGTTGTTGACATCATTCACCCTAGCTTTCTTTCTTTGTCCCTGGTTTTGGCCCTACGGTCTCTTGGCCTGAGACCTAAGCATTCCCTTGTTCTGATCCCTGTAAGACCAAGTCCTGTTATTCCTTGGCTTGGTCTGCATCTCCTGCATTATTGGCGCAGCTCAAATGAGCGCGTCTTGTAGGTCCGTTGGGTGCATTGATTCCAAACAGGTGTTTATGGGTGCATTTAACCCAGCGCAAAACTTTGACACATGTTGTGTCGTATCCATTTGTGGCGTGTACTTTAAGAGAGAGACAAACTTTGAATAATATGCATCCAGGGATAGTCCAAGCTGCTTTAATTCATAGAATTCATTCATCTTCTATGTGCGGTAGGCAGGTGGTAGATATCTCACTCGCACAGCTTTTTTAAGCTTTTCCCAAGTAACTGACCCTTCCGAGATCCCTTGGTCTCTGTACCATTGTTTCCACCAAAGTCTTGCTTCGTCGGTAAGCTTCAATTTGGCGAGCATCACTTGGTTAGCGGGTGCAGTTCCTGCTGCCTCGAAATAATCCTCCATGGATTCGATCCAGACCTCGGCGTCAGTTTGGAGGGTTCTTCCCTTACCATTGAATTCAGGTGGCTTGATTTGTTTGAGAAGGAACTTCTTCTCTTGAATTACAGACGTACTTAAGGCAGCGGTCGCACTAGGGATTTGCACTGGAGGTTGCGCCTAGGCAATAAGATTCTTTACATTAAAAACTTGCTAAATGTTTCTCACATTACATTAATATGCCCAGTTCAACTTTTAGCCAAGTGACCTAATCACTTAACTCCTTTACCAACACTTACAGCCAAGACAATCAATGATAAAAAAAAATCTTATTCATTCATGTGGGCATAGCCCTTTCGAGTACATTTATTTTGGGAAGGTAGAACAAGCTGATACATCAGTTTGGGGAAAATAGGATTGTGTTACATTCGGCTATGGGGACTGAGTAATAATATGGAGTGGGGTCATGGATTTTCAAGAATCGATAGGTCATAGGAAGCTTGGGGTATCCCTTCCTTTGATACCGGTTTCTCTCATAATGTCCCAGCACCTTGATTCTGTCGGTAGGGATTATTCGAGTCACTTCCTCGTATACATACTTGTTCTGCTTAACCTTTCGACCATCGACATGTAGGGTTGCGTTTGCGTGTGATGCCAAGAGGCATATTACACGGTGGATTCCGTGCCACGATGGATTCCTTAAACTTTTATTACCGGGGCTCATACACAAAGTGGATTCTTTGTGCGAGAAGTCGATGGGGACGCCTATCCTTTTTAGGCATTTTGTTAATTTAGTGTATACATGGGTGATTCCATAGCGGGTGATTCCGCAAAATACATATTTAAATTAATAAATGTTTAAGAGTTTAGAGTGCGCACTCGTGATAAATTAAGGTTAGGATTGATTTCTAACCAATTAATTTATTTATGAAGCTGAAGACTACTAGGTATTCACTTTTGTCGATTTACTTGTATTATTTTACTAATGATTGTGAATGCTTGAGTTGATGTGTAGAGATAGCAGCAATGGCTAAGGAAAGCATTGGAGGATAGCGTGTATTTGAGTTATCACCTATATTTTGATGGGCGCATACATTAGGCATGGTGCCTATATTTTGTCGCACCTATTTATTAAGGCATTGGATATTTATTTATTATTTTTGTATGCGCATGGGCGTACGATTTAGATATTTGTATTTGGACATTGTATTGGGTATGCCTGACTCCTTGGGCACCCGCCCATTAGCTTTATTTCTATTTAGCACTAAAGCAAACTCAAAAGCCAAAAGCGTGCTATTTTGTAATTTGGGCTATTATTTGAGCTTGAAGATGATTAATACATAAAATACATGCTTTGTGGAGCACTCACACAAGGCATGGGGGGAGATTGTACCCAATTAGTCTCTTGTTCATGTCGTGCATGCTTTCTACCTTGAGTTTTGTGTAAAAATTAGAGTTCTTTTGTTCTTGGGGACCTTTCGACGCTTACTACATGCGCTTACGACATCCAATCTGTGCATCAGTGGTATCAGAGCGAAACTGAGATCGAGAGCTTCCAATCACTACCCATCTTGCATGAAGACGGAGCTCCTGGAACGATCGAGCTCTACAGTGAGTTTCATCGCATATGATTGATATGGGTGGATTCCTGGCGGTCAACAACCTCTGTCTACAGCCTCTGATTGCGAAGGACCGGCCTGAGGAAGCGGAGGACCACTCCTACATCTCTCTCTCCAACTCGTTTTGAACAGAGAATATAGATAAGCTCCATATCTTTCAAAAAGCTTAAAAGCTTAAAATTAAAGGTTAGAAAGCTTAGTATTAAGCTTTAAGAAGCTTAAACCCACAAATTCATCATCGGGCGGCGTCAATATACTGTTGTCGCGGTCAAATTCGTCGTCAACATACTCCGTTACTTGAAAATCACAAAGGCTTCATAAAGCCTTGAACTACTAAGTAACTCCTAAGTTCTCCAAGTCTTGTGATTACTACAAGTCACAAAGGTCAATCAAGTTCTCAGAAGTCAAATCAGACTAACTTCAATAACTCCCATAAGGACTGTTCCTGTGCAGAAGCACAGAACTACAAAATTGTTTCCTGGAAGACTCTGTTCCCACACGCAGACTTGCTGAACCAGTTTCAGCACACACAGAAGGTCATACATAGTTTTTTTCGAAGACAACAAATGCCGCAATCGCAAAGGACGAAGACCGTAAAAGCCAAACAAAAAAAAATATAAGCCTTGTATACCCGACTTTGAGCTACGCTCATCCCGCTAATTGGATTTTGAGAGTGTGAGGTCCTTTGGATTTTTACAGGATGACAGAACAAAATATGAATGATTTAATGGCTGAAGGTGATCTTCCTGTACCTACGATGGGACAAAAATTGGATTTAGTTATGATGCAGCTTGATGAAGAACGAAGAGCCCGACAAGCTTTGCAAGTTTAATTGGCCAATTTACAACAATCTACCACCGACAAAGATGGACCACAACTCGAAGATCTTATCCGACGTACCATTGATGTGACGCTCGAAGCTCAATCCATCCGCAAAGAAACAAAGATAAGTAAAAGAAATTTCAAATTTCGTACTTTCAATGAAACTCGAGATGGAAAGATTGTCATTGCATCCATTAGTCAGTTTGATGATTACTTTCATGAAGAGACATATGCTGAAAAAGACAAAATTAAATCTGTCACTAATCATTTAGTCGATCGAGCCTCTCTTTAGTGGACTGTGGTTTACAAAAGCATTGATTATCCCACTACCTGGGAGAGTTTCAAAAAGAAGTTTCTGCAGAATTCCCTTCCTCCTCAATTCCATGAAAAAGCCATAAAGCAATGGGATCTTCTTCAGCAACGAGATCGTGAGCCTATTTCTCAATACACTGAACGTTTTTGGAATGCCCTACAACTCAGAATGCTTGAAGACGTACCTAAAGCGACTCACAAGCGCAAGTTTATGTTTGGATTACTTGGACATTACTACGTGAAGTCAATATGTTCAAGCCTACAACCCTTGAAGATGCAATTTCTTTGGCTCATGACACTGAAGACAAGATTCGAGGAAGAGACAAGCGTCCACAACAATTTCAAGCAAATGGTAACTATGGTTCTAAGCAATTCAATTCAAATTTTGGAAGATTCAATCAAAGTCATTTTCCTTCATCATCTTTCCGTAAGTCTTGGGCAAAACCACCTACTTTACCATCAAATACCAATCCAAACCCTAAGCCATCTTCACAGCCAAATCCCAATATTCCTAGACTTCCTGCCATTGCCAACAATGTATCCAAAGCTAAATCTATAGTGTGTTACAAATGCCATCAACCTGAACATCTAGTAGCCAATTGCCAATCGAAGAAGCCACCTATCCATATCAATTATCTTGGAGCAATGGAAGATGAAGAACGTGAGGAAATGCTTGACTTTACGGAAGATGAAGACGACATTGCTACTCCTTCAGATACTTTACCAGGTATGCCAACTCCACATTCTTTGTTGACAATGAAATGTTTAGTGCATGGAAAAGAAAAGATTATTTTGCATGATAATGGTAGTACACATGATTTTATTTCTGCAAAGTTAGTGAAAGAATTGAATTTACAAACTGTTTCTACGCATTATCGCATTAAAGCAGCATTCTTAGGCACAAGGTATAATGGAACATAAGAGGTGCATGACTTAGAAATTAAAATTGATGAATATACTGAAAGAAGGAATTTTCTAGTTGTACCTTTGCAGTCTAGTGATATTATCCTAGGTATGCCTTGGCGTCATCAGTATAATCCTGACATAGATTATTCCACGCATTCAATTAAAATTCATTTTCAAGGAAATCAAATTACATTGTAGGATATGCACGCATCTAATAATTTTCCACTGCTTACTCATACTCAAGCTAAACGTGCATTACGTAAAAGTAGTAAATCTTATTTAATTTGGGTGAATGAACTTCAAGCTAAAGAAAAACATATGCATCCTAGGCATAAACAATTACTTGTACAATTTAAAGATTGTTTTGCTGAAGATTTACCACCTGGACTACCTCCTTCACGTCCTGAAGATCACAAAATAGATTTAATTCCTGGTACACAACCACCATGTAAAGCACCTTATAGGCATAACCAGATTGAACAGAAAGAACAAAATCAAGTAGAGGAATTATTAAACAGAGGATTAATTAGACCTAGTAGTTCTCCATTTGGTACACCTGTTTTATTGGTAAAGAAGAATAATAATACTTATCGCATGTGCATTGATTATCGTGCCCTGAATAAGATTACTGTTAAGAATAGATATCCAATTCCTAGGGTAGATGATCTTATGGATAAACTACAAGGTTCTGCCATATTCAGTAAGATAGATCTTAAATCTGGTTATCATCAAGTGAGATTAGATAAATTTGATATATTCAAAACTGCATTTAGAACACAATTTGGACATTATGAATTTCTAGTGATGCCTTTTGGATTGACTAATGCACCTGCTACATTTAGTCGAATGATGAATCGCATATTTTTGAAATATCAGCATTATGTTATAGTATTCTTTGATGATATATTGGTATTCAGTAAAATTGAGAAAGAGCATTATGAACATCTGTCTTTAGTTTTCAAGTTGTTGAAAGATAATCAATTGTATGCCAATCCAGAAAAGAGTGAATTCTTTCAAACAGAAATTGAATATCTAGATCATATTGTGTCATCAGAAGGTATTAAGGTTGACCCTAAAAAGGTAGAAGCAATATTAAATTGGCCCATACCCAAAAATGTGCATGAGTTATGTTCTTTTCTAGGTCTTGCTAGTTTTTTTAAGAAGTTTGTGTAAAATTTTTCATTACTTGCCTTGCCTTTGACTAAACTTTTAAAGAAAGGCATTGTTTATCATTGGTCTAAAAATCAACAAAATTCTTTTGATTTACTCAAACATGCATTAACCCATGCTCTTGTATTACAACTACCTGATTTCAATAGACCATTCTTTTTAGTAGTTGATGCTAGCGGATCTGATAGGAGCTGTACTTATGCAAGATAATCATCCCATAGCCTATTCTAGCTGTAAACTGAAACCATCTGAATTTAAATATTCCACTTATGATAAAGAATTGTTAGCTATTGTACTAGCCTTATGTCAATGGAAACATTACTTAATGGGTTCTGAGTTTATGATTAAGACTGACCAACAAAGTATTAGACATCTCCTTAGTTAACCCCAAATCTCTGACAGACATATCAAATGGACAGCTTTCATTCAGAGTTTTCATCCTCTTATACAATATCAACCAAGAAAAGAGAATGTAGTAGCCGATGCTTTAAGTAGAAGACCGACCGTTTATAATATTTTCGTCAGATCTTTTGATTCCCCTATCCCTATGAAAGATACTTATCATCAGGACATTACTTTTCAAGCTGATTGGAATAAATTAGTTGGAAATAACTAGATTCCTATTGATTCACTGTCTTACAATGATGGATTCATGTTTTATGAAAAGAGATTATGTGTTACAGTTCCATTTAGATAATTTGTTTTGAATGAGATTCATTTTCCTCCATATCAAGGTCATAGAGGTATTATATCTACTTTGCGTACATTGATTGAAGATTTTTATTGGCCACATATGGACACTGATGTATCTAACTTTGTTTCTGAATGTTTATTTTGTCAAAGAGTTAAGAGACATCATGGTAAATAGTATGGTTTACTTATGCCTTTATCTATTCCATCAAGACCATGGGAACAGATTTCTATGGATTTTATTACTGGTTTACCTAACACTAAAGCTAACCATGATATGATTTGGACTGTTGTAGACAGGTTTAGCAAACAAGTATATTTCATTCCATGCAAGAAAACTTTAACTGCATCTCAAACAGCTCAGTTGTTTTTGAAAAATGTTTTCACTAATCATGGTTTACCAAAAGTTATTATTTCTGACCATGATTCTAGATTCTGTAATAATTTTTGGATTACTTTGTTTGCTAACTTAGGAACAAAGATTGATTTTTCATATGCACTTCATCCTGAAACAAATGGTCAAACAGAAGCTACTAACAGTACTATTTTAGATCTTTTACGTGCATACACTATTTCTAAACCACATACATGGGATACACATCTACATTTACTTCAGTTTGCATATAACAATACACCACACAGCTACAAAGAAAGCACCATTTGAAGTTATTTATGGTTATAGATTGTCTATACCTGTTGCATCTTTATCAAATAAAATTCAGAGTGCTGATGATATTGCTAACATGCATGCTACTATTTTTGATGAAGTTAAAGACATGATTGCCAAAGCCCAGCAATCATATACAAAGCAAGCAAATAAGAAAAGACAGGCAGGAATTTCAAAGTTGATGACTATGTTTGGTTAAGAATACAGAAACGTAGATTACAAAGTGTAGATAAACATCCAGTTGTAAAATTAGCACCTAGATTTTATGGACAATTTAAAATCATTCACAAAATCAATGACAATGCATTTAAGTTAGAACTACCACCACATTGGAAAATTCATAACACCTTTCATATTAGTTTATTACGACCCTTTAGAGGCCAATTACCTGTACACCCTGTCTATGCAAACCCACCTTTGCTAAATGATGAGACTGAAATCCTTGAGCCTGAAACTATTATAGATACTGACTTTATGACCACTAGAACTGGCCGTAGAAATTCTAGATATTTTGTCAAGTTTAAAAACCATCCTATTGAGGAGGCCCAATGGATGCACGCTAGAGACTTAAATGCTTTCCCCACTATGTTAGCTCCACATTGAGCTAATAGCAATTGAGGATAATTGCTATCCCACCCCGGGGGTATGATGCCAGGAGGCATATTACACAGTGGATTCCGTGCCATGGTGGATTCCGTGAGGTTTTACGATGGATTCCGTAAACTTTTATTATCGGGGCTCATACAAAAGTGGATTCTTTGTGCGAGAAGTCGATGGGACGCCTATCCTTTTCGGGCATTTTGTTAATTTAGTGTGTACATGGGTGATTCCATAGCGGGTGGTTGATTTCTAACCAATTTATTTATTTATGAAGCTGAAGACTGCTAGGTATTCACTTTTGTTGGTTTAATTGTATTATTTTACTAACGATTGTAAACTTGAGTTGATGTGTAGAGATAGCAGCAGTGGCTGAGGAAAGCATTGGAGGATAGTGTGTATTCGAGTTATCACCTATATTTTTATGGGCGCATACATTAGGCATGGCGCCTATATTTTTTCGCACCTATTTATTAAGGCGTCGGATATTTATTTATTATTTTTGAATGCGCATGGACACACGATTTAGATATTTGTATTTGGACATTGTATTGGGTATGCTTAACTCCTTGGGTGTCCGCCGATTATCTTTATTTCTGTTTAGCACTAAAGCAAACTCAAAAGCCAAATGCATACTATTTTGTAATTTGGGCTATTATTTGAGCTTGAAGATGATTAATACATAAAATACATGCTTTGTGAAGCGCTCACACAAGGCATGGGGGGAGATTGCACCCAATTAGTCTCTTGTTCATGTCGTGCATGCTTTCTACCTTGAGTTTTGTGCAAAAAGTAGAGTTCTTTTGTTCTTGGGGACCTTCCACGCTCACTACGCGTGCTTACGGCATCCGATTTGTGCACCAGTGTGAGCCTCGACAAAGATGAATAGCTTCACGATCTTTAAATCCTCCATCCACTTGATTCTCTTCAAGTTGGTCTGAAGGTACTCAAGTCGGTGGGCCGCTATGTAACATA
This sequence comes from Lygodium microphyllum, assembly GCF_053477565.2. Lineage (NCBI taxonomy): Eukaryota > Viridiplantae > Streptophyta > Polypodiopsida > Schizaeales > Lygodiaceae > Lygodium > Lygodium microphyllum. The sequence goes on along the minus strand of NC_141153.1, from coordinate 124,413,056 downwards.
TTCTTGATTCACCCGTCCATCTCCGCTCCACATATAGGGGTGAAGGATTATAGATGCTGTCTAGAATATTCATTATGCCTAGCCTCCGTCGATAATCCGAAGCACGCATTGCGGTCATAAACATAACCTGGAACACCAAAAAATTATTCCATGCTTTGTGACTCTGCAGGCTAACATCCATAAGTAAGTAAGGAGATGTTCTTAGTGGCAACATTGCTCTACTTTCCCTCGTTAAGTTTCCTTGTAAATATTAGATCCTGTTGGTTTGCTCTGATACCAACTGTAACGTGTCCCCCTGTCCACTTGTAGGACACCTCTTAGCAGCCCATTGGGAAGAGAGAAAGCGCCGCCTGACACTCACAAGGAATGTCACGGGGTTTGCGATCTAGGTCTTCCCGAGTCTGCCACGAAGAGGAAGAACCTGGCCGTTCCCACTTAGGACCGACCTAAATCAGGGTTTTCCCTAATAGTCAAGTTCCTAAGAGGTAGCTAGCGTCGAGCCCCAGACAAACTACTTTACGCAAAAACATCAGGGTTGAAGCGGATTTATACTGCACTTGGTTCAAGGAGAATGGGAAACAAGAGGGATGCAAAGCTCGACCTCTCTGCCCGTAAGGCATAGTCCCATTCCGTTCCCCTAAAACAACATAAATCGGGACTCTAGCGCTATAGTTTCTAGGTCATTGTTACCTCGCTATCAATTCCTTTGAGAAAAGTTCCCAACCAACCGACACCACCCTTCCGTAGGACAAACCCAGAGTCACGTCCACCGCACTTTCCTCGGGTTGCTTTAGTTATCTAATTACCTACCATATATAGTTTGACAAGCAAAAACATATTCCTTAATTAACCAAATTAATCACTGGTTCGTTCACGTAACTTAAGCACTGACATAGAAAAACAATGTCAAGCAAGTTCCTTTTTCAACATTTGATCTTTATTTATCAGTTTTTGGAATACATCAAATAAACCTGCCCAAAGGCTATCCTAGCAATCCTCAGGGATCGCTATTCCAAGTTCTGCCTGTTGATTAGTATACGGGCCTCGAGATCCCATCTCGAGTCACGTCGGCCTCTTGTGCAGGATCAGGAGGGCAAGGAATTTACAGCCAGAGCCGTAAATTCCTTGCACCTACGGAGAGATCTCTCACGGCGTTCGGTCCACATACCCGGCACGGCTAACAACCCCCTTCGATAGGGTCAGGCAAACAGTCAGAGGTAACTAATACTACCTCTCCCTCCAGGCTTTTAACCTGAAGCATTAGTTGTTTTTCCTGATGTTGAGATGACAAGCTCAACACATGCGGATATTGATGATGGACCGCCTGGTTAGATGGGTCCACACGTCTACACTTAGCACGTCGGTGGTCATTATGACTCACACATGGCCAACCACTGACTCATTACTTATTATATTCAGGTTGTTACACCTATTTACAGCTGGCATAGTTATAGCGCCAGTCGACTAGTGTAGTCAGTTATGCATTGTTTGACTTAGTAGGCCACTTTCCTTTATGTTGTATCTTATCTATACTTTGTGTTCATTGTAAAGTGTGTGGAAGAAGAAGAAAAAATCAGCAAGAAAACGTTTTGGCCTCCATCTCTCTTCTTGTCTCTTGAGTGAGCTTCTCCTTGTACATTTTGTGTGTGTTCGGCGCAGCACCTTGAGTAAGTCCCCCCACCACGTGATTCTTGACATGGTATCAGAGCTGCACCACTGAGAGAGGCTAATTTCGAAGGCTGAAGTGAAGGAGAAGAAGCAAGGTTCGAGCAAGCAAGCCACGGGTAAGAAGCTCTCACATTCTTCCACTCTCTCTCTTGAATAGTGCCTGTGGAGGCACCGGAAGCAGGGCAGAGCAAAAATCTCAGATTGCAGTGAGATTTGGTATGCGCGAAGAGCGTTGTGTATTCTACAGATTAACCCCTTTAGGGCTTTCCCGCAGTTATTTTGGGCATCTAAGGCCATTTCAAGGACCGTTTTAGAGCCGCAAGGTTGCGGACATCAGTTTCACGGTACACTGTGACTTTGACTGTATTGACCGAACGTGGGTGCGCAGGTTACAGATTTCAGATCTGTAAGTTCAAAGGTGTTTACTAGTGAGTAAACACAAGGTTTATCTGCAAAACAGGTTGCAAATTGCATGTATTGTTGAGCAGACAGTGAAAAAGGCTGTTTGGTGTATTGCTGTGCACTGCAGGTCGAGGGTTGCAGAAGATTTGCTTGCTGTTGGTATTAACTTTGTGATAATGGCAGAGAACAGTGGAAGCACCATCATTGAGAAGCTGGACAAGAACAACTACCCATTATGGAAGTTTCGTGTCACGAACTTCCTTATTGGAAAAGGCCTCTACGAGTTTGTTTCAGGTGAAGAAAAGGAGCCGAAGGTGAGTGATCCTCCAACTGCAGAAGAGACAAAGGCACGAAAGGAATGGAATGCAAAAGACAAGAAGGTCATGTATTGGTTGTCTGCAGTAATTGACAATAATACGCTGGGACACATTAGAAATGCAGAGAATGCATATGCAGCTTGGACCATACTTGAAAGTATGTTTTCTGTAAATACAAAGGCACCAAAGATTCAACTCAAGCAAGAGTTGAATACATTGAAGAAAGGGAAGATGTCTATCAATGAGTATGCATTGAAGGTAAGGAGCATTGCAGATGCATTGGCAGCGATTGATGCAATGCCCGATGATGATAATTTGGTGTCGTCAACCTTGGGTGGACTTAACAATGAAAAGGCTTGGAAGTCTTTTGTAACTTCCATATGTTAGAAAGCCATTCCCAGATTTCGATGAGTTGGTCTCTCTAATGATCACTGAAGAAATTAACATGCAGAGTGAGACATCTGAAAGAAGTGGTGAACAGGTCCAGGCTTTCTACTCCAGTTCAGGAAGGAGACGTGGCAGGTTCTCTTCAAGAGGCCGTGGTATAGGACATGGTAGTGACAACTAGCAAAACAGATTGAATTAGCAATTTGGCGATATGCAGGTTTCAGGAGGTCGTGGTAACTTTAGAGGTAGGGGGAGCTTTAGAGGAAGAGGTGGATGGCAGAATAGAGGTTCTAACAACTCTAGTGTTGTGTGCCACTACTGTGGCAAAACAGGTCATATTGCAGCCCAATGTTATGCTAAGAAAGATGATATCCGCAGTGGTAAGTTGCAGCAAGGAAACTATGCATCGTCTTCACGACAGAATGAAGACAAAAATGAACGTTTGTTCGTTATGCAACATATGTTGAATGCTGTTACAGGAAAGGGAACACATGAAGATGTTTGGTATGTTGATTCAGGTGCATCCAATCATATGACCAGCCATGCAGAATGGTTTGGAGAGATGCAGGATTTCTAGAATGCAGGTTATGTGCAGACGGGTGATGACTCATGCCACCCAATTTCACACATTGGAAAAGTTCCCTTGTCCTTGCATGATGGTAAGACAAAGAGTCTTTCAGATGTATTACATGTGCCATCTATTACAAAGAACTTGGTGTCAGTCGGTCAAATGGTAGAGCAAGGGTTGCAAGTCAAATTTAATGCAAAGGGCTGCTTTGTAGAAGACTTCAATGACAAGTGCAGGTTGGTAGCAAAGGGAAGTAGAGTTGGACGTATGTTTACTCTGGATGCTAGAATTCCTACTATGAATGCTGCTATGTATGCCAAAGGAAAAGGTGTTGTTGCAGACATTTAAATTTGGCACAAATGCATTGGACATGCAAATGTACAAAGGCTGAAATTAATGCAGTCCAAAGGGTTGGTTACAGGTTTGCCTACATTTAAAGTTACAAAATTTCATAAGGTATGCGAAGCATGTCAATTTGGTAAGCAGGCAAGACAACCCTTTTCACATGACAGAGATGTAAGCAGAAATATCCTTGATGTTGTAGATACGGACATTTGGGGGCCTACACAAAATGTATCTCTTGGAGGCAGTTCATACTTTGTCACATTCATTGATGATTGTTCTAGAAAGCTGTGGGTATATTTTATGAAGGAAACGAGTGAAGCGTTTGAGCACTTTAGAACCTTCAAGGCTGCAGTTGAAAGAGAAACAGGCTTGAAAGTAAAGTGCTTGAGGTCAGATGGAGGGGGAGAGTACCTCTCAAATGAGTTCAGTGATTTTCTGAGGTCTCATGGGATAAAGAGACAGTTCACATGCATGTATACCCCACAGCAAAATGGGGTTGCAGAAAGGAAAAATAGGCATATTGCAGAAGTTGCACGTGCCTTGATGGCTGAAAAGAATATGCCTAAGAATTTTTGGTCTGAGAGTGTTCATACTGCTATTTATATTATGAACAGAACTCCCACAGCTGCAGTTCATGGTATGACCCCCGAAGAATGTTTTACAGGTAAGAAGCCTGATGTTTCACACTTGAAAGTGTTTGGCTACATTGCGTACGTTCATGTGCCAGATGAGTTGTGAAAGAAACTGGATCCAAAGGCTGATAAGTGTGTCTTTATTGGATACTCTTTAGAGCAGAAAGGGTATCGTTGTTATAACCCTGCCACATGTAAGTTCAGAGTGAGCAAGAATGTCATCTTTGATGAAATGAGCAGTTGGTATGCATCTAGTTGTGATGCATTGGATGATGATGATGATCATGACACTCATGTGCAAGCTGAAAAGCAAGAATCACGGACTCTTACTGGACCAGAGACATCATCTGGTAGTCCTTGGTCTGGAAGACTATGGAGTACCTCTACATCTTCGGGTGCATCTAGTAGCACTACAGGTAAAGACAAAGGAAAGAATAAAGTGTCAGAAGGCATTGATGCAGTTATTGATGGAGATTCCAGTGGCTCAGAGAGCTTGGATGATGAGCTTGGCATTCCTTCAGTAAGCATTCCAAGTGTGCAGAGAGCGCGTGTTAATGCAAAGACTCCATTGAGTGATCCAGTGACACGCAGATCTAGCAGGGTCAGATACCCTGTTAAAAGATTTGGTTTTGAAGGTTATGCAGCTCACCATTATGCTTATATGGTGAAACTAGTTGAGGATGTTGAGCCCACATGTTTTGAAGAGGCTGTTGGTCATGCTCATTGGGATGTAGCAATGGATGAGGAGATGGCTGCATTAGAGGCCAATAAGACTTGGGATCTAGTATCATTGCTGAAAGGCAAGAAATCCATTGGATGTAAATGGGTTTATAAGATTAAGCACAATGCAGATGGTTCTATTAGCAGGTACAAAGCTAGGCTGGTTGCAAAAGGCTATGCCCAGACATAAGGCATAGATTATGATGAAACCTTCAGTCCAGTTGCTAGGATGGCAACTGTCAGATGTGTGATTGCTTTGGCAGCAGCCAAAGGCTGGAGGTTGCATCAAATGGATGTGAAGAATGCCTTCTTGCATGGTGATTTGCAGGAAGAAGTGTATATGGATCAGCCACCAGCAGGTTATGAAGATTTAGAGCATGCCACGTATGCGTGCAGGTTGAAGAAGGCACTTTATGGGCTCAAGCAAGCACCTAGAGCATGGTCTGACAAGATCAGAGAGTATCTTGTCAATATTGGATTTTATGTTTCTGATGCTGATCACTCACTTTATGTGACAAAGGGAGATGCAAGTTTGGTCATCATAGTCATCTATGTGGATGACTTGATTATTACAGGTGATAGTGATAGTGGGATTGCTGAAGTCAAGGATTCTTTGAAGAAGAAGTTTGAGATGAAGGATTTAGGTGAGCTAAGATATTTCCTTGGCATTGAGGTGATTAGATGTGATGATGATATATGGTTGTCCCAAAGACAGTATGGCTTGGATATGTTGTCCAAGTATGGTATGACAGCATGCAAACCACTTTCAGTTCCATTGGAGCAAAATGTAAAGTTGAGTGCTGATGTTGGGGATGAGATAGAAGACCCTACTATGTTCAGGAGGATAGTGGGGAGTTTGATCTACATGACCATTACAAGGCCAGACTTGAGCTACACTGTTGGTCTTGTGAGTCAGTTTATGCAAGTACCTAGAAAGTCACATTTGGATGCAGTCAGACGCATATTGAGATATGTGAAGTCCACATTACATTATGGACTTTTCTATAAGGCAAGTACAGATGTACAGGTGTTTGGATACACAGATGCAGATTGGGTTGGTAGTATGTCTGATAGAAGATCTACCAGCGGTCGAATACATGTTCTCTCTTGGTGGTGCAGCAGTTCCTTGGAGCAGCAAAAAGCAATCTACAGTTGCTTTGTCGAGTACAGAGGCTGAGTATAGATGTACTGCTGTTGCAGCATGTGAGGTAGTATGGCTGCAAAAGTTATTGGCTGATTTGAATGTGCAGGTGGAAGGTCCAGTTGTCATTTATTGTGACAACATGAGCAGTATACAGTTGGCTAGAAAACCTGTGTTCCATGCCAGGACAAAACATATTGAGGTACACTACCACTTTGTGAGAGAGAAGGTACTAGCAGGTGAGATTGACTTGGTGTATGTCAGCACACAGGATCAGATAGCTGACATCTTCACGAAGGCATTGGGTATAGAGAAGCTTCAAAAGTTTCGAAGCTTACTTGGAGTTGTAGAGATGCAGTTGAGCTTGAGGGGGAGTGTTGAGATGACAAGCTCAACACATGCGGACATTGATGATGGACCGCCTGATTAGATGGGTCCACACGTCTACACTTAGCACGTCAGTGGTCATTATGACTCACACATGGCCACTGACTCATTACTTATTATATTCAGGTTTTACACCTATTTACAGCTGGCATAGTTATAGCGCCAGTCGACTAGTGTAGTTAGTTATGCATTGTTTGACTTACTAGGCCACTTTCCTTTATGTTGTATCTTATCTATACTTTGTGTACATTGTAAAGTGTGTGGAAGAAGAAGAAAAAATCAGCAAGAAAACGTTTTGGCCTCCATCTCTCTTCTTGTCTCTTGAGTGAGCTTCTCCTTGTACATTTTGTGTGTGTTCGGCGCAGCACCTTGAGTAAGTCCCCCCACCACGCGATTCTTGACACCTGAATTATTTCCTTGAGCAAAGAAGTACAAACAGTGCACCTAAGTGCACAATCATGAGCATTCCAATGGTCGTTCGTACGGCCAACTGCTAAGGTGTGATTCCTTCTCCTCGAATACTTTCAGCATTCGATCCTAGATCAATTGCAACTTGGCAAGATCCCAAGGGTTTCGTAAGCTGAGTTGCTTGTTTACCCTTTTTCCTTGGGTTAGGGTTTATACCCTGTTGACCCAAATTGTCTCTACCTTAGGTTTCCTTAGATTATAGACATTAAATCCTGGGCAACCTCGTCACCCTATCTTGGTTGGTCAATTGCTTTCTTGGCACTTCGTAACTACCCTAGCTTGGCAAATCAGTCCCAAGGAAGAGTAATGTAGCAAGATGACTACTCAACTTGTAGAAAATTAGACTTGTTATTAGAACTCGCCAAACTTGGTCTAAGAAGTAGCAATACTATTTTGTGATTTAAACACAAAAGCACATGGCGTTACAGCTTGTTGCACGAGATAGGTGTCAATATTTGACTTGTGGGAATATTTTTCTCATCACACGGTATTCCTTGATCAAGAATACCTTTGGTCAAGATGTAGGGCTTGGGAGTCCTATTGACCCAATCCAAAACCTTGACCCTACTAGGCTGATAGTCGTTTTGGCCCTAGGGTCCCTAATTTCCTTGCGGAGACCTAGCATTTGGTCAACTAATCCTTAGGTGAGAACCCTAGATCATTCTTGCACGGGTGATTAGATAGTCCTAACATTTCGAGAATGTGGGTAAGACCTTTGAGATCAGAAATATTAGATCGGCATCCTAAGTGCGATACTAGGCAGAATTTTAACATAACTTAACCTAACCCAGCACATTGAGTTGTTCGTCGTATGCTAACTATTCACGCCTTTATGAATCCCATGTGAGTTACACAATTACATGTGATTTACCTAATTGATCTAATTGTCTTACGATTAGAGGTGATATTTCCCTTAGAGATGCAAATACTTTCCCTAAAGATGTAAGTAACTGCAAGATGTATGAGATGTATCATTCCATGCGAATATGAAATTTCAAGACCATAGACCTTTTCACCTTTATGCAACTATAAGATCTATAGTGATCTTTCTTTTCCTTGCCCTATGCAATATTGATCGTCATTCAGAGCTATTCTTATAAACCCTACGTTTTATGCATCGAATTCAAGCTTTTAGTATTTTAATGAAGATGCATCCTTTCCCAAATTCAAACTTTGATAAAAGAACTCCATGCACGGGTGTATCATTCTTTCATGATCAGATGCCATGAATCCATCATAGATTTAATCCTTCCTTTAGCACTTAACCCAACCTAGAATGTAACTATCATCGCATGTGATTTGCAAAGTACATAAATCCTTTCCATGCATTGCAACTATTCGGGCATCATTTAATGGCCGTCTACGATTATCTTATTCACGAGTCACAACTAGGAAATTATTACATAAGTGCATTATGTGTTGTATGCCATGTCCTTTGCATGAAGCAACAAGGACGCGGTCTTAGCACAATTTCATCTTTTAACTTATGCATCCTATATTCAAAAACGCGACTACCCTTGACCATGGAAATGCAAGCAAATGCAAGTACTCATCGTGCAACTATACTTGTAAATCGAGCGAGTATATAAATTTTCCAATGCATTTAAATTTCCTATGTGAATTAAAACATGCTTTGTGCATCCTTTCCATGCGGAAATATTTTTCGGAACCTGGGCATTCAAAAACGAGGCATTGTCCACTCTCGTACTTTGGGTGGAAGTTCCCGCGTGTGCTCCTCTCGACTTTTGCTTAGGAGCCATTGACGAAGTAAATCTTGACTCAGCAAACTCTCCCTTGGTCCCCTTTTTCGATTTTTGAAATTGCCTTCAGTCAAGGATCTCCCTCGCGGCACGGGAAATAGGCCTTGTGGAACACGGATTAAAAATCCCAGGAGACGCGGGTGAACTTGGCCTAGAGAAGCTTCAATAGAAGCTTCTCAAGCTTCTGCATAACAGGGATGACGTGGTTGAAGAAGATGATGATGACGATGGTGAAGATGACAATGAGGGTGATGATGATGATGATGATGATAATGATGATGAGGGCGGCAGTGCAGCCAGGCGGCATGACCAATGGCGATGGCAGCAAACTGGTGACGGGCAGCTCCTCACGATAGCGGGCAACACACGATGCCCCCCTCAAGCTTGGGGGGGGTTTATATGGGGTGAAGGGGGGGAGGGTGGCCACACAAGTGGCAGGAAAAATTTGCAAATAATTCATTATCCTTTATCCGATGAAGGGGTGTTCCCGCGGTGGACTATGGTTTCGAGCCATGATTTCATATGCACCACACGGGAATGGTATTGATAATGCACGAGGATGGAGCACTTAGGTCAAGGGTAACCAGGGGTTAATTATTATTATTATTTTTTTAAACCATTTAGGGGGGAGGGGAGTCCTATAGCGGGACTGTTACACATTAAAAATTTTGAATGTTTCTCACTTGGGCATATTAAACAAGGAATTGACTCCTAAGTCCTTGCAAAATTTGAATGTTTCTCACTTGGACAGATCAACAAACAAGGAATGGACTCCTAAGTCCTTACAAATTGGTCAATCATCCATTCAAATATGGAGTGAGAAGTTGCTTGTTTTGGAAGAAAATCTGAAGGTTTGTTCACAAACTATGTTCATTTGGATACCTTGTTGATTTCCATTAAAATTTTTCTAAGACTCACTAGGTATGTTTGCTAATTTTTAGGTGGTTGTGTATGAAGATGGTTTCACTAGCCGTGTAAGTGGTAAATGGAAGGGAGGTTTAGGCAAGGACTCTACCTTAGGCCATCAGATAGGGGAGCTCATATCCAAGAGGAATTGGGGCATATGGCTATATTATATAGATGGTATACATAAAATGGGCAATGGTACATGGAAACTTGGCCATCAATTCATCACAAATGGGATCTTGAAGACATTCAACAACATGTTGTCCACATGGGCTACTTCAAATGTTAAGTGCCACATGTCAAAATGGAACTTCTAATGAGTGCTTTCAACCCATGTATGAAGCTCTTGGATCTAATTAATGTATCTACAATTTTTTTCTAAAATAGAGTGCTTGCTACATGTAGTGTGGTCAAAATGTAGCATATCCAGCTAGTATTTTCCCATTGACCCTCTCTTAAGTAGGAAAAATCCTCAAAATGGTGGTTGATCACCAATAAGCTTTTTTGAAGGGTAAGCCTTTCCATTTGATGAAGTACTATTTGATTGATTTGAGATCACAAGTTCTTATCTTACTATTCAATGATTGCCTTAGGGGTACACTAGACGATGCCTTCTTCATCAATGGGGATAACTCCTCCACATAGTCCATTGAGGTGCCAATGAAGGGCCTTAGGGGTACACTAGATGATGCCTTCTTTATTGATGGGGGTAACTCCTCCACATATTCCATTGAGGTGCCATCGAGAGTCTGATCTAAAAGATGCTGCCTGGCACTCCCACGGGATGTCACAAGGTTTATTGTCAAATAGCGAATCTTGAGTCTACTCCGCAACAAAGCATATTGGCCAACCCTGTTAGGATCAACTTGAATCTTTCTGGGTCTCTAACAGTCAAGTCATACTAGAGCCTTCTAGCGTCAGCAATCTGCTTTGCACAAAGCATCTAAACCAAGGCAGACTCATATCGCACTTGGTTCAAAGAGAATAGGAAATGAGAGGGATGCATTGCTTGACCTCTCTACTTGTAGGATAAAGTCCCATTCTGGTCCCCTAAAACAATATGAGCCACTGTTCTACCCTACATTATCCAAGGTCAATACGTCATCACGATTTGAATGTTGAGAAGCCTCCCAATTTTCTAGGACCACCCTGCCATAGGACGAACTTGGCGAAGGTTTCATCCACCCACTTCCCTTGATAGCTTTAGTTTTCTACTTACCTATGGGCACATTTGCGGCAACATATTCAAGAAACTTCCTTAATTAACCCATTAGCCACATGTTCCTTTACGTAATTTTATGCACTAACACGAAAATAATCAAACAAATTTCCTAAAAAGTAAACTATATATTAAGATTTCAATTGAGATACAAATCCTATCCATAGGACAATTCCCACAATCCATAAGGATACATCTTATTATCCTCTAAGTTTTCGCTAACAGGGCCTCAAGAATCCATCTTGAGTCATGTAGACCTTTTGAGTATGACCCGAAGGCTAGGAATTTATAGTCAAAGCCCCCTGGCATCCAAGCATCCTCCTATGATCAAACTAATCCACGGAGAGACCTCTCATGATGGGTTTGGTCCACATTCTTGTCACGGTTATTCAGAACCCCCTTGGATAGGGGTGACGGTCAACTGGGGGTGGCTTGGCGCACCCTCCAAGAATTTAACTTGATTCATTATACAAGATTATTATGAGAGCTTTGTCTAACAATCCTTTCACAAACAATGCTCCTGAAGTTTACAAGCACAAACAATAATGTGGGTTGGTGCTCAAAACACCTGCTAAGGTGGAGTTTATTTTTGAATGCTTAGCATTCAACCTTTGGATTTTTCTTACCTTGGTGAGATTGGCCATGATATGTTTGTATCAAATCTTTGATGTTATCATCCAGATCTCTCACGTGACAGATGTATTCTAGGTACAAGTCCTCTTACTCCTGGATGAGTAATCTACACTTCATCCCTTGATTATCCTTACAATAGGATTTGCAATTTGCCTCTAGTAGGCATAACCATTCCCATTATTATCCCACGAAACCCTACCCAATCCTCGAGGATTAGAGTTTTTGTGTATGTCAAGTTAAGTCATCCTAGATCACTCTAGGCTCTATTTAGGGTCCCTCCTATTCTCATTATCTTACTCCTTAGTTTTCTTTGTAGAAATCATTATCAACTACCTCATGTACAATAATGAAAACTCTACCATAGTTTGGATGACCACCACTATCATGGGACTTTATTTTTACACGATAGCAGGCCCTAGTTTTCTATGAGTAGTCGCATGTTTGTGGGAAGTTATGCTCTTGCCAATGAGTGTGGGAAGACAAATCAATGGTCTTATGGGTCAATCCTATAGACAGTGTTTCCATCGTCTTGATAGTTGGGTCACAATTATTGCTCTAAGGTTTACTTATTGATCAAGAATCCTTGGCATAGCCTAAGTGAGTTGACCTTCTTACTTGGGCAGTTTTTTTAAGTATTCTAATTTGTCATTGTCACAAGCAAATCAGATCTTGATATGTCGTTCAAGCATTCATTATTGTAGATACATTTTTTTATGCTTCACTATATGCAAGTAATCTAATTCATACACATTGCAATCATGGGGCGTAAACACAATTTTGTGGAAGAAAAGAAAGGTCACTTTTATCTCCTTCAATTCTTTCCTCTCTGCAAGTGAAGAAGAATTTGAATACACTACTTATGCAAGCAAAGATGAACTTAATTCTTTGCACATGCAATGAAGCAAGAATTTACTGCTTTTCATGGATGCATTTATTTCTTGGAAAAATGGATGCAAATATTTCTTTATTAACCAAGATACTTAGGATCCTACCTTGCAATCATAAGACACAACTCCCCTAGATGCAAGTCTCCTTCATGATATCTTTGATGTAAAACGTCAATCCCTAGCAGTTCGTCTTATTTTTCTACACAGTTGAGTGGAAACATTTATCAATTCCCTTTTTCTCTCATGCATGCCAATTCTAGTGCATAAAATTTAATGCTCCAAGAATATAAACCAATACAAAATTCCCTAATTTCTGTGTGCACCAATGTGAAGTTTATTATGCAAATTGTTACATTATGTAACATGCCTTTAGTGCAATAAAATCCATAATTGTTGCTATTGTGAATATAAATACAATCTCCAACATGATTTTTTTAATGAAACATAATTGGTGGCTTATTATCATTAATTTTATCATGAATAATTTTTTCCTACTTAACGTAATAAATTTGCATTTATTGTTCCTTTAAGATGATTTCTACTAGAGTAAAATTAATTGAATGCACCTCGTTACTAAGTGTTGCAGTTCCCTAACTCGTAGCTCCATCATTTGATTTGGGATTAGCATTCACTTGAACCTTCACTTGCTTCAAGGCCGTTGATTAGCTCAAGCCTTCTTCAACAAAAGTACGCATGGACTATTATGGGAGCTTGCTCCTTACGAGAGATAGGGCGTGGAAACCCCTCTCAATGGTGGTTGGAGACTTCTAGAAGCTTCCTCTCTCTCTCTCTCTCTCTCTCTCTCTCTCTCTCTCTCTCTCTCTCTCTCTCTCTCTCTCTCTCTCTCTCTCTCAATGTAGCTTGGCAAGGGGTTTGGTATCATTTCATTTTGGGGGGGGGGAGGTCTTTATAGGGAGGGGTAGTGGTATAGTGGCCTTCTCCCACCCTCCACTTGGCGATAGCATGGCGGTGGCTAGTTTTGGCCACCCAGGTGGAGGGTTTTGGGGAAGGGATCGTAGGGAAGAGGGAGGTAGGTGGCACATGTGTGCCCCTCCTCCTCATCGTTATCATCTCCTCCCTCACCATCTACTTCAGCTTCCCCTCCCTCCCGCCAGTTGGCAGCACTATCAGGGGGGGAAGTAAAAAATTTTAAAATAATTTTAATTTAAGGGGAGGTCCCATGGGACACGGAAAAGGGGGGTTTATTATATCCTTCCCCCCTTAATCAAGATGTTCTCATCTCGAAAGGAATTGGGGGTGTTGTTGGTTTAGAGTACTCTCATCAATCCATGTGGCATCTTCTTTCGGATAGTCCTTGGTGCACAGATCAGATGCCCTATGTGCGCGTAGTGAGCATCGGAAGGTCCCCAAGAACAAAAGAACTCTACTTTTGCACAAAAAACAAGGAAGAAAGCTTGCACGACATGAAGCAAGAGACTAATTGGGTACAATTTGCCCCCATGCCTTGTGTGAGCGCTCCACAAAGCATGTATTTTATATATTATTGATCTTCAAGCTCAAAAATAGCCCAATTTACAATTAGCACGCCTTAGCTTTTGTGTTTGCTTTTGTGCCACTAAAGAATTAAAGCTATTGGTGGGCGCCCAAGGAGTCAGGCGGTACCCAAATACAATGTCCAATACAAATATTTAAATCGTGCGCCCATGCGCATACAAAAATAATAAATAAATATCAAGCGCTTTAATAAATAAGCGCATCAAAATATTGTCGCCATGCCTAAGATGCACGCCCATCAAAAATTGATAATAATTTGAATACACGCTATCCTCCAATGCTTCCCAATGCCACCGATGCTTGCTCTACACATCAATTGAAGCATTCACAATTGTTAGAAAAATAATATAATTAAATTGACAAAAGTGAATACCTAGCAGTCTTCAGCTAGAAAATAAATAAATTGGTTAGAAGTCAATCCTAACCTTAATTTATTACGAGTGCGCACTCTAAACTCATAAACGTTTATTAATTTAAATATGTATTTTGTGGAATCACTCGCTATGGAATCACCCACTTACACATTAAATTAACAAGACGCCCAAAAAGGTTAGGTGTCCCCATCGACTTTTTGCACAAAGAATTCACCTTGTGTATGAGCCCCAGTAATAAAATTTTACGGAATCCGTCGCAAAACCTCATGGAATCCACCATGGAATATGCCTCTTGGCATCATATCCCCGAGGTGGGATAGCAATTATCCTCAATTGCTATTAGCTCAATGTGGAGATAACAGTGTCGGAAAAACACTTAGGTCTCTAGCATGCATCCATTGGGTCTCTTCAACAGGATGATTTTTAAACTTAACCAAATATCTAGAATATCTACGGCCAGTTCTAGTGGTCATAAAGTCAGTATCTATAATAGTTTCAGGCTCAAGAATTTCAGTTTCTTTGTCTAGCAAAGGAGGGTTTTCATAGACAGTGTGTACAGGTAGTTGTCCTCTAAAAGGTCGTAATAAACTGATATGGAAGGTGTTGTGGATTTTCCAATGTTGTGGCAATTCTAGTTTAAATGCATTGTCATTGATTTTGTGTATGATCTTGAATGTCCATAAAATCTAGGTGCTAATTTTACAACGGGGTGTTTATCAACACTTTGTAATCTTCGCTTTTCAATTCATAACCAAGCATAATCATCAACTTTAAAACTCATAGCTTTTCTTTTCTTGTGAGCTTGTTTTGTGTATGATTGCTGGGCTTTGGCAATCATATCTTTAACTTCATCAAAAATAGTAGCATGCATGTTAGCAATATCATCAGCAATTTGAACTTTGTTTGGCAATGATGTAGCAGGTGTAGGCAATCGATATCATGATTAGCTTTAGTATTAGGTAAACCAGTGATAAAATCCGTTGAAATCTGTTCCCATGGTCATGATGGAATGGATAAGGACATTAGTCAACCATATTCTTTACCATGGTGTCTTTTAACTCTTTGACAAATTAGGCATTCAGATACAAAATTAGATACATCAGTGTCCATGTGTGGCCAATAAAAATCTTCAATCAGTGTACACAAAGTAGATATAATTCCTCTATGACCTTGGTATAGGGGACAATGAATTTCATGCAAAACAAATGATCGAAATGGAACAGTCACACATAATCTTTTTTCATAAAACATAAATCCATTAGTGTAAGACAATGAATCAATAGGAATCCAATTATTTGCAACTAGTTTATTCCAGTCAGCTTGAAAAGTATGTTCTTGGTCATAAGTATCTTTCATAGGGATAAGGGAATCAAATGATATCACAGAAATATTGTGAATAGTCGGTCTTCTACTCAAAGCATCGCCAACAACATTCTCTTTTCCAGGTTGATATTATATAAGGGGATGAAAACTTTGAATAAAAGCAGCCCATTTAATGTGTCAATCAGATATTTGTGGTTGACTAAGGAGATGTCTAATGCTTTGTTGGTCAGTTTTGATCATGAATTCAGATCCCATTAAATAATATTTCCATTGATGTAAAGCTTGTACTACGGCTAGCAATTCCTTGTCATAGGTAGAATACTTAAGTTCAGTTGGTTTGAGTTTGCAGCTAGAGTAGGCTATGGGATGAGAATCTTGCATAAGAACTGCTCCTATTCCAGATCCACTAGCGTCAGTAACTACTAAGAAAAATGGTCTATTGAAGTCAGGTAATTGTAATACAGGAGCATGAGTTAAAGCATGTTTCAACAAATCAAAGGACTTTTGTTGATTGTCAGACCAATTGTACACGATACCTTTCTTTAATAGTTTTGTCAAAGGTAATGCAAGTAATGAGAAATTCCTCACAAATTTTCTGTAAAAGCTAGCAAGACCTAGGAAATAACGTAATTCATGCACATTTTTGGGTATCAGCCAATTTAAAATTTCTTCTATCTTTTTAGGGTTGACTTTAATACATTCAATTGAAATAATATGTCCTAAATATTCAATTTTTGTTTGGAAAATTTCACTCTTTTTTGGATTAGCATATAATTGATTGTCTTTTAATAATTTAAAAACTAAAGACAAATGTTCATAATGCTCATTCTCATTTTTACTGAAAACCAATATGTCATCAAAGAAAACAATGACACAATGCTGATGCTTCAAAAATATGTGATTCATCATATGACTGAATGTGGCTGGTGCATTAGTTAAACCGAAAGGCATAACCAAGAATTCACAGTGTCCAAATTGTGTTCTAAATGCAGTTTTGAATATATCAGATTTGTCCAATCTTACTTGATGATATCCAGATTTAAGATCTATATTGCTGAACATGGCAGATCCTTGTAGCTTGTCCATAAGATCATCTACCCTAGGAATCAGATATATATTCTTAACAGTAATTTTATTTAGGGCACGATGATCAATGCACATGCGATAGGTATTTTTTTTCTTCTTCACTAGTAAGACAGGTGCACCAAATGGAGAACTACTAGGTCTAAGTAGTCCTCGGGTTAGCAATTCGTCTATTTGGTTTTGAATTTCTTTCTATTCAATCTGGTTATGTCTATATGGTGCTTTATATGGTGGTTGTGATCCAGGAATTAAATCTATCTTATGATCTTCAGGACACGTACAGGTGGTAATCCAGGTGGTAAATCAGCAGCAAAACAATCTTGGAATTGGGAAAGAAATTGTACATGCCTAGGATGCATCTGGTTTTCTTTAGCTTTAATTTCATTCACCCATATTAAATAGGATTTTCTACTTTTACGTAATGCACGTTTAGCCTGAGTATGAGTAAGCAATGGAAAATTATTGGAAGTGTGCATACCATGCAATGTGATTTGTTTTCCTTGAGAATGAATTTTCATTGAATGCATAGAATAATCTATATCAGGATTGTATTGATGTCGCCAAGGCATTCCTAAGATAATGTCACTAGACTGCAAAGGTACAACTAAGAAATTTCTTCGTTCAGTATAATCACCAATTTTAATTTCTAAATTATGCACCTCTTGTGTTCCATTATATCTCGTACCTAGGAATGCAGCCTTGATGCGATTAATGTGTAGAAACAATATGTAAATTCAATTCTTTGACCAATTTTACAGAAATAAAGTCGTGTGTTATCCCATCATCATGTAAAATAGTCTTTTCTTTACCATGCACAAAACTTTTCATTGTTAATAAGGAATGGGAAGTTGGCATACCTGGCAAAGTATCGAAAGTAGTACAAATGTCATCATCATCTTTCATAAAATCCGGCATCTCTTCACGTTCTTCACCTTCTATTGCTCGCAAATAATTGATATGAACATATGGCTTTTTAAATTGACAATTGGTTACTAGATGTCCAGGTTGATGACATTTGTAACAAACTATGGGTTTTGCTTTGGATACATTATTGGTAATGACAAGAAGTTTAGGAATGTTGGGATTTGACTGAAGAGATGGCTTAGGGTTTGAATTTGTGTTTGATGGCAAGGCAGGTGGTCGTGTCCAAGATTTACGGAATGAAGATGGAAAAAAACGACTTTGATTGAATCTTCGAAAATTTGAATTGAATTGTTTGGAACCAAAGTTACCATTAGTTTGAAATTGTTGTGGTCGCTTATCTCGTCCGTGAATTTTGTCTTCAGTGTCATGGGCCAAGGAAATTGCATATTTGAGGGTTGTTGTCTTGAACATATTGACCTCTGCATAAAAATGTCCAAGTAAGCCAGACATAAACTTCTGTTTATGAGTTGCTTCAGGTACATCTTCAAGCATTCGTAGTTGCAATAAAGCGTTCAAAAAACACTCAGTATATTGTGAAATAGGTTCACGATTCCTTTGTTATAGAAGATCCCATTGTTTGATTGCTTTTTCATGGAATTGGGGTGGAAGGAAATTCTGCAAAAATTTCTTTTGGAAAGCCTCCCAAGTAGTGGGACAATCAACGCTTTTGCGGACAACAGTCCACCATAAGGATGCTCGATCAACTAGATGGTTAGTGACACATTTAATTTTGTCTTTCTCAGCATATGATTCTTCATGGAAATAATAATCAAATTGGCTAATAAAAGCAAGTACAGTCTTTCCATCGCATGATCCATTGAAAGTACGAAATTTGAAGTTTCTTTTACTTATATTTGTTTCTTTCCGAATAGATTGTGCTTCAAGTGTTGCATCGATTGTACGTCGTATAAGATCTTCAGGTTGTGATCCATCTTGGTCGACGGTAGATCGTTGCAGATTGGCCAATTGAGCTTGCAAGGTTTGTCGTGCTCTTCATTCCTCTTGAAGCTACATCATAATCAAATCCAGTTTTTGCTCCATCGTTGGTTCAGGTAGGTCACCTTCAGCCATAAAATCGTCCATGGTTTGATCAGACATCCTGAAAAATTCCAAAAGACCTCACATACTCGAAACCTTGTTAGCGGGATGAGCGTAGGTCAAAGGCAGGTTTACAAGGCTTATATATATATATATATATATTAATATTTATCTTGTTTAATATTTCTCCTTTACGATTGCGAAATTTGATATCACAGTCGTCTTCCAAGAAAATAATTTTGCGTATAAACTGTGTGTTGCCAATTGTTCGCTGGAATCTGGTTTTGTCAGTTCACAGGTGTGAACAGGGGCTTCCAGAGAATTGTAAACAGGTTCGTGTATTATCAAATAGGAACTGCCTCTATGGTAGATAATTGAGATTGAAGCTTAGGAACTTTAGGACCTTTGGGCTTGTAGCCTTTAGTTTTTTTTTTTTTAAGCGTGACTTTCTGAGGACAAGAGGATATTGACGTCCGTTTCGGCGACGTGCAGTGCATATTGCCGCCGCCGATGGAAAAAAATGAGGCTTGAAGGTTTTTAAAAGCTTCTCTCTAAGCTTTCTAAGCTTGATCTTGAAGCTTTAATAGTTATGGATTGAATTTTTCTTATCTGATGAGAAGAAACCAACGACTTGATGTAAGATCTTCCCGTGTGGTCCTCCGCCCGCCCTGCAGAGGCTGGTCCCTTGCAATCTAAGTGTACAGCAGGGGGTTCTTGACTGCCAGGAACACGCTGGTATTAAACCTGGATCCAGGTCAACTGTAGACCTGGATCGTTCCAGGAGCTCCGCCTTCGCGTGAGATGGTAAGCGATTGGAAGCTCTCGATCTGAGCTTCGCCTCTGATACCACTGGTGCATAGATCGGATGCCGTATGCGTGCATAGTGAGCGCCAAAAGGTCCCCAAGAACAAAATAACTCTACTTTTGCACAAAAAACAAGGAAGAAAGCTTGCACGACATGAAGCAAGAGACTAATTGGGTACAATTTCCCCCCATGCCTTGTGTGAGTGCTCTACAAAGCATGTATTTTATATATTATTGATCTTCAAGCTCAAAAATAGCCCAATTTACAATTAGCACGCTTTAGCTTTTGTGTTTGCTTTTGTGCCACTAAAGAATTAAAGCTATTGGGTGCCCAAGGAGTTAGGCGGTACCCAAATACAATGTCCAATACAAATATTTAAGCGCGTCAAAATATTGGTGCCATGCCTAAGATGCGCGCCCATCAAAATTTGATAATAATTTGAATACACGCTATCCTCCAATGCTTCCCAATGCCACTGCTACTTGCTCTACACATCAACTGAAGCATTCACAATTGTTAGAAAAATAATATGATTAAATCGACAAAAGTGAATACCTAGCAGTCTTCAGCTACAAAATAAATAAATTGGTTAGAACTCAATCCGAACCTTAATTTATTATGAGTGTGCACTCTAAGCTCATAAACGTTTATTAATTTAAATATGTATTTTGCAGAATCACCTGCTATGGAATCACCCACTTGCACATTAAATTAACAAGATGCCCGAAAAGGATAGGCGTCCCCATCGACTTTTCGCACAAAGAATTCACCTTGTGTATGAGCCCCGGTAATAAAATTTTACGGAATCCACCGCAAAACCTCACGGAATCCACCGTGGAATATGCCTCCTGGCATCAATCCTTCCACCACTAGATGAGGTACTCTCTGAGAGTTCTACTCCTTAATCACTTCTCTTGAATGTGTAGGATTCTATCTGGCTAGAGCTCAAGGACTCCTTGGCTTGGCATTACAACTTGTTGATCATTGAGTACATCGTTGGGATTGGATACGTATTTCTTTAACAGGCTAACATGAAATACATTGTGAACCTTTACATTCTCGAGGAGTTAGAGTTTGTAGGCATTGGGTCCTAGGCATTTGAGGATCCTGTAGGGTCCACAATACCTTGGACTTAGCTTTTTAATCTCTTCCAATGATAAGGACCTCTTCTTGGGTCGTACATGAATAAAAACCATATCTCCTTAGCCGCTCTTGTTTATTTGGATCTACATGGGCCTTCTGCCTATCCTTGGTGGCTCTAATGTCTTGTCCGATGGCCTTGACCTGCTCATCCATTTCTTCTAGCATTTCCTTGGAAGCTTCTACCCTTAAGATAGGATCTGAAAAATTCAATTGAGTAACACAATCATGCCCATACAATGCTTGAAAAGGTGTCATTTGAATGCTTTGCTGGTAAGAAGCATTATAGGCAAAGTCTACCAATGATAGATATTGGATCCATTTTTTGGGTTCGCGGCAACAACAAGCTCTAAGAATATCTTCAATAACTTGGTTGACTCTCTCCATTTGGCCATCGGTTTGAGGGTGATAGGCTATACTGAAATAGAGTTGAGTCCCAATGGCCTCAAATATCCCTCTCCAAAAGTAAGATGCGAAGAGGGAGTCGCGGTCACTAATGATTCTTCTAGGAAACCGATGGAATTTGAATATCTCCTTAATGAATAATCTAGCAATATCTGAAGCTTTATAGTTTGTCTTGATAGGAATGAGATGTGCAACTTTGGTGAGCATATCTACTATAACCATAATTGAATTGTATCCTCCTTGAATTGAAGGTAACCCAACAACAAAGTCCATGCTGATAAATTCCCACTTCATTTGAGGAATGTCAAGAGGTTGTAGCTTTCCAGGTATCTTGACATGCTCTACCTTAATGTGCTGGCAAGACAAACATTCCATGACATACTTGAGTACTCTCCCTTTAGTCTTTTTCAGTGATAGCTCTTTCTGACCATGTTGAGGGTGTTAACATATCCGGTATGACCTGAAAAGGGGAAGTCATGTGCTTCCCAAAGTATTCTCTATTTGAGTTTCTTGCTTGAGGGAGTGCATAATCTTGTCCTAAAATAGATAAGTCCCCCATTGATAGAGAATTCTTGATACTTGATCTTAAGTTTGGGGTTTTGGTCCTTCTCCAAAATCTCCTTTATCATCTTCAAAAATTCTGGGTCATGGCTAGCTTCCTCTTTAGCTAATTCAAGGATAGGGTTACTAGGCATTGACACTATAGTTGCTAATGATTCTGCCATTGAAGGTTCCTCCATAATAAGAGAATTCAGGAACACCTTGCAACTTAAGGCATCCGCAACCACATTCTCTTTACCAGGTCTATACCTGATCTCAAAGTCATATTCTTGTAGAACCTCAATCCAATGATGTTGCCTCATATTGAGATCAACCTGGGTGAAGATGCATTTAAGGCTCTTGTGGTCCGTGACCAAGGAAAACTTGTTGCCAAGAAAATAGTGTCGCCAAAGTTTGAGAGCACGAATAACTAGTAGCAACTCCAAGTCATGAGTAGCATAATTATTTTCATGGATTTTTAGCTTTCTCGAAGAATATGCTATAGGATGACCTTATTGCATTAGTACGCAACCTAGTGCAAGTGAGCTAGCATATGTAAAAACTTTGAATTCCTTGCTCAAGTCAGGGAGTTTTAGAATTGGTGTTGTCACTAAGCTATGATTGAGTTGATCAAAACTTGATTTTTCGGTGGGTGTCCATAGTATGGCAATTTGCTTTTTTTAGAAGATTTGTGAGGGGTGCTGCAATTAAGGCATAGTCCTGAATGAAGATCCTATACCATCCTGTTAGGCTAAGAAAACCACACACTTCTTTGATAGTGGTTGGTGGAGGCCACTCTTGGACATCCTTAACCTTTGTAGGGTCTACAAAGATTCCTTCTTCTAACAAAATAAACCCAAGGTATTTGATTTGTCTCTTAAGGAAGGCACACTTTTTCTTCTTAGCATAGAGATTGTGTGTCCTCATGGTCTCAAAGATTATGTGAACTTGGGGTTCATGATCCTCCTCTTCCTTGGAATAAACCAAGGTGTCATCAAAGAAGACAAGTACAAAATCATCAAGATATGGTCTAAAAATGTCCTCCATTAGCCTATCAAATGTGGCACTGGCATTATTCAATCCAAAGGACATTAACTGTGAATTCAAAATGACCATATCTAGTATTGAATGCCGCCTTAGGAATGTCCTCATCCTTGACGTGGATTTGGTAGTATCCTGACCTCAAATCAATTTTGGAGAATATTTTTTATCCCTGCAATCGATCAAGTAACTTGTCTATCCTTGGGATAGGATATTTATTCTTGATGGTTACTTGGTTCACGCCTCTATAATCGATGAAAGGCAAAGTGTACCACCCTTCTTCTTCTGGTACAAGACTAGAGCCCCCCAAGGAGAACTACTGGGGCATATGTACCCTTGGTCCAATAGTTGTTTAAGTTGTTCTTTTAGCTCAATAGCTTAAAAAATGGACATCTTGTAGGGCCTTTTTGCAACTTGTGCAACACCTGGCATCAACTTAATATCATGATCCACTTCCCTAGGCAATCTAATTTTGTCTATTATTTTGGGAATACATCCACATATTCTTTTAACCATGATGGTTCTTCATCGGAGTTGTCTACCTGTTCCAGCTTGTTTAGCTTGATCAGATAGATGGGTAATTCTTTCCTTAAACCTTGAGCTATTTGCGTTGCCTTGGCTAGCTAGATCTTTGGTTTACCAGCTTCTCCTTGAGTTGTAACTATCTCACCTTTAGGATTCCGAAAGGAAACTTGGCCCTTCTCACAATGGATGTGAGCATCATTCAATCCATCCCGACTAGACACTCATGGACCCCTAGATTCATTACTCTGAACTTAACATATGTGGGCTCTTCTCCGAGTAAAAAATCCACCTTAGCAATTTGTCTAGTGCAAGTAATTTCTCACCCATTTGCTAATTCGACAAGCAAAGTAGGTGTAGCTACAATGGCTATTCCTAATCTTCTTGCACAAGCTAATGAAATGAAAGAATGAGTACTGCCACAATCAATCAAGGTTTTGAATTTCTTACATTGGTAATCCGATGGAGTTTGGATCACCAAAAATTGGTGATTCATCCCCTTTTTATGGAGAGCGGCATCATGGAGAATGCCATGTCAATCTCAGCTTCCATGGACAGGTCTTCTTCTTCATTGATGTCCTTAATGGTGATATTGGAAGTTTGTGCACTTTCCTTTGCTGCACGATCGTGGCCATGGGTGCCCTGGCTTGCCCATTGAATTTTCCTTGATGACAATCTTCACCAAGTTTGGGACATTCTCTTTTGAAGTGCCCAGGTTCCTTACAGTAAAAACTTCGCAGATTCTAGTCGTTTCTTTGAGTGGGGACAAAGTTACTAACTGCATTTACCTTTGGCTTTTTCCGTTGGCCTTAACTTTGTCCTTGCGCCCTTTTAAATTAAGCCTTCAACATCCCTAAATTGTGGTCTTTGTGAGACCAGGGTCTATTACTCCTGGATTTTGGCTAGACTTCTTGGGAAATGGGTCTCGCTCTTATCAATGCATCTTGTAAATCCGAAGGATGCATTGATCCAATCAAGTGCTCATTGGTGGATTCAACCCATCACAGAACATAGAGACTTATTGGGAAATACTCATTGTTGGGGCATATTTTAACAAGGAGACAAATTTTGAGTAGTACGTTTCCAAAGACAGGCCCAACTATTTCAACTTAAAGAAATCATTCATCTTTCGAGTTCTATATGTAGGTGGCATGTACCTTCCCTGTATTGCTTCTTTTAGCTTAACCCAAGTTATCGTGCTTTCTGTGAGACTGCTTGATCTTTACACCACTACTTCCACCAGAGCCTAGCTTCGGCGGTGAGTTTGAGCTTGGCAATTATAGCCTAGTTTGCAAGTGATGTTCTCTGTTGCACTGAAGTAATCCTCCATGAATTCAATCCATACTTTGGCATCGGCTTCAACATTCTTCCCTTTTCCATCAAATTTTGATGGTTTGATTTGTTTGAGAATAAACTTCTTCTCTTGTGCCTCTTTTGCCTCTGTATCTGGTTTCAATTTAAACTTTCACGTTAAGATTGCATTTACACATCTCTTCATAACTTATCTCAATGCGCAGATTATTTTTCATCAATACTATGCAACAAGTCAGATAATCATAAAATTCACATTTATACATAAAGCAGTATAAGCCTCAAGTACAATTATTCGGGGATAGATAGAGATAGATTGGGATGATTTTTCTTTCAAGAGATACATCAGCTCCAAGTTAATAATTCCTTATTGGATTTAGTTACAGGAACAAAATATTAATATGGGTTTGGGGAATGGATTCTCAGGAAGCGATAAGCCATGGGAAGTTCAAGAAATCCCCGTTTTTGATAGCCATGATGTTTGTTTTGCCCCATTACTTTAATTCTATCTACCGGCAAGACTTTGACCACCTCCTCATAGATGTAGTGAGTCTATTCTACCTGTCGGCGTCTGATATGTAGGGTCACCATTCCAATCCCCTAAAACGATATGAGGCAGGGTTCTACCCTACATTATCCAAGGTCAATACGTCATCTCAATTTGAATGTTGAGAAGCCTCACATTTTTCTGGGACCACCCTGCCATAGGACGAACCCGTCGGAGGTTCCGTCCACCCGCTTCTCTTCATAGCTTTAGTTTTCTACTTATCTATGGGCACATTAGTGGCAACATATTCAAGCTTGAAAAGTAAACTATATATTAATATTTCAACTAAGATACAAATCCCATCCATAGGATGATTCCCATAATCCGTAAGGATGCGTCTTATTATCCTCCAAGTTTCTACCCTTGAACTAGTAATATGGTCTCAAGAATCCATTTGGAGTCATGTAGACCATTTTAATAGGACCCGGAGAGGCAGGGAATTTACAACCAGAGCCCCCTTGGCATCTAAGCATCCTCCTATGATCAAACTAATCCACAAAGAGACCTATCGTGATGGATTCGGTCCACATTCCTATCATGATTATTCAAAACCCCCTTGGATAGGGTTGACAGCCAGGTAGGGGTGGCTTGGCACGCCCTCTAGGAATTTAACCTAATTCATTATACAATATTCTTATGAGAGCTTTGTTCTAACAATCCTTTCACAAACAGTGCTCCTGAAGTTTACAAGCACAAACAATAATGTGGGTTGGTGCTCAAAACACCTGCTAAGGTGGAGTTTCTTTTTGAAAGCTTAGCATTAAACCTTTGTATTTTTCTTGCCTTGGTGAGATTGGCCATGATGTGTTTGCATCAAATCTTCACTATTATCATACAGATCTCTCACATGATAGAGGTATTCTAGGTATAAGTCCTCTTAATCCTGGATAAGTAATCTACGCTTCATCCCTTGATTATCCTTACAATATGAATTGCAATTTGCCTTTAGTAGGCGTTACCATTCCCAATATTATCCCACGAAACTCTACCCAATCCTCCAGGATTAGAGTTTTCGTGTAAGTTGAATTAAGTCATTCTAGATCACTCTAGGCTCTATTTAGGGTCCCTCCTATTCTCATTATCTTACTCCTCAGTTTTCTTTGCAGAAATCATTATAAACTACCTCATTTATGATAAGAAAAGCTCTACCGTAGTTTGGATGACCACCACTATCATGGGTTTTATTTTTCCATGATAGCAAGCCCTAGTTTGCTATGAGTAGTCGCATGTTTGTTGACAATTATGCTCTTGGCAACTAGTGTGGGAAGAGAAATCAGTGGTCTTATGGGTCCTGTAGACAGTGTTTCCATCGTCTTGATAGTTGGTCACAATTATCGCTCTACGGTTTACCTATTGATTGAGCATCCTTGGCATAGCCTAAGTAGTTGACCTTCTTACTTGGGTAGTTTTTTTAAGTAGTCTAATTATCCACATCATTGTCACAAGCAAACTGAAGCTTGTTATGTCTTTCAATCATTCATTATTGTAGATACATTTTGTTATGCTTCATTGTATGCAAGTAACCTAATTCATACACATGGCAATCATGGGGCGTAAACACAATTTTGTGGAAAAAAAAGAAAGAACACTTTTATCTCCTTCAATTCTTTCCTCTCTGCAAGTGAAGTGGAAATTGAATACACTACTTAGGCAAGCAAAGATGAACTTAATTCTTTGCACATGTAGTGAAACAAGAATTTATTGCTTTTCATGGATACATTTATTTCTTGCAAAAATGAATGCAAATATTTCTTTATTAACTAAGATACTTAGGATCATGCCTTCCAATCATAAGACGCAAATTCCCTAGATGCAAGTCTCCTTCATGATATCTTTGATATAAAACATCAATCCCTAATAATCTATCTCATTTTTCTACACACTCGAGTGCAAACATTTATCAATACCCTTTTTCTCTCATGCATGCCAATGATAGCGCATAAAATTTAATGCTCCAAGAATAGAAACAAATTAAAAAAATCCCTAATTTATGTGTGCACCAATGTGAAGTTTATTATGCAAATTGTTACATTCTGTAACATGCCTTTAGTGCAATAAAATCAATAATTTTTGCTATGGTGAATATAAATACAATCTCCAACATGATTTTTTTAATGCAACATAATTTGTGGCTTATTATCATGAATTTTAGCATGAATGATTTTTTCCTACTTAACGTAATCGATCTTCATTTATTGTTCCTTTAAGATGATTTCTACAAGAGTAAAATTAATTGAATGCACTTGGTTACTAAGTATTGCAGCTCCATGACCCATAGCTGCATCATTTGATGTGGGATTAGCATTCACTTGAACCTTCCCTCACTTTGGGGCTATTGATTAGCTCAGAAGTGTGCATAGACTATTATGGGAGCTTGCTCCTTACAAGAGACATGGCATGGGAACCCCTCTCAAGGGGGGGTTTTGGAAACTTCCAGAAGTTTCCTCTCTCTCTCTCTATCTCTCTCAAAGAATATCTCTCTCTTTCTCTTTCTCAGTGTAGCTTGGCAGGGGGGTTGGTTTTCATTCCGGGGGGGTCTTTATAGGGAGGGGGAGTGGTATGGAGGCCTTCTCCCACCCTCCACTTGGTGACAGCATGCCAGCGGCCAGTTTCGGGCACCCAGGTGGAGGGGTTTGAGGAAGGGATAGTAGGGAAGGGGGAGGGAGGTAGCACACGTGTGCCCCTCCTCCTCATCATCATCTCCTCCCTTGCCATCATCGTTGTCTTGTACTTCAGCTTCCCCTCCCTCTCACCAATTGGTGGCATCATCAAGGGGGTAGTTAAAAATTTTAAAATAATTTTAATATAAGGGGAGGTCTTATGGGACACGAAAAAGGGGGGGTTATTATACTTTAGCTGGCTAACATAAAACACATTGTGAATCTTGGTTGAGGAGAGGAATTTTGAATGATAAGCCAAGTAACCAACTCTCTTTATGATCTGATATGGGCCATAGAAGCTAGGGGCTAGCTTATTGCTACTGTCATCCTTGAGAGTGGAGTATCACAACTTCACCACTTTCAAAAGGACCAACTCTCCCTCTTTGGAACTCTATGTGATGTCTTCTCTCATCGGCATAAAGCTTATATGATATTATACTTTTCAAAAAATTACCTTACATTGCTAGAGTAGGGTATGCATGCGCTCTAACAGCTCTTTGTTTTAAGGGTTTATCTTAACATTGAACATGACCATAGAGAGGAGAACCTTATACACATATACTCCCTCAAAAGGAGAAACCCCAATGCTAGAATGAGTGGAGTTATTGTATGCAAACTCAACCGAATGGAGTTGCATATCCCAATTGTGTTGTACATCATGGGGCAAAAGTGTCTCAAATAGGTCTCAAGCCATTTATTGACAGCCTCCATTTGGCCATCAGTCTAGCCTGTGGTATGTTGTGGATGGAAAAAACCTAGCACCCATAGATGTGAAAATTTCATGCCAAAAGTTGCTCATAAACTTAGCATCCTAGTTATCTGCTATGACCTACAGTAATCCATGCAATTTAAGTACATGCTCCATAAACTAAGTGGCCACCTGAGACACAATATATAGAGTCTTAGTGGGGACAAAGTGGGCAACTTTGATGAGCCTAATTATTATCGGATATATGTTGTTCCATCATTTCTTAGTTATGGTCGAGCTTATAACGAAATCCTTGGTTATATGGGTTCGTTTTCCCTCAAGGACAGGCAAGGGCTACAATAAATTAGTTGGTTTAAGAATGATGTCCTTGTTCTATTGGCATGAAACATAGCTAGATACAAAATCATTGACATCCCTCCATAGACCCTTCCAATAAAAGCTTTTGTAATCCTATCATATGTTGAAGAACCTAAGTGATTGCTTAGTAGTGGGGCAAGAATGCATCTCTTCCATGATCCTCTCTGTGAAGGGAGAAGTGTGGGGGAGGAAAATCTTGCCATGGGAGTCCATTCTTCAGCTAATATTGTGAGTTTTATTCCATTACCCCAAGCTATAATTTCTAAAATACATGGCTAAATTCTTCATTTGGCAAGAAGGTTTCTTGGATCTCCTCAATCCAATCACTATGTAACTTCCATATAATGCCATTCTACATACACACATCCATGACAATGAATAAGCTACTACATTATCTTTGCCCCTACTGTGAGAGATGTCAAAATCATAATTCTACAAGGTTGCCACCATCTCCTTTGCTAAGGAGTCAAAGTAGACTCAGTCAGAAAGTACTTGAGGACTCAATGGTTAATTTTCATTCTAAATTATCTCCCGTAAAGGTAATGGTGCCATTTCTTAACATCATGAAGGATGGTCAATATCTCTTGATCATAAACATTCATCTGTAATTTCTTTTCATCAAGCTTATGGCTTTTAAAAGCAATCACACCATGTTCTTGCAATAAAACAACACCTATACCTTTGCCACTAGCATTCCATTTAATGGTGAACTCTTTTGAGAAGTTAGGGCATATGACAATAGAGGCTGAAGTAAGCATTTCCTTTGGTTGATTGAAACTGTGATCAGTTATAGCATCCCAAAAAAATAATTCCTTCTTCAGCCGATTTATCAAGGGTACTGCAATTGTGACATAATGTTTGATGAATCTCCTATAAAATAAGGATAGACCAAGGATACTACATAAGGAAGTGATATTGGAGGGTGTAAGGTAGTCCTTCACACATTATACCTTTTTGGGGTCAACCTATATACCATTTTCACTCATAATATGCCCCAAGTACTCCATTGATGTATGCACAAATACACACTTACTCTCTTTAGCAGATAACATTTTCTCTCTCAAGACATCAAACACCCTTCTAGCATGTACCAAGTGCTTTCCTAGTTACTTATTGTAAATAAGAATATCATTAAAAAATATGAGTACAAACTTGAAAAGAAAGGGGTGTAATATTTTATTCATGAGCCTTTGGAATGTGGCCGAAAGGCATCACTAAGATGTGATAAAGGCCAAGATCAATCTCCTAAATGTTGTTTTACCTTGTCACCCTCTCTCGTGCATATTTGATTATCGCCATGTCAAGATGAGCACTGAGAGGTGAGCGAAGAAAGGGTAAAAGAGAGAGAATGAATGACAAGGAGAGAGAAATATTAGAAAGATAAGAGAGAGGTGAGAGAAGCCACTAATTGTATTAATAAGTAATGTATCTTCCCATCTTCTTATAATCCATTCCTTCCCAAAGCTATTTGTCCACAAAAATAAAATTTCAAAATTTTAAAGAATGGGTAAAATAGAATACTACTTTGTTTATAGTCACACAAATAATGGAAAATGAATTTAAAAAATCAAATCTTTGACTGGAATGAAGATATAAATAGTAGTCTTTACTATGTACACCATTTGAATTTCTTAAAAAGAGAGTTTAAGTCTTTCAATCTTCAAAAAAGATCCTTGTAGTTAGTACATAGCTTGCTTTAAGAATAGGCTCTATTGGACAAATATTGCTATAACTTCTCATAGAGTAGTCCAAATGGGGTGTGTCATACATTGATACATAGCTCTCAAAAATTACTTTGGCCCTATGTAGATAGAACTTCATTGAAACTTTTCCATAATAAAAACTTTTCTAAAATAGATAGCTGTCTACATCAAATCTGGCCCATTTGGAACTAGACTTTAGTCATTAATGCATCCTAAAAATAGGGAAACTCATCCAAAATAGAATTGGCCTCCAAGAAGCTTCCTCAAGTGGCAATCATTTGCACTTAATCAAGTACTCAATAATAGATCTGGGGAGAAGCTTCTTCTTACATTGATCTCCTCAAGGAAGTACTATATGAGATCTTATTTGTCAATGAAAGATAGCTCATATACTATATCATCCTAGGTGCTATAAAAAGATAGCTCATATACTATAGCTCATATACTATAGTAGTGGAAGAGGGTAGTTTTAGTATGTATGCCAAGTCTCTTATGCATTGAAATATATTGTAAGTCCACAAAACCTATGAGCAAGTTTGTTGTTGGAACCATCTTTCAAGGTGCAATAATGAGACTTGGATATTTTCAACAAAACCAACTCTCCTTCCTAGAACTTCATAGGGCATCTCTTCTCATCATCATATATCTTCATTTATTCTTGGGCTTTCCCAAGATTCTCTTTATATTGTTGAAGAATGGTTTGCATTCTCTCTAATTCATCTTTCCCATGAGGGTTTATCTTCTCACTAAAAAGAACTATGGGAATGCGATATCTCGACCATGATTTAAAATCTTTTAGACTTCTTACAAAATGGACTTGAAGAACTCTAAAATCATTAAATAGAGAAGATCTCGAGCACAAAGAAATCCGAGGATCGTAGCCCAACATTTTTTCTGGATTAACAATGATTGTAGCCACCCGTCACACGGAAGTTACCACGTGAACAAAAGTTATGAGTCATATTAGTCATTAATGTCAGTATCTATAGTATGGATGGTCCAAAAATACTAGATTTTTTGACAAAACTAGCATACTTTTTATATTTTGGATATTATTTATTATAAAAATATTCTAAAAAGTTTTGGAAACTTCTAGAACAGGTTGTTGTGTAAAAAAAGCAAGTGGCTTTTTTCATCCAATTTTGGAGATTTAATGCAAAAAGAAGGATTGGCAAAATTGTGTGAATTGCGATCGCAGTTTACAAGCTAGCAAACAACACTCGGAAATGAGGAGAAGAAGAAGGAGTGATCTAGAATATTTTTGACTAGGCGTCCTAGGGTTTACTCCCGTTTTGGAGTCAACTGAACCATCAAATTTTTTATTTGAGCATCAAACTATATCTTGGAAGCTTCTGATTGTTGATTTTGCCAAGACCCCCTACATAAAGAGCTCTTCTTCTTAGCCACAACCCTTCTTCTCTAATTTAGCTATAAATAAGAGTCATGGGGAGTAGTTGTGAGAAAGGCCCGAGCAAGAGGGGAGAGGCCCTTGTATAGAGCAAGAGGGAGGAAAAGAGAGGGAGGCAGAAGGATATCCCCCCCCCCCATCGAGAGGCTGCAAGAGAGAGCTAGAGAGGGGGAGAATTAGAAAGAGAGAGAGAGGGAAGAAGATCCTGAGAGGCTACAAGAGAGGGAATTAGAGAGGGTGTTAGAGAGGAAATGAATTAACTCAACCTCCCTGTGTCTCAGTCTTCATCTCGGCAATTTTTTCTCATTCTCTCACATCTCGAATTCATTCCACCTTCTCTATCTCTCGAACCCACTCACGAACGATGGCTCCAAAGCAATGAGGCGAAAAGACCATGAAATCCACCACAATTAATCAAAGTTCAGGGTGTTGCCAGAGATACGGGAATGCTCGAGGTTGCCAAAATTGCCACTACCAAAAGGACATCGGGTATGATGAATGCAAGTGCAAGCAAAGACGAAACTCCCAAAGACATCGTGCCAAACCAAGTTGTTCAGAACTCAAAAATAGGCTATTATTTTCATATCGCCACCCATAAAATAATAAGGTTTTTTTAGAAATTAAGTACATGAAATGTTAGCTTTTGCATTTACACTTACACGAGATGCCAATTTCATCTAGACAGCATATTAATACACACATAAACGGTTAACTTCTACCTATTATTTGTAGATAGATTAATCAAGATTATAATTCGTAGAATCATGATGGAAATAGTTGCATGAGGTTATTTCACAAAATGAGTAAAGGATATTATATGCGCTTGAGATTAGTAAAATAACTCGATATATTGATTGCCAAACGTGGCAATGGTTAGGAGTTGATTAACGCTTAAAAAGTAAAAGTCTATTTAAAGAATCTTGTAAATCATCTCGTTAAATTATTGTCACAATATCTTTCTAAGTACAACTAAAGGAAATTTGCTTATGTTGGGTAAGTTAATCCTAAATGGAAAATCCTTATCTTGCTTAACAACGTTGAAAGATTTATACTCAACACTTCCTTATGGAAAAAAGAATCCTCATTAGAATGTAAGGTTACCTTGGGTTAAGGATCTACCTTAGCTATGTGAAGATGTGAAATGCACGATGTTGTGATTGTCATTGTTTGAAAGGATTGTTTGTGTTTGTTAGAATTTAGATCTCTGATTAAAAACATTGACAAATAGGATAAAAGGAAATATTGCGCTAGGCTACCCCCAAGCTAGCTGCGAGGCCCTACTCCAAGGGGGTCACGATTATCACTTCAAGAGGCTTAGACCGGCTCCATAGCATAAAGGTTTGTCCCCATAGGGATAGTCTCAAGCAGTTGGGAATGTAGATGCCAAGGGGACTCTAGCCGTAAATTATGCATTGCTCCTAGAATCTGACAAGCCCCTTTGCAATCCAGGATGGGATCCTAGAACCCTAATACTAGTTACAAGGGAGGAATCTTGGTGGACAGAATACCCTCATGGAATTCTATATATCTTTCGAAGGATCGAAAAGATAGAAATTGTAATAAATTTTCAATATAATAAAAGAATTTTTTTTCTATTCAAGGGTTGTTTGAATTATATGCATGTCCGTGAAATAAATTACATGAAGGAACCTGTGATTTAACAAACTAATTGAGGAAGTTGGTTATATATGTTTCAATAAATGTGTTGTAGATAATTAAAAAATGAAAGATGATAGCGTCATCAAAGGAAAGCAGGTGGGCATGACCCTCGA
The DNA here is from genome assembly GCF_053477565.2 of Lygodium microphyllum. Lineage (NCBI taxonomy): Eukaryota > Viridiplantae > Streptophyta > Polypodiopsida > Schizaeales > Lygodiaceae > Lygodium > Lygodium microphyllum. Next base: position 124,379,439 of record NC_141153.1, on the reverse strand, counting down.
TGGGTTCGCCGTCCAATGATAGGGTGGTCCCGATTAGCTGGGAGCTTTTCTAAATCGGTGATAGAAATAGAAAGACAATAAACTAGTCATTAGGTAGAACCAACTTGCATTGTTTTAGGGGGGTGGAATGGGATTTTGCCTTATGGACAAGAGGGTTGGCGTACCACACTCCCCTCCATCTTCCATTCTCTTTGAACCAAGTGTAAGGCAAGTCCGCTTTAGTTTGAGTAGTACTGTAGGAAGTGGGGACTCGAAATTACTGATGCTAGCTGGCTATTAGGAGACCCATCTGATTTTAGGAACCCGAAAATTCAGGTCTATCCTAGTGGATTCGGCCGGAACTCTTCTAATGAGATATAGACTCATTAGGGCCTAAGTGACAAACCCTGTGATACTCCAAGGGAGCGTCGAGCGGCATCATTTTGGAAAATCTACTGATGGACTACTAAAAGGTGCACCTTGGATTGAGATTGGCAAACATCCCACAGTTGGCATCAGAGCGCTCGTTAGAATAGAATACGATGTAACCTTAAGATTATTTTTTAATTGGATGATAAATATAGCACAGGACATGTTTTCTTCTCTTTGTTAATGTATGTTTTTGAATTATGGCAAAATAAGGAATCTTGGAAACGATTCTTGATCTTTCGAGTAATGTTTATGTCAGCTATGCATTCATCTAGTCTTGCTTAGAGGAATCAAGTGATGATGTGGATACTAGATTAGTTGTAAAATCCCTCACCTCTATATCATGAAAGATGGTGGATGATTAGCAATGGATACTACTATATCAATGCAAGCCATCTAGTTTATCTTTAGAATAATCTAAAAAGGGTAAAATGGATGGAAGTTCTTAAAGTTGTCAAGATCTATCTGTTTTTTGAAGCCAGTGTAAACTCAACCATATATAATAGGGGCAAGAAGATCAAACTAAACTTGTATATCTATGAGAAAGTTACAAAGATCCTTCCCCCTGATAGAATAAAAGTCATTAGTTGCTTTAGCTGCCGCAACTACAAAAAGGACAGATTTCCTGAACCCCCTAAAAGATACAGATTTCTAGATATCTACCCTTAGAATCCATATTACTTCATAAAGGATATATCAAAGTGTCATGCTTAGATTGAAGTAGGGAATCATTTTTTTAAAAAAATAAGATGAGCATGTGAGCTATCTAAATAATGTATTTCTTCCCATTTGATTACCTTATACATCAGTTGTAATAAATATTGATTGATACTTTATCAATTAGAGTAATAATGGAACCTTATTTTTTGAAATTACATGTTAACTTTAGCAATGGGAAAAGTGTTTTATTTAAAATTGTTACAATAAACTAAGCGATAAATAATTTGATTATCAAACTCTAATATTAATGTTCGATAAATTTTGCAAAATTTAATTTGGGAATTGTTGAAATTTTCCCAAAATTTTGCACCCACAATAATTCCCAATGAAGCCCAAGAGAAAATGAGCATTTTGAAGCAAGTCAAACCTTCAGAATTTAACGAGAAAGGCAAGAATGTGGAAGTTGATGCAGAAATTTGGATCGAATCCATGGAAGTTTATTTTATTGCTACTGGAACTTTCCCAGCCAACCAAGCCAGGATGATTGAGCTAAAATTAATTGGCGAAGCTTGACTCTGGTGGAAGCAGTGGTGCCAAGATCAAGGTGGCCTTGAAAATACCATTACTTGGTATTTACTAAAAGAAGCTATAAAAGGAAGATATTTACCTCCAGCTTATTGCACGTAGAAGTTGAATGAGTTCTTTAATTTGAAGCAAATGGGACTGACCCTGGAAGCATATTACTCCAAGTTTTTTTCACTTCTTAAATATGCACTCTCCATGGATACTACTCAACAAGTGTCAAAGTTCTATAATGGGCTAAATTCTCCTCTCTAAACATTGGTTTGGAATCAATGTGCCTAATAGACCTCCAAGATGCTTTGATTTGAGCTGCTCCTATTATGCGGGAAGTATAATCAAAGCCTAAAAATAATAAGTTCTGGAGTTACAATAACCAGAACAAAGGAGGATTCAAAGGTCAAGCAAAAAGAACGCAATGCCAATTTCACCAAGGTCAAAAGAAAAATGAAAACTGTTAAGCAACAAATCAAGGAATCATGGGAAGCAATACTTGAGCCACATCATAAAGAAGAGGAATCACAAGAGTATGGTGCATATAGTACTTTAAATACCACACTTTGTAACCATGAAACTAGACATTCCATCAGGCACATGGAGCTTGTTTCCAAGTTAGACCAAGTGGTGGAGTAGATGGTTCAATCAAATACTCAAACCAAGAAAGTAATGGAGCAAATGACCCACTCTACTGAGGACTCATTGGAAAAATTTACTGCTTTCACTAAAGAATCTTTGGAGAAGCTTAACACTCAAATATCATGCTTATGGCAACATAAATGGCATACAAAGAAAGTAGGGATAAGCAATCATTTTAGGCTTCAAATCCTAATCCACAATATGGTATCATTGGAAAGAAGGGTACACCACACACTACTTATATGAGATTGGGGAAGTATCTTTTAGGGGGGTTGATGAGCCAATCTTGAGCATTCGTGCATCTAACCTTCTAGGAGCCAGAAATTAGCCACTTATTCCTCTAGGAAGATTCCAAACCAAATATCACAAGAGTGCTTCTAATCTTTCAATGCCCATTGGTAGCTATATGAACATGCATCCCCAAAAATCAAAAGGGCAACAAGGATTTGTAGAAAGAGAGCTTTGTGACAAGATAGTGCTCACTAAATAGTTTGGAGGAGTGGACATTCAAATTAGAGTTTTATTTTGATATCTTTCCTAGGTCTGATGATCCGAAGATCCATTTGATGGATTTGCTTATGCATGGTGGTGGTACATTAAAAGAGAGAACTAGTACATTGATAGTTGGGAGGACTTCCAAGCAAAGATGGATCAAGTGCTTGTGACACCCATTGAGAAAGAGAAATTGGCCGAGAGGTGGCATCAACATGATCCAAGGATCCTATATGTTAGAGAGTATACCAATTAGTTCTTGAATCTTACCATGTACATAGAAAGTGTGAGCAATGATGCAAAGCTATATACATACATCTATAGTTTGGAGCCTAGTTTATTAGATGATGTCATGACCTAGAAACTCGCCACACTATTCCAAGCTATTGAGTTAGTTAAGAGGTATACTTGTAAGTACAAGAAGGATATCCCTACATGTTAATTTTGGATAGCCATTGGCAGCCCCAAAGTCCCCACATATCCCACATCTAATTCTTTAAGGCAACAAAGTAGTTCAAAGCTACTAGTTAGCCATAAAATTGAGCCTAAACAAGGTGGTAGTAGATCTAAGATTAATTTAGCCAATGATAGGAAACTCATACCTATGGACCTCTTTAGAGAGTAGAAAGATAAGGGTATATGCTTTGTGTGTGATGAAAAGTACATGGCTAACCATGCATCCAAAATTTCCTAAAAGAATGCCAAAGCTAAAAGTTACAATATGGTTGTGCCCGAAGATCTTGATAAGGAAGAAATTAAGGAATCAACAATAGGTCCACATGCTAAATTTGAGGATATGCTGAGGATCTTGAATAGGTTCAATTCCATGACCCAATAGATGGCTTTCCATTTGACCTCGATGGGCATATTCCATTTGATTTGGGTGGAGCTAATCTGCATATTACTATCACTACACTTTGTTCTATCTCCATGGATGCCTGGAGAGGTTCTAGGAGACTTAATTCACTCTGTGAATGGTACCATTCATGGAAAAAATGTGTTTATATTGATAAATAGTGGTAGTATACATAGTTTTGTAAATATGTCAGTTGTTGAAAGAGTGAATTGTCTCCCCATAGTGATTTACAACAGCCCATAATAATTCAACTAGCCAATGTGAAGAGAAAATCAACAATCATATGTGTCCAAGATTTAGATACAATTTATTGAAAGCTATAAAGCAAAGGCAAACTTGACTGCTTTGAAAATGGGACCCATAGATGTAGTACTTGGATGTAATTTCTTGATGACTTTAGGAATGATTACTATGTATTTTTCACAATTGTACATGGAGTATGCCATTGATGGGTAGTCTACCCATCTATAGGGAATCCATAGTATGTTAGATTTTTAGCTTATCACCATTAAGTAACTCAATAAGTATAAGAAGCACTCTTAGAAAAAAATTGAACACATAATTAAAGAGATAGTAGATTGGTAAAAGGAATTAGTTTGATAATTCAGCATTAAAAGCTCTACTTGAGGAGTATAGGGATTTGTTTGAGATGCCCATAACATGTTGATAAATGTGCAATCACATCCACCATAGCCTCTTTGTATGGAATAAACAAGGCAAAGAAACATATTACAAATAAAGCCTTAGACTAGGTCATGTATGCATGGTTTATTAAGACCATGGTTGTGATTACCATGGTCCCTTTCCACTTTTCTCCACCTCTACCAATACCACTACTATAAGCCTATAAAAGGCACTCATCCCCACACTCATTCAGTCAGTCATTCTCATCAATTGTACTTGCATTATGCTTGTATAATATCAGTTGTTCTTCTTTGTCAATGCTTATGCTTCATTATGATTTTCTATCTGCTCTTCACTGATCCTCCATAGCATGCATTCTCAATAATTTAACATGATATCAGAGCGAGTTTTAAGTTATTGAGTCATCAGGCCACTAATTGAGTCATTCTAGTTTGAATTTTTGGCTCCCTCCACTTTTCCATGGATCTCTGACCTACCTCCATAGCTACCCACCTTTAGTGGAGGACTTGAATCTCCCTCTCCAAGATGTTTTAGCTCAAGGTTTCTTCTAGGAAAATGCTCCCTCACTTAGGGCGCTCCTTCCCATCATGTCAAACCCTAACATTGGTGGTTCTACTATCCAACATTGCGTGGAATCTCAGTCGCAGGCCAGTTTGTGCCATCTACAATTTGTACCATCCATTCTACATGCACACTCAATGATGCTACCCATGACCATAGGGCAATTGAAGCCACACAATCAAGCTATCTCTAGCTCAGAGGGTTTGTAAAATGATTGAGTCTATGTGCTGCAATCAGCAAAAAATCAGATGGCTACTGAGAACCTAAGTGAGAAGCCATAGCTCCTTCAACACCAAGCTTCTATTTCTCTTCATTTTCTTAGTTTTTCAGTCAATTGGAGTTGTTTGCCACTTGGGTTAGAGGTATTAGTCAGTTTCAAATAACATTTGAAGCATCAAACTAACAAGAAGGAGACAATTTTTGAAGATTTAGGTTCAATCCAAGAAAATACAAGAACGATGTCCATTGACACTCGTCTATTGCTTTTAGCACTTATATCATTTGACACAATCAACTTTGCCTCTAATCAAATCTAGTTTTTTTGGTAACTCTAGCATCAAATCAAGGAGGGGAAGACTCGAACTTGCAAGATCTTGAAGACTCCAAGTTCAAGGGCATAATAGTCACCAAATCACGTAGTATCTCTTGATACTAATCACCTAGTGCTTCTTGGCACTTGTGCTCAACTGAAATTTGAATTTTTTGGAACTGATTTGTTGCTGATCTTACAATCGCAAAATGGGTAAGGACTCACCAACATCCCGATTCAATGATGTTGGATTTCATACATGGCAAACTAGGATCAAACTAATCCTAATGAAGAAAGGCTTGTGGTCAATCACAAGTGGTCAAGAGAAGAAACCAAAGGAAGCTGCACTTTCAGTCATATGGGATAAAAATTATGATAAGACTCAAGCATTTATCAAGCTCAAACTTGATGACAACTACATTCATCATGTTGATGATTGTGAAACCTCTTATGTGACATGGGATCAATTAGAAACCCTATTTGGAGCTCATTCCAAATCCTCAAAATATGGTTTACTGAATGAATATTTTAGGATTTACATGCAAAGTAATACCTCACTTGCAACTCATTTGAATTATATGGAAAGCTTGTTGACACAACTTGTAAGAATCATCTTGAAGATGGATGAAGACATTTGCATTGGAGTGCTTCTCAAAAGTCTTCCACCTGAGTTTGAAAATGTGTCTACCACATTAATCAATATGGCAAAGCTGAAACTTGTGGACATCAAAGCCTCTCTCCTGGAAGAGGAAAAGAAGATCAAGAACAAGGGAGAAACAAGCATCCCAAGAGGAGACCAACAACTCCTCTATGTGAAAGGGAAGAAGAGCGTAGTCTATGATTTTTGTAAGAAATATAGGCATATTGAGAAATTTTTCTATGCTAAGAAAAGGTCTCAACAAGCATATCTTGCTACAGTCAAAGAAGATGAAGACAACATTGAAGAAGAAGGAGAAGAAAAACCCCAAGAACAAAAGGATAGGACTCGCTAGTCCCTCTTTTGTAGCTCATTTTCTAATAGAATTTTTTAAAGTTTAACATGTGGACTTGCCTAATATTCCCACCATAAGCTCCTATACTCCTCATGTAACCTCTGCACACTATAGCCTCTACACACTTAGTGAGGCCTTGTGATAGCCTCTAGCTTTGTATGCTTGTCCTTTTTTCTTCCATGTCTACACTTAGCAAGGTTCTACTCAAGACAACCTTTGTATACTTAGTGTCTTTTCTAGTTGTGATTGAGGAGGGGTGTTGAGAAATGTGCAATCACATCCACCATAGCCTCTCTGTATGGAAAAAACAAGGCAAAGAAACATACTGCAAATAAAGCATTAGACTAGGTAATGTATGCATGATTTATATAAACCACGGTTGGTGATTACCATGGTCCCTTTCCACTTTTCTCCACCTACCAATACCACCTACTGTAAGCCTATAAAAGGCACTCATCCCCACACTCATTCAGTTAGTCATTCTCATCAGTTGTACTTGCTTTATGCTTGGATAATATCAGTTGTTCTTCTTTATCAATGCTTGTGCTTCATTATGATTGTCTATCTTCTCTTCAATGATCCTCCATAGCATGCATTCTCAATATTTTAACATAACACTACCTCCCAAGAGATTAGAGGATCATGCTACTAACCTAGAGCCTCACTCTAAGATAATCACAATAAGCCACTCTACAAATTGTCTAAATGTGAGTAGAAAGAAGTAGGCAAGCAAATCAAGGGGCTCTTAGAGATGCGCTTCATTGAGCCTAGTTCTTCACCATATGCTTCACTAGTCTTATTAGTGAAAAAGAAAGATGGATCTTTCACAATATGTATAGACTTCATGGATTTAAATAAGATCAATGCAGTGAAGAATAGGTACCCTATTCCTAGAGTGGATGATTAACTTGATGAGCTCAAGGGGGCTAAGTTATTTTTGAATATTAACTTGAGATTAAGATATCATTAGATTCATATATAAGAGGATAATGAGATTAAAACAACATTTAGGATTGATCATGGGTTATACCATTTCCTAGTGATGCCATTTGCACCCTAACCACCTTCTAGAATTCAATGAATAAAATTTTGTAGCCTTTCCTCTTCAAGTTTATTCTAGTGTTGTTCAATGACATACTCATTTATAGCATGAAATTGAAGAACCATCTTTCACATATAAGGAAGGTAATTGATGTGTTAAGGCACCATAGACTCTTTGCTAAGGAGAAAAAGTGTTCATTTATGTAGACACTGGTGGAATACTTAGGCCCCATTGTCGGGGAGAGAAGGATCAAGGATAACCCTAAGAAGGTGAAATGTATCAAAGATTGGCCAATACCTACCACTACTACTTCTCTTTGACGATTTCTTGGTCTATTATCATTCTACCATATGTTTATAAAGCATTATGCAAGTACAGTAGCTCCTTTAACTGATATGTTGAAAAATAAATCTTTCTTTTGGGATACCCTTGTAGATAGAAGCTTCAACTAGTTAAAGGAACTCCTTAATTGTGCTCCTATTTTACTATGCCCAGAATTCTTTAAGGAGTTTAATATATAATGTGGTGGCAACAGTAGAGTCATAGGGTCTACATTGTTATAGGAGCATGGTGTCATTTCCTCTAAGAGTCACAAGCTCATGGATAAAGAGATGATTATGAATGTGTATGATTGCCAAATCTTGGCTATACTCCATGTGATTAAGAAGTGGTATCATTATTTGTATGGAAATCATTTTAGGGTCAAGAGTGATCGCAAGGTCCTTACGTACTTCTTACTCAATCAAATCTCACTCCTAAGAAGCACAGGTGGATGGCTACCCTACAAAATTATGATTTTGACATCACACACACTTGGGGCAAGGATAATATAGTGACTAATTCTCTTTTCAATATGTGGGCATGTAAAGTTTCACTTGGTTGAAGAGCTATAGGAAGCCTATGTTTTGGATGAACAACTCAACGATACATTTCAGAAATCAGAACAAGGATTAATGGATGCAAACTAACATTTTTAGCTTAAGAATGGCTTAATGGCATAATTGTTATTCCCTTTACTTCTCAATTCAAGCTGAAAATTATAGAGGACATGTATTCTTTTCCTACTACGGATAGACATTTAGATGTGTTCAAGACCTATGATAAAATTAGCAAAAGCTTTCACTAGAAAGGATTGTGGAGAGATGTGAAGGATTATGTCATGAAGTGCATTCCATGCCAACAAAATAAGGAAAACACTCATAAGCCACATGGTTTGTTGTAGTCATTTCCCATTCCCGAAGAAAAGTGGATGCATAAAACCATGGACTTTATTACTAGCTTGTCTATGACTAAAAGGGAATGGAACAACCTCTATGTGGTGGTGGATAGACTCACCAAGGCTATCCATTCCCATGAAAATGCAGTTCACTGCATCATAGGTGGTTAGTTAGTTCATGGAGTGTATCTTCAAGCTACATGGATTATTGCAGGTGATTGTGCATAATAAGGTTATAAAGTTCACGATAACTTTTGGCAAGTGGTATTCAACTCCATGGATACTAAGTTGGCTCTTTCTATAGCCTATTATCTATAGATTAATGGCTAGAAAAAAAGGTTTAATAAGTGATTAGAGACCTACATTCTCTATTTTTATAATGACTTACAACAAGCGTGGAACTTCTTGCTACATTTGGTTGAGTTTGCTTATAACAACTCTACCCATACTAGTATCATAGTTTCTCCCTTTAAAGCCCTATATAGCTATAAAGTGTCCCTTCCTTGTGAGGTGTCTACTAGTCTCAATCCAAGGTGCTTCTTTAGTAGTCCATCAATAGGTTTTTCAAAATGGCACTGCCCGACACTCCCCTAAAGTATCACGGGGTTTGTCACTTAGGCCCTACTGAGTTTACATCACAATGGAAGAGTTCCGGCCGTACCAGTCATTTGGGATTTGATGGAGATTCTAGTGTTTCGGAGAGTTTGGATGATGAGCTTGGCATTCCTTCAGTCAGGACGTCAAGTGTGCAGAGAGCTCATAGTAATGTAAAGGTCCATTGAGTGATCCGGTGGTACACAGATCTAGCAAGGTCATATACCCTGTTAAAAGATTTGGTTTTGAAGGTTATGCAGCTCACCATTATGCTTATATGGTGAAACTAGTTGAAGATGTTGAGCCCACTTGTTTTGAGGATGTTATTGATCATGCTCATTGTGATGCAGCAATGGATGAGGAGATGGCTGCATTAGAAGCCAATAAGACTTGGGATTTGGTACCCTTACCTAAGGGTAAGAAAGCTATTGGCTGTAAGTGGATTTACAAAGTCAATCATAATACAGACGGTTCAATTAGCAGGTATAAGTCTAGGCTGGTTGCAAAAGGCTATGCTCAAACATATGGCATAGATTATGAAGAGACATTCAGTCCAGTTGCTAGGATGGCAACTGTTAGATGTGTGATTGCCTTGGCAGCAGCCAAAGGTTGGAGTTTGCAGCAAATGGATGTTAAGAATTCCTTCTTGCATGGTGAATTGCAAGAAGAAGTGTAAATGGAGCAGCCAGCAGGTTATGAGGATTTAGAGCATCCCACATATGTGTGCAGGTTAAAGAAGGCGCTCTATGGGCTGAAGCAAGCACCTAGAGCATGGTCTGACAAGATTGGAGAGTATCTTGTCAATATTGGATTTTGTATTTCTGATGCTGATCACTCACTTTATGTGAGAAAGGGAGATGCAGGTTTGGTCATCATAGTCATCTATGTGGATGACTTGATTATTACAAGTGGCAGTGACAATGGGATTATTGAAGTTAAGGACTTCTTGAAGAAGAAGTTTGAGATGAAAGATTTGGGTGAGCTGAGATACTTTCTTGGTATTGAGGTGATCAGATGTGATGATGGTATATGGCTATCCCAAAGGTAGTATGGCTTGGATATGTTATCCAAGTATGGTATGACAGCATGTAAGCCTCTTTCAGTACCATTGGATCAAAATGTGAAGTTGAGTGTTGATGTTGGAGAAGACCCTACTATGTTTAGGAGGATAGTAGGGAGTTTGATTTACATGACTATCACAAGGCTAGACTTGAGCTATGTTGTTGGCCTTGTCAGTTAATTTATGCAGATGCCTAGAAAGCCCCATTTGGATGCAGTTAGACGTATATTGAGGTATGTGAAGTCCACTTTACATTATGGACTTTTTTATGAGGTAGGTAATGACATACAGGTCTTTGGATACACAGATGCAGATTGGGCTAGTAGCATGTCAGACAGAAGATCTACAAGTGGATTCATGTTTTCCATTGGTAGTGTAGTAGTTACACGGAGCAGCAAAAAGTAACCTACAATTGCTTTATCAAGTACAGAGGCTGAGTATAGAGGTGCTACTATGGCAGCATGTGAGGTGGTATGGCTACAAAAGTTATTAGGTGATTTGGACGTGTAGGGAGATGGTCCAGTTGTCATTCATTGTGACAACGTAAGTAGCATACAGCTAGCTAGGAATCCAATGTTCCATGCTAGGATAAAACACATTGAGATGCACTACCACTTTGTGAGAGAGAAGGTATTTGCAGGAGAGATTGACTTGATATATGTCAGCACACAGGATCAGATAGCTGACATTTTCACAAAGGCCTTGGGTACAGAGAAGCTTCAAAAGTTCCGAAGATTACTTGGAGTTGCAGAGATAGAGTTGAGCTTGAGAGGGAGTGTTGAGATGGCAAGCTCAACACGTGCGGACATTGATGTGATGGACCGTCTGGCTAGATGGGTCCATACGTCTACACTTAGCACATTGGTGGTCATTATGATACTCACATGTCCACTGACTTATCACTTATTATATTTAGTTTGTTACACCTATCTACAGCTGGCAAAGACATAGCGCCAGTCGATTAGTGTAGTCAGTGATGCACTGTTTGACTTAGTAGACCACTTTCCTTTATGTTGTATCTTATCTATACTTTGTGTACATTGTATAGTGTATAAAAGAAGAAGAAAAAACTAGCAAGAAAACGTTTTGGCCTCCATCTCTCTTCTTATGTTCTTGAGTGAGCTTCCTCTTGTGTATACAGTGTGTTTTTGGCGCAGCAGCTCAAGCAAGTCCCCCCACCACGCAATTATTGACAAAGGATACTTTGGGAAGCACATGAATCTCCTTTTTTAGGACACCCGGGGTATGCAAAAACTCTTGATGTTGTTAGGAAAAGCTATTATTAGCAAAGACACAAGGGTGATGTACTTAAGTATGTCACTCAATGTCTAAATTGCCAAAGGGTAAAATCTGAACATGTCAAGTTCCCAAATGAAATGAGAGTTTATTAGCATGGACTTTGTAGTTGGGTTACCTTTTGTACAAGGAGGATATAACTCAATAATGGTAATAGTAGACATGGGAAATAAACAAGTCCTTCATCTTCATCTATAGAGAATTCTTGATACTTAGTCTTGAATTTGGGATCTTGTTCCTTATTCTAAACTTCCTAAAACAATTGTTGATAGTCTAGGTCCTTATTTGCTTCATCCTTAGTCAACTCAATGATAGGATTAGTTGGCATTGATACTCTTGTAGCTAGAGTTTTTGCCCTAGATGGTTCTTCACCGATAAGAGCATTAAGGAAGGCTTTATGACTAAGGGCATTTGCTATTACATTTTCTTTACCAAGTCTGAACTTAATTTCAAAGTCATACTCCTACAGAATTTCGATCCACCATCATTGCCTCATATTAAAATCAGGCTAAGTAAAAATCCACTTAAGACTTTTATGATCTGTGACTAAGGGAAACTTATTTCCTATAGCAAATTAGAGAGAGAGACGAGGCTAGAAGGGTAGCAACCATGCTCCCTCTTCAATCCATTATCTTCCACAGTCAACTCGTGTACAATACACCAAACATACAAAACTAAGGTAACCTAGATGTAACCATAGTTGAGTCTTTTGTGACCCAACCTTATTCAACTAAGGTAGACAACTAAACCAAGGTTCATGAGCTTGACTCTTAACACTCCCCCTCAAGCACAAGTGTGGTACTTCACTCCAAGTAGCTCTCTGAAATGCACAAACTTATCTTTACCCAATGACTTGGTAAAGATATCTGCAACTTGGTCTTCTGTCCTCACATGGTCCAAATCAATGTGACCTACAATCACTTTTTCTCTAATAAAGTGATAGTGTACCTCAATGTTCTTAGTCCTAGCATGATAGATAAGATTATTAGCTAGGAGCACACTACTCATGTTGTCACAATATAGTGTGACTGGCCTGACTTCCTGCATGTCCAAATCATCAAGAATCTTCATGAGCCATGCTGCCTCACATGTAGCTAGTGCAGCACCTCTATACTCTAGCTCAGTACTAGAGAGTGCAACTATAGGTTTCTTCTTACTACTCCAACTGACCATACTACTACCAAGAAAAAATGCATACCCACTAGTAGATCTTCTATCATAGGCACTTCCTGCCCAATCAGCATCTGTATATCCTATAAGCTCCAAAGTCTTACCATGCACATAGAATAGACTTTAATCTAATGTAGCCTTCACATATCTCAAAATCCTCCTCATTGCATCCAAGTGAGGCTTCATAGGCTTCTGCAACATGAAATGGCTAATCAGTCCAACTAAATAGTTAAGGTCTGGTCTAGTAAGGGTAAGGTAAACTAGGCTACCCACCATTTGTCTATACATATTGGTATTCTCAATCTCATGTCCAACATCTGCAAGTAGCTTAACATTTTGCTCCAATGGAGTGCTCAAAGACTTGCAATCTAACATACCATACTTGGTTAACATGTCTGGTGCATATTGCTTTTGCAACAACCAAGTACCATGAGGTGTAGAGACAACCTCAATCCCAAGGAAATACTTTAGTTCACCCAAATCTTTGACCTGAAATTCAGCATGTAACATTTCCTTGATCTCTCCAATTCTCGTGGCATCATCACCTGTAATGATCAAGTCATCCACATAGATGACTAATATCAAATAGCCATCCCTTGTCTTCTTTGTGAATAGGATATGATCAACCTTTCCCATAGTGAAACCAAATTTCTGTAAGCATGCGCTTATCTTAGCATTCCAAGCTCTAGGTGCTTACTTCAACCCATACAATGCTTTCTTCAATCTACACACACGTATGAAAATCTGGATGTATATAGCCCTCGAGCAGATCCATTGTATACTTCCTTAACCAAATCACCATTGAGAAAGGCATTATTCACATCTATCCAATACATACTCCATCCTCTATATGCTACCAAGAAAATCACTATTCTCACGATTGCCATTTTAGCAATGGGGTTGAATGTCTCCTCATATTCAAGACCATATTGTTGTGCATACCCTTTTGCCACAAGTCTTGCCTTGTATCTTTCCAATGTGCCATCTAATTTGCACTTCACCTTGTATACCCATTTGCAACCAATAGGCATTTTTCCTTCAGGCAAATCAACTAAATCCCAAATGTCATTTTCAGCCAATGTTGAATATTCCTCATCCATTGCCTTACACCAATGATTATCCAAAATAGCTTCACAAAACTTTGTGGGTTCCTTGAAGCTAGTGACTTTTTCCATATATTCATAATGCCTTAATGTGTAGCCACTGTATGCAAGCCTAAGTACAGGCTTCCGAACTCTTTCTGATCTCCTCAACTGAGGTGCAGTATGAGACTCTCCTCTCTTATGAGGTGGTACGTATCTATGTCTCACACCATGAGTCTCAACTGATGGAACACCAAACTCACTATCTAAGCTATCAACACTACTACTTAATCTTCATGTCCTAGAAAACTTCACACAAATTCTTGGACCTGGCCTTCAGTAAGACATTAAACTGCTACTTAATCTCCAGTCCCAACAATTTCACATAGAAGCTTGGACATGGCCTTTATGATGTCGTGCCACTACATAGACACAATGTGAAAAACTCTAGAGTGTGGCATTCTTATTAATCTAGAGAGCCAATATCAGTGTCCGTAGTGTGGATGGTAAAACAAAAAGTTTTTTGGACAAGTTTAGCCAATTTATGATATTTTAGATATTATCTTTTGTAAAAATCCAAGAACTATAAATAACTTCTAGAATAGGATGACATGTAAAAGAACGTAGGTAGCTTTCAGCCATTTTGAGAGAATTTTATGTAAAAAGAAGGATTGGCAAAATTGCGCAATGCACGATCACTGTTTTCAGGCAGTGAATAGCAGTCCGAAAGTGGGAGATGGAGTGACCTGGTAGAATTCTGGTCAGGTGTCCTAGTATTTTACCCCCCTTTTGGAGAGCCAATGGAGGCATGACATTTGGGTTCCGAGCAGCAGGAAATAAGCTATTGTTTTAATGCACGTTTTTGGTCTACGAGCAAGCTCCAAGAGATCTAATGTTTGGAGATTGCTTTTGAGTAGTGCTAGACAAGGGATTTCAGGTTTTGTCAATATATATTAATTCGATTCATTGTGATTTGTCTTTATTGTGTTTACCTCTTGTCTATTCTTTTTCTTCTCTTCTATCTCCTATCTCTACTTCCTTCTATATGTAATCCCCAGTGGATATGACTTTTCAACAAAAACCCCTCTGACATTGGTGAACCCGATGTGAAAGGTCGTCAGAAGGAAAGACAATATGGGAGAACCATCGAGCAGAATTTCCAATGATGTTTTACAAAAACTAGTGCAAAATATGAATATGCTTATGTAGGTACAACAACAACAACATGTGATGCAGACTTCTGCTCAAATAGAAACTGTTGTGATGAATGCTCTCCAAGCAATTGAGCGTGAGATGAAGTTGTTCAATGGCAGTAATGTTTTCACATATGTACATACCTATGCTCAAAAGATGGAATTCTTTGTAGTGGCTCAACTTGCATGGAGCCAATATTTTGTACGGATTATTGTACATGAATTAAAAGTGCAAATTATTAAATTATACATGCAGGATGCTAACTAGGTGGCTTTCAAGAAGACACTCAGGGAAGAATTTTACATTGAAGACACCAGTTTGATTACACACAAGACTTTTCAAGAGTGGGTTTTACAACCCAATAAGGGTCTTGTGGCTACAGAATTGTTAAGAGAATTTGAAAGTCAATTTGAGCAACTAGATCTTGTAGAACAGCAAGCTCTTGCAAGTTAGAAAATTGAATTGTTTCTACAAGCAGCAAATCATGAGCTTCAAGAGATGCTTGATGATTTGTTAGAGGACCAGACTACAGAGATAGGTCTTAAAACAAAGTGGAGACATGTCAAGGAAGCTGTTACTACACTTGTGAAAAATCATAGAAGAAGAGAAAGATTGCATGTCTCTAGCTTGCCCACTGCTATGGGCAAAACAGTTGATGTGTCCACCAGTAAGCCACCCACTTCTATGGCTAACCCTATGGATGTACCTGCTATTGTTCCCACTGTTAGGGAAGATGCATTAGATGAATTGGTCAAATGTATGTGAGATCTTAAATTGAAGGTCGCAAAATTGGATGAAAAAGGACAAGAGGAAAGGGGACGGGCAACAGTTCTTAAGCCAAGAAAAAGATGTATGTGGTGTGATAGTTTGCAGCATGAGATAAAGGATTGTGCTATTATCAAGAGGCCTTGGCACGACAACTCATATTTTGGAAAGATGGCAAGATCCATGCACAAGAAATAGGATTGCCTCTTTCTTTGAATTTTGGAAAGGGAGGTATGCAAAAGTTGTTGGAAGACTTGGCTTTCCAAAATGCTTATGCGGCTATACATGCTTCTACTTTTGGTCTACAATTGGATAGAATACATGGCCAAGTGATGGGTCCAAAGGCTACAATATGGACACATGCTTTGCATGCAACTAAAAAGAAAAAAGTTACTGATAGTGAAATGTCTCATGCAGGGCAAGACATTTGTGACATAACTGGTTGGGGATCACCGGTAGATGCATATTCAGTGTATGCATATTTAGCAAAGGTACAAAACACAGATGTACCTGTGGAAGAGAAATGAAAGAGAGATGAAAATAATGTAGGGACATCTAAAGAGTGACAAGAAAAAGTGTGGATCAATGAGTTTTGATGATACTCAAACCTTCTCTAGTGTTAGAAGTCTAAAACTCAAACCTACTATAGATATTGCAAAGATACTTCAAAGGTCACTCCTAAAACTCTCCTTCAAGTCCTTTTATCATAAGATTTAATGGCTTTCCCTTCTACCCTGACTTGGGAGCTTCTTCATGAGTATAAGAAGCATACATCTCTCCTTTGTAACCTCTGCATGTTTTTTCCCACAAGCAAGTTGAAAAAATTGAGCCAATTTTTTCCATTTATGGTAGTCTACGACTAGCTTCAACAAAAATCCCACTTTTCTCCTTCTTACCCTTTGCATGTTCACTATATTTGGATACTTTGCCCTTGTCTCATGAGTAGTAAACATTATCTTGGGTATTCACTTATTCTTGATACTTTTGGTCCTAACCATTTACAACCTT
This sequence comes from Lygodium microphyllum, assembly GCF_053477565.2. Lineage (NCBI taxonomy): Eukaryota > Viridiplantae > Streptophyta > Polypodiopsida > Schizaeales > Lygodiaceae > Lygodium > Lygodium microphyllum. Next base: position 124,362,654 of record NC_141153.1, on the reverse strand, counting down.
TACAAAATATATGGTCATCAACTTGATAGATATACCATATGTAAACTTCGTCTTACACTTGAGAAGTCTTTGATGTATCCCCAAACTATCACTCATACTTCCATATAGTCTTTAAGACATACTCAACTTTCATTTCCCTTGTCAAATATTGGTCTTGACATGTAGATGAGATTGTAGTATTTCTATATAATATATAAGTTTTACTAAATGGACATGTTACACCATGATAGTCCTACCTATGTGAGGGATCAAATAGTAGGACGACTCCCTATATGAGCTCCAAAACATTGGGAGGTGGGGAAAGTTTTCCTTGTGTCAGATGCTTGCACCCCTTTGGGAACTTTGATAGTGAGGGAGAGTCACCTCTCTTTTGTCCCATTATCTCCCTCGACATCAAGCTTTTTCCTCGATGGGTATATCCGTGGGGAAGGGCATTTTACTCTATGAAAATGAGGATGAAATGCATTTCTAAAATGAATTTTTCACCTTGTAATGAAATATATGGATTGATGAGTAAAATAAAATTGAAATTAGAGAATGGCTGAGGATCTTACCATTACAAATTAGTGACTCATTGATTTCAATACTTACCCTTCACAATTTATTTTTTAGGTACAAAAATAATTAAAGGCACAAATTAGGGTTATGCATTAAAGCATGAAAAATTGGGGCCATGATGGGAATTAAGACAATTTCAGGTAATGATGTCCAATCTATGGCTCATTAGAAGGCTAAGTAAACCATTATCTCTCGTCAACAATCAAATAGACTTGGGAAATTGGATTAAAAGAGATTTCAAAGATTACAAGGAGATGTGCTACCATTTGAACTTGAAAAATGTGAATGATTCAAATAGATTCAAGCTTCAGCCATTGATTAGCAAAGAATCCCCCATTCCATCCATAATCCTCCATGAATCATCCCATACGATGCTTGAAGTTCATGAAAGCTTTGAACAAGAAATGCTTCATGTCCATTTGAATGCTCAAATACAAGAAATTTGAGCTTTATGTGTGAAAGCCCAAAATATTAATCCATAATGCTTGGTATGCTGAAATCTCCTTAAATCTCCTTAATCTTAATGCCAATGTTGGAGTGCAATGGCAGTAGGAAAGCCTCGAAAATCAGGAAGTACCAGATCTTAAACAAATTTGAAGCTTCAAGGTTGAAGCTATGGTTGCCCTATTGTGGGTTTTAGGGAGCTCACCAAAGGAATGAAGAAGAAGGCTAAGTTCACTTGATACTAAAGGTTCTTTTCTTGATTAATGCTACCTAAAGAAGTTGGATATTGTGGGAGCTTTCACTCAACCGCCAAGACCCACGGACCGCTTATTGTTCAAGCGTTCTAAGCGAGCTCTCATGGCTATCTCTCACCTAGCCAACGCGCCGTCGATCCTACGAATGCAGTGAACTTACCTTGATGCTTGATCGAGTGCCCTCCTCTCTCTCACACTTGGGTAGCTCCACGATTCTTGATGCTAGCTCAAGCATCCTCAAGCCTCCTCCTTCTCCAAGCCTCATCCTCCATAGCCGCGTGCGCAAGAGAAGAGAAGGAAGGAGAAGAGGAGAAGGGGGGAGGAGATGGTGGAGAGATTCACCCTCTTGATTCCTCACTCTCTCACGTGCTCACTCCCTCACACTCTCACACTCCCTCTCTCAAGAGCACACACAAGCAAGAAGAAGGAGAGAAGAAGAGAGGAAGAAGAAGACTAGTTTTGCCACACCAAAGAATAAGCTCTTCATTCACTTTTCAACTTTTTATACAAAACCCTACTTCCCTTTTGGGCGGTCATTCCCTTTTTCCCTTTTTTACATGGCCGGTCATAGCCCAGGCCCTGTTTCCCATTGTTCTTTTCTCTTCCTTGCTTTCTTTTCACTACACTTCTATCTTTACAAATAGCACGGGTGAGAGCCCGGCACTCTTTTACAAGATTTTAGAGTGCGCTTTTTATGCGTCTTTCCCTTTTTATGGTTGCCTTGGTCTTTGATGGTTGTCCTTGCGCTTTTGGGCTTTTCTCCTTCTTTTCCTTCCGTCGGGCTACCTTCTTTTCGCCTTTGCCCTGCATCTTCTCTGCCTTCTTTCACTCTTGTCGTGTTTGAGGTTAACATTGCCCCCTTCCTAGACGAGTGCCAGTCCCATGGCACTTACTGGCAGAGGGAGCAAGTGGTGGTAGGCGCTGAGGACTTCGGGGGGACCGGGGCTTGGGGTCTGCAGTGGCGACTGGGTATGCGGGGGTTGGTTGGGGATGCCGCGTTGGTTGAGTTTGCTAGCTCGCTGGATGCCGAGTGGGCAATTAGCATGGAAGGTTGATGAAGAATGAATGCCACTTGGGTTGTGGTTGTCAATACCTGCAATTGAAAAACCTGTCAGGTGGTCTCTCCCTAGGGGGGGTGCTAGTCTCTGTATTGTGCGCAAGACTTAGTTTGGGAGACAGGTCGAACTCTGAGCAAGCTGAGAGTGTTGTCTTGCACTTGAGGACCCAAACTGTGAATTAGTTCTGTGTAGGTATTATATGAGTGCCGTGCGTGTGCATACTTAATTATTACGTAGTTAGGAGACTGGGCGACGGGGGCCGCGTGGAGCAGGAGGGTGGTAATGGGGAGATAAAGTACACCCCTTTTTTTTTTTTTTGCCATGGTTACATGGGAGCAGCAATACAAGGGATAATGGGAGTTCTACCCCTCATCATCCGAATTATGGGGAAGTGTGGGTGGAGGTCGGGGGCCTTGTTGAGGAACTTCCGGCTTAGCAAGTAGCCTTTAGTATGGAGGCGGGTTTTAAGGGTGGTGGTGGAGAGAAAGGGGTGATTGCACTGTGTGAACTTGCTGTCATTCATGTCTTCCAGCAGTGCAACACAAAAGGATAGCAAAAGGGCAGCACGCATCATGAAACGAGTCATGGTGGTGCTATCTATGGCATTGGGATCAAAATAAAGGGGCGGAAGGTGGCGCTCTTGGGGTGCAGGTTCCTAGTGTACTAGTATTCTAATTAATCTAAGGTAGTTACAGGTGGTGATGAAGGCTGGGTCAGGACAAGAAGAGAATTTAGTAAGGAATTTATTTATGGAGCTGTACAAATCGGGCAGGGTGAAGAGAAGGGCGCTCCTATGAGAAGTGGAGTTGACATTGTAAATAATGGGAAAGTCAAACCTGTCGTGGATGGACGGGTTAAAATCCACTCCTACCCTTCGAGGAAACGGCATAAAGGTGGGGTCGTTCCTTTCCGAAGGGAGGGTGTTGCAAAACGCCATCCACGCCTCCAGGTTGACGTCAAAAATGCGCTGCCTCCAGGTAGGTTGGGAACTATATCCTTCCACGGTGCGGGGTACCTGGAGGACTTTGTTCTGCCAAAATTCGCGGTCCTCGGTCCCCCAAGCAGTTGGGCGGGCCTCACGCTCTTCTAACCATCTAGCCTTGAGCCGGGCCCCCATGGCGATGACATCCTCCACCAACTGAATGGGCAGCACCCTATTCAGAGCGGTGGGCAACTCGAAGCATAGGTCGAAGGGGTCCCGGCTATACTCCCAGATGATCATCTCAGCACGGTACTCAGCGGGTGAGTCTTGGGTGCGCAGCGAGAAAGGGACGGGCTGTTTCAGGGCAGGTCTGGCCTTGAGTTTTCTTCTTGCCTTCTCCACTAGTTCCTTCCTTCGAGTGGTGTGGGCCGCTCTTCGTTCGGCGGGTGCGTCATGGGGTGGCACTTCGGTTTGTTGGGGTTGAGGGGGTGGCGGGGCATATTCCTCGTCCTGAGGCCCTAATTCAAGCTCGGGCTCACCCCCTTCTGCTTTCTCCTCCTCCTGTGTTTTTTCTTCAGTGAACCCCAGATCATCCATTTCCTGTGTTGTGAGTCCTGCTTGTGCCAGATATTTCCTTTGTTCCTCCAGGCTCTGCAGAGGGCCTCCTAGTTGCAGTGGTACGTGCAGGCCTGCTGTAAGGGCCTTGTGCGCAGTGGTTAGCTTTCTCTGCAAACTGATCATTGGTCTCTCTTGTTTCTGAGTGGGTGGTGTGGAGTAGCATGTTGATGAAAGTGTGCTGCTGGGCCATCATAGCAAGTTGGGCTGCCTCTACTTGGTTTTCAGCCATCACTTTGTCGCCCTTAGCCTTGGCCAGCCGGCGTGCTAGGTCTCGCACTCTCTGCTCATTGTGAATTGCCCACTCCTTTGCCCGCTTCTCCATGTCTTCCAGGCTCTCTCCTTGTCGGAGAGTCATTGCCATGAGCTGCTGTTGTTGGGCTTCAAGCTCCTGGTGCAAACGGGACTGCTCTCGGTGCTGTTCTGCAATCTGCTCGTTGAGTTGGTCCTGCGTCGCCTGTAACCGGCGCACCTATTCTGCCCGCAATTGATCCAGCTCTGCAACGTCTTCTCTGATTTTTTCGAGTTGGCTCTGCGCTTCCAAGTTAGGTGCAGATAGCTGGTCATTTATGCGCTGAAGGTGGGCATTTGTCTCCCTTTCCCTGGTGAGACGCTCCATCAGAATTTTCCTTCGTCCTTCCCAAGTAGCATCGCGCTCCTTCAGGGTTTTCAGCTCCTCCACCTCCTTGGTGCTGGCTTCCTCCTTAAGCGCAGCAATTTCTTTTTGATATTCTGTTATTTGTCTTACTCTGTCTAGTTGGAGGGCAGCTTGCGATTCGCGCTCCACTGCCAGCTCTTCCACCGCCACCCTCCTTTCCTGCCTGGCTGTTTGCAACTGCGCGAGCAGCTCCTTTACATAGTCATCATAGTGGCTTGCTGGGGGTGGGGAGTGGGGCCTGATCATAGTAGTGGCAGTCTCCTCCACCTTTTGTCTTTTCTCGTCTGGCCCTTGCTCTAGCTCGGTCGTCGCTGCCCTTTTGGCCCCTGAGACTGGGGTGGCCTTGGCTGCTTCCCTTGCCAATTCTCGTTCCACTAAGAATTGTAGCCAGGTAACTATATTGCTTTCATCTACCTCTGCGGTGTGCACCAGGGCGGCCGTGTCAGGGGGCATCACCTTGAGGGGAGTGGCTGGTGCGGCTGGTGCGGGGGAAGGGGAGGCGGGTCTGATCGGGTCTTTTCCCTTCCCTTCTGTAGGAGGCGGCGACACGGGTTCCGGTGCACCAGTGCTGGGGCCGGGCGCTTCAGATTTGGATTGGTATGCCCTGCCCACTCCCTCTATTTCTTTCCTACGCTGTTCCTCGATGGAGCGACGCGTTGCCAGCTCCAATTCTTCTTCTTCTCTCCTCCTCAGCTCTTCCTCAGCTCTTTTTCTTCTTTCCTCTTCTTCTCTCACCGACTCTCTTCGGGCCCATTCAAGCTCCTCCTGCTCTTTCCTCCTTCGCTCCTCCTCTCTCTTTCCATGCAGGGCTTTGGTTCGTTGCCCCGCTTCCCTTTCTGGTGCAGCCTGGCACTCTTCCTCCTTATCGGTGTCTGTCTCTATTTCATCCGACTATTCGTCCGGCCGGGGCTGGGACTGCGACGGCGATTCGCCTCCTTTTCCGCCGCCTCCCTGTTTGTCCTCTTCAGCACGTCCCTGCCCTATTGCCTTGTGGAGGATTGCAGTGAGGACACCTCCAAACCCTACGGTGGAGGCCTTGGAGGATGAGGCCTTGCGGGTCGATCGAGGCGAGAGGGATTCTCCTGCCCTGGCCCTTCCTCCTGTTGCCAGGGCCTTTGCTGAGGCCTCGATCGTCCTTCTCACGAAGCCATTGAGGTTTACCTCATCTAGTGCCTGAGCCGCGATGCTTTCGAGTAAAGGTACATTTATCCTGGACATGATGCTATTGTACCGTTGACTCAAAAATAGGGCATGCATCATTTTTGCCTGCAGCTGGATCTCTGGATCAGGGATGTCTGCCAAGTTGACTCTATCGTTGGTGTGGACTTTCACCTTGTCCATTCCCAACATGGCGTAGACGTCCCTTTTCGGCTTCTTCTCCACCTTGTTTGGAAGTTCCAGAGCTCGTTCTACCAGTTCCGGGGTCAGCTCAACCTGCACCTGTTTGGTGGCTCCTGCGTCCCGTACTGTGATGGTGCCTCTGTTTTTGTTGAAGGTGCGTAGGAACTCTGTGCACAGGGCATAGTCTATTCTCCGGGCTACTGCTTCCAGGTACCGTTGCAAGTGGCATTGCTCCATGATCCGTCGCACTGCTGGCTCCTCAATAACCACATCCTCCAAATTGAATATATGGCAGAACTTCAACTGATTAAATGCTATGGTTTCCACCGTGAGGCCGTACTGCGCCTGTTCCTCCTCCAAAAAAGGGAGTTTGCCCACTTTGTCTTGGCCTGCCATGGTCACTACCTGTACATCCAGTCAACTCGCTCCTTAGTATTTTTGGCAACCAATTTGTGGGACAACCATAACAGATTTCATCATTTATAATCATGATTTTTTAAAAAAATATTAATTATTATTATTATTATTATTATTTTCAACTTCTATCACCTGTTCCTGCATGGCATTTTAATTTGGAGCTTTTTCATGCTTGGTTTGCTTTTTAGATTTACTGATTTACTGCCCCACTAATTTTCTGCCCTTTCCCTGGAGGAAAAGAAAAATCTGTCCCAGGATTGGGGTGTGGGTTGCAGGTGTTCAGATTGTTTTGAGGAGGAGCCAATCGTAGAAGTTGGGGTTATATTCGAGGTGTGCAGCGTGGTCCAGGTCACAGGGTCGGATGCCTACGTGGGTGATGTATGTGAGGACATCGGTAAGGAAATCTCTGGAGTTGATCCGACTTGCGATGTGGAGCTCTTCTTCTATCAGGATACGATCGAGATAGGGGTGTCCTAAGATATGATCATCCATGGTTCGACCTCGAAGAGTGGTTAACACTTGATACGAGGTGGGCGCGATGTATGTGGGATCATACTCGGCTGTCTTGATGGCTCGGCGTTGTTCGGCGTTGGTCATTGTGCGGCATCCTTATGTTGCCCACTTTAATCGAAGGGTGTACCATTGCTCCAAGAAGGGATATTCGGTGTCCGCGAGGTGGGACAACCTTGATGTTTCTTGGTTGGTGAGGCTGGACACCGTGCGCGGGTCAAACGATGGGATGAGGCGTTGCCTAATGGCTTGCTCTTCGGAGACCTTGCGAGCGAGTAGCTCAGCGGCAGAGTGTGAAGCTTGTGCGAAGGCGAATTCGAAAGTCTCCCAAGAGCAAGGCATAGTGCGTACGTCCGTTGCAAGGGGTTCTGCTAACAGTCCCAAGTCTAGGCGGTCATAGCTAAGGGCCAGTGCCACAAAAGTGGCGTCGAGTTGTTTGATGCAGTCCACAACGTCAACCCCTGTGTCCTCGGCGAGGTCCGCGGCCAGCGTTAGGAATGACTTCCGTTCATAGGAAGGCTTAAGGCCGTCGGGTGGTTGAGGTTTGTTGGGGCTAGAGGTTCGGTCGGCACAGAGCTGCCGGGGGCCTGTTTGAGTCAGCAGCTCGGCCAACGGTTGAATGGACGGGTCGAGGTTGGTCTGAGGGACCGTGCTAGGGCGGTCGGCAGGGCTGCTGGGTTGCGGGCCAGGGTGGTTGGGTGAGACCGCCGGCAGTAGTGGCTGGTGCTTGGGCCGTTGGGCGTGTATGACGCCTGTGGAATGACTCTCAAGGGAGTCGGATGACTGGGATGGATTGTGCGGTTCGTGGTCTTGAAGTGTCTGAGGACCGGACTTTGCGATTGACGTAGGAGCAGGACCTGTGTCAGTTGGGACCTTGGGGATCCACAGCAAGGCATTCCCTTCATAGTAGCCTTGTGCACGCAGCAGGGTTTTAGGGACCCATATTTTCTTAACCACGCGGCGCTAGTGATGATGGCATTTTGGTCTTCTAGGTTTAGGTTTATATGCTTTTTTGGCACCCAGTGCAAGCGAGTCTGTTGGGGTTTTTCCTTAGGTTTGGCGGGTTGCGGTGCATGGGGATCTGGGTGTAGTAGATATGCACGGCCTTCTTTCTTAGTCCTTTGTGCAACTATTTCTAATGGTGGTTCGTTGAGCAAGGCTGGGGTTACGAGGTGTTGGTTGAAAGTCATGGTAATTGCCACATTTCCGATTGTTAGGTGGATGCGTTGTAACTCATAATCAACATTGCAGCGGGTCTGCTTTTTAAAAGTTCGCCCGAGCAGTGACTCTGCGCCTGCCTCCCTGGCATCGGGTAGGACATAGAACAACATGGGGATAGTTTCAGTCTCGATAGAAATTGCAACCCTACATGTGCCAAGGAGCGGGTAGGATTGGGTCCCATATGGGTTCAATCTGGCTGCTATGGGGTGAAGTGTTGGAGCGCCCAGTTGGGTCCAATGCTCGTGTGTTAAGATGTTAAAATCCACCCCCTCGTCGATCAGGGCGTTGAAGGAGCACGTTTGCTTGGCCGTGATCGTGATGCGGAGGTAGGCGGGTTCGACAAGCTCGTCCTCATCTTCTTCGATTTCTGTAAGTGTGGCTACTCGTATTTTAACGAGCGGTTCCACCATTGGTTGTTCATGCAGTGGGTGCGTGGGTGGATAATACTTTTTGATTCGACTACCGTTAAAGAAGACGATGCCCTCTCCATCCAGGGTTTCCAGCTCGACATTACCAGTACAGCTGATTGTGCGGACCTTAAAGGGCCCAAGACCTCTGAATTTCATCTTCTGTTTGTGTCCTTTAACTGAATAGAGGAGTACTAGGTCGCCCTGCTCAAACTCTCGTTGCTTGACATGCTTGTCAAACCAGGTTTTGCGTCTAGCTTTCTCACAAATAAGTGCATGGGTGGCTAGCAGGCGTACCTCCGACAGGCGTTCTAGCTCGACTAAGCGTTGTGTCCATGCCTCCCTCCCCTCCCATCGTTCTTGTAGTGCTATCCGTAGGCTAGGGACAAAGAATTCTAGGGGGAGAATAGCTTCGGTCCCATAGGTTAGCTTGAAAGGTGTTTGTCCGACGGCCGTCTTATAAGCTGTTCGGTAGGCCCACAGGGCCGCCATCAACTTGTTATCCCAGTCACTTCGTGAGGTTGAGACAACTTTGGTCAGAACGATGATGAGAATTTTGTTGGTTGACTCAGCCTGGCCGTTAGCCTGAGGGTAGTATGGTGAGGATTTGCGATGGATGATGAGGAATGTGGATAGGAGATGGGCTATCACTTCATTGATGAAGTGCGTTCCCTGGTCGCTAACCAATTCGATGGGGCACCCAAAACGCGAGATCACTTGTTCCCATAAAAACTTGGCAGTTGTCCTAGCGTCGTTTCTCCGCGTGGCTCTCGCCTCCGCCCATTTGGTGAGGTAGTCGGTGGCTACCACTATATATCTAGCCTGTGAATATTGTGCCGCAGGGCTGATGGGTCCTATGAAGTCAATACCCCACTTTTCGAAAGGTTGGCGAGCGATGACCGGGGTTAACTCCATCTGATCTTTACGGATTGGGACCCTCGTTCGTTGGCACGCATCGCAGTGTTTGACAAATTGTGAGGCATCCCGGAAGAGCGTGGTCCACCATAGCTGGGACTGCCACACCTTCCATGCTGTCGTATCCCCGCTAAAGTGTCCTCCTGCAATGCCGCTGTGCGCCTCTGAGAGCACATCGTGCATCTCATGCTCACATACACATCTACGTACCAGACCGTCTTGCCCCAGCCTATAGAGCTAGCCTGCAATCAACTGATAAGGCTGGATTTTCAGGATTAATCGCCTAAGTTGTGCCCATTCCATTGGTCGTTCGGGCAGCCCATGCTCGAGTACTTGGACTATGTCGTCTGCCCAATATGGTGTCAGGTCGGCCTTGAATAGGTCTTTTTCGCTGGACATGCAGAATAAGTGGCTCTCTGGTAAATTGTCCACTATGCCTTGTCCAGCAGCTTCTCCTGTGGGTATTCGGGACAGATGGTCAGCCATATAGTGTTGTTTTCCCTTCCGTACTACCACTGAGAAGTCGAACTCTAGGAGCAGGAGAAGCCATCGTGCTATACGCCCTGTAGCGCAAGGTTTGTTGACTAGGTAGAGCAGGGCTTGATGGTCGACAAAGAAGGTGAAGGGGGTGGCAAGCAGGTAATGCCGGAACTTCTTCAGGCGAACACCATAGCTAATCCTTCCCTTTCCGTTGTTGAATAGTTCATCTCTGTTTCAGTGAGCTGCCTACTTCCAAAACTTACTGGGTAATCTAAGTTATGCTCACCTGGTTGGCACAGCACCGCCCCCACGGCGAACTTAGAAGCGTCAATGTGTACATGGAATGGCATGGTCCAATCTGGGGGTCGTAGGATAGGTGCTGTCATTAGGGCTTTTTTCAGTTCCTCGTAGGCTCGTTGGCAGGCCTCGGTCCACTCAAAGGCAATTAGCAGTTTGTACAATGGCCTAGCGATCAGCGCGTAGTTTAGTACAAACCACCGGTAGTATCCTGTGTGACCTAAGAAGCATTGAACCCCCCTATAATTGCTTGGGGGTGGGAGGTCCATGATAACCTTGACCTTTGAGAAGTCCGTGGCAATGCCGTTCTTGGACACCACGCGTCCCAGGATGCAACCGTGCTTTACCCAAAATTGACATTTCAGGGGGTTGAGGGAGAGACGGTATAAACGGCACCGTTCAAAGACCGCGCGGAGTTTTTCGAGATGCTGGTTCCAAGCCAAATGGACACACAGCTCATCGACGAAGACCTCCAACTCCTTGCGAAGCATATCCTTGAATATGGTGCACATGAGGCGCTGAAAGGTGGCGGGGGCATTGGTTAGCCCGAATGGCATGACTACATAGGCAAAGACGCCCCACTCAGTGGCGAAGGCAGTCTTATGCCTATCTGCATGGTGCACTTGCACCTGATTGTATCCCGAGAAGCCATCCAGGAAACTGTAGGCTTCCTCACCTGCCACCCTCTCAAGCATGTGCTCAGTGTATGGTAAGGGGTAGTTGTCTCTCTTTGTCGCTGCGTTTACTTTCTTATAATTGACGCATACTCGAATCTTGCTGTTTTTCTTCATCACAATGACTATGGGTGATACCCAGTCCGTGTGCTCAATTTCGTAAATGAACCCGGCTCGCATTAACTTGTCAATTTCCTCCTTGACAGCATGGGCGTGCTTGGGATTCATGGGGTATGGTCGCTGCTTGACCGGCATTGCATCCGTCATCATGGGTATGTTGTGAGTCACAACACTAGGGTCCACCCCTCGTAGCTCGTCTAGGGACCAAGCAAACACATCCCGGTACTCCCGCAAAAGAGTGATGAGGTTGGATTCCTCCTTCGTGGTCAAGTCCTCGGCAATGAACACCGGTCGGGGTGTTTCCCGTTCCAGGGCTAGGTTTATCTCCTTGACCTTGGATGGCCCTTCGATGGGTTCGCAGATTCGCCCTTGGCATTTGGCACTTAGCAGAACCACCACCCTATCCCCTTTTTTGAATTTTGAAAAGCGCTTAGGGAGGTCCCGCGGCTTTCGTTGTTCTTCCGATTGCACGACGTTGGAGCGCTCTATTTTATTCTGTCGTAGTCGTCGGCGCCTCAGGTGGATGGGCAGATCTCCCCTGGTGCGTCTGGCCGTGGGTGGCCTAGGGATTTCCGGGTCATCCTCCGAAGTAACTTCAGATTCAGAGTCGAATTCCTCATTTTCACTAGGGGAGGTGGTCTCTCCTGGCGGCCTCAGTTTGGAGGGCGACTCGATTCTAAGCAGGGCTGCCGCTTTTGGTTGGGTCAAGCCGGCCTGCTTAAAATCCACAGCCCCCATTTGTTCCAACCACGCATGATCGCATTTCGCACACATGACCCCTTGGTCCATCCAAATGGTTGGCCTCGGCTGTGGTCTTGCATCCGCTCGGATTTGTTCAATCTCTCGCCCTTCGGTATCATATTCTATCGTGTCCATCTCACCCTCACTTTCTTCATCGAAGGGTTGGCAGTCTTCGTATTCGTCGCTGGAATCCGCCTCGCTGGACTGCGCATCGTTCTCCAGGGCCTGGTTTGCCTCATTTTGTTGGTCGGAGACCAATGCCCAGTTGTATCTGAGATTTAGTTCGTGCACTCTGGTCCACTTCCATTCGGGTTGTTCCAAGAGGTCTTGGAGCGGCTTGATATTGGCGGCTGCGTTGTGCTCCAGTCGATTCGTTAGGTGTCCCAGTATCCCTTGAAGTTGTCTCCTATTGGTTGGTACTTGGAAGGTGATAGGTTTAGGTCCGTCATGGAGGCTTGCTGCCATCATGTAGACAGGCGTGGGCTGTGTTTCTCTTGGCTTGCCAACTGTTTGGACAGCCTGCTCGTACGCTTCCTGATCTGAGAATGGCAAATCAAGCGTAGCGAGAATGTGCATCCAATCCCGCTCGTCCTCCGGGCAAGGGATATACCTCGTCAAGGACCCGCGGGATTCCTTGTTCTGGTCGGTTCCTTTGAGTAGAGTGGAGATGGTATCTAGGTCGACTGGTGAGGTCTTCCAAGTGTCCATCTCTATTCTCACAGCGTCAACTCGGTTGCCCAAGAAGATCAGGTTGTTACCCCAGTCTTCGATAACTCTGGCATTGCGCATCCAGGGTCAACCCAATAAGATGTCATAGTCTACTCCCTTCATGACGATGAAGTCGACAGAGAACTGGATTCCTGCAATCTTCACTGGCCAATTCTTCAAGACCCCGAATGGTCTCACTCGCATGCCATTTGCTAGTGTGACGTTAAACCAGGCAGTTTCAACGGGTGGGTTTCCCCACTTCTGTAGCACTGCATGGTTGAGCACATTGACCCCTGCGCCTATGTCCATGATCCCCCTTCTCGTTGTGTCCCCTAGGGCTAGGACTAGCAGGACTGCGTGCATTTCTGAGCCCTCCCAGAAGGCGTTGATGTGCAAGGACTTAGGGCTTGAGTGTAGCGTCAAACTTGGCAAATGCATTTCCGCATCCTGGTCTTGAGCATTTCCTGGCACTTGCTCGTGCGGTCTGTCGATCCACCGCTTGAGATCCTGCCACAGGGTCGAGTGCTGCCTGAGCAGCTCTCCCAGCGCAACCGTTACAGGGGTGGTTACTAATGTGGTTAGGAGATTGCTAAACCCCTGTCCTGGTCTATGTTCAGACTATCCGGGCCAACGGCCAGGGCTGTCCTGTGGTTCTATTACGTCTAGGCCTGGCCTTGCCCTTGTCAGTACTACTTGTGGCGTTGCCGCCTCGGCAAACTTAGGGTGGAGTAAGGATGATGGTGCACTCGTGCTGGAGAGGTCCTCAATCTCATCCTCCGTGATAGGCTCGACGTCCTTGAGGTGCTGTTGAGCCTCCCTCACTCATTCCTTTACCTTTTCTATGGCTTCCAATTGCCGCCTGGGGTGTGGGTATTCCCCCACCTTAGCGCTCTCCGGTTGCGCAGTTCTAGGGGCTGAAGTTTTTGCCTCTGCGTCTGAGACCTTCTTGCCGTGGGGCAAGGTCGTGATGCTGTCGGTTTTTAGTGCGACCTTAGCCTCTGACCTCTTCTTTTTCCGCCTACGGCTTTTCTTTCCTACAGAGACAGTGTCGAGGTTGCTAGGTCTTGGCAGAGAGACGCCGGCCTGCTTCATTTGTGCTCGGGTCATCACTCGTAGAGGGATAGGTGTGGCCTCCCCATCGGGGTTTTCAACACCAAACAGTCCCAGTGGGACGGACGGCAAATTGGCCGTCCCAGAAGGCGGCTTCCGCTTTGGGCAATCTATAAAAAGATGAGTGATTCCGCACTCCGCACACCTTTGGTCGGCTTTGTCCCTATTTTGCTGCTCTCTTTCTGGGCACCTTGACGAGACGTGGCCGGGATGTCCACATGTCCAACAAGTGACTGGATCCGGTGGCTGCCCTCCCAGGCCTCTACCCCGTCCTCGTCCTAGTGCCATCACCGGTACTGGTCGATAATCCATGAGGATTGCATTGCCCTCATCGTCGTGCGAGACGTACGGGTACATGTAGGTTTCTTCGTCACTGGGCTCCTCTACGTAATGCACAGGAGCATCGCTCGGTGGGTGGGTCACATAGGGACTAGGCGGCCTAGGGATATCGGTAGGGTTTATGTCCAGCCTAGGGACCGCTAGCTTCGTATCGTTAGGTGCTGGTAGGGCGAGGAGCTCCCCTTCCGTAGAATGGCTGTGGCATGTTAGCCGGATAGAGCAGGCCGTAGGGCTGCGTGTATGGCAGTCGTCGTGGTAGTCTGCAGTGTGCGGCATCATGGCCGAACCTTCCGCAGTTGGTGCAGGGTCTCGACCTAGGGTCCTGACATTCTGCTGGCAGGTGGTTTCCTCTGCAGTACACGCACTGGGTATGCTGATGCGCAGGTCGCCTTAACATGTCCTGTATTTTGGCCAGTTCTGTCTTGACCTCAGCCAAGCCATGGTCTGCCTCGGTGGACTTCCCCTTATCGTGGGATGACGTGTTAGATCGCTCGCTAGAGGTTGGTGTTCGTTCTAAACCCCGTGGGTTGACTTCTTTCGGGTTCAAGCTCCTGGAGCTCCACTCCCTCAGCTGGTCATCGACCCTAATGGCCTCCTCGAAAACTCTAGCCACCACGTCCCTTTGCAAGCTCGAGTTGCCCGCTAGTGCTTTGTACAATTCTTCATCCCGAATCCCGCTGATGAACACGGTTGACACCGCCTTGTCGGTCAGTCTTTCACCCAAGGGGATTCTCTTAAGGAGACTTCTAACGTGGGTGACGTAGTCGTGGATGCCCTCCTTCTCCTTTTGCTTGACGTTCATCAGACGCACTAGCAGGTTGTCAGAGTATCTGGGTTCGGCAAATCTCTTAACAAAGAGATCCTTGAGGTTATTGAAATTGGCTTGTTCTACATTATCTAGACTTGTATACCACGTCCTACCCTTATCGCTTAAGTAAAGACCGAATGCTTGCGAACGTTGGGTTTGGTCATTGAGGCCATTGGCTTCGCAGACTTGCTCGAACTGCTCGACAAAGCTGTACGGGTCGTTCGGTGGTTGGTACTTGTCGAATTGCTTAGCGACAATAGGTATTTTGGCATGGCTCTTTGAGCCCTGGGTTGCCCCTAGTCCTGCAAGTAGCGAGGTTTCTAGTGCAACGGCATTTTGTTCCGCTGCGGTGTTATCGAACAGCCGTTTCATGAGGAGCTCGCCCAACGTCAAGTCTCCCTCGAGTGCTCTCTCCTGGTCTGTTCGGTTTCAGCCAGCCAAGTTCAGCACTCGCTGCACCTCATGCAGCTCCATGCTTTGCCTTAGGCTCCTGGCTTGTTGGTCCCTATTATAGTCTGCTATGCCCTGCAACGCCTTGCAGGCTAGCCTCCTCTCCTCCTCTAGGTCTGCAATAATTGCCTCCGCTGTCCTGCCATGGTGTTCGTACCGGGCGTGCGCATCGTAACTGCTCACCATTTGCTGTATGGCTTCCGAAAACGTGCTAACATCTAGCTCCCCCGCGAACCGATGATCTGGAACTCCCTCTGTCATGGTGAAATCCTCACGCCTGGTTGTCCGTCAAATCCTTGTCGTTGTTGCTCCTTGCTTGATCCTGCCGTGCGCTCTGTGCGTCTGTCACGCTTGGGTTTTCTCCTAGTGGTGGGTTCTTTTTTTTTCGGCAATTTATCTGAGTGAGTTCTTTTTAAATTTGAATGCAGTGCTCAACTTAGGGCCACTCGTAATTGTGTTATCCTTGTGCACTCGTGCTCAACCAGGCTTTTGACTTTCCTAAGTGTTCTTCAAGTGCGGAAATTCGATCAAAGTGCTGTGAGTGCTTTCCCTGTGTCTTGCCCACTCTTGTTCGTTTTGGGCCTAACAGGCTTTACCACTCTATTCCTGGCCGCCTCATGGGTCGCAGGGCCCCATGCTGCTTCCTGTTGCGCACGTGGGGGGTGGACCACCGGGGGAGTGCCCCAGTGTGCTCCTAGATGGGTCAGGTTTTGTTCTGGGTTGACTCTGGGAATCGGACGTCCGATTTACTAGTGGTCCGATTTACTAGTGGTCTGATTTACCAGTGGTCCGATTGTGGGGATCGGACCAGGTATGTCAGGGCGAAGTGGGGGTCTTAGGGTCCGCGTGTCCGATTCTCAAGAATCGAACAGGTGGGTGTGCGAGGAATCGATCCGATTCTAGAAGGTCCAAGTCTAGGAGGTCCGATTCTAGGAGGTCCGATTGGTGACGTGTATTATTCCGTCCAATCGGACCGGTGGGTCCGAATCGGGGCATCCGAGTGGACCGAGTGGTTGAGTCGGACGAGTTGGTCCGAGCGTCCAATTTTAACAAAAGGGACTGGTCGGTCCGAGTGCCACGTGGCACGTCCGATCGGACCAGTTAGTCCGAGTTAGTGATTGAGTGGGAGGTCCGATCGGACGATTGTCCGAGTGTCCGATTCTGGGAATCGGACACTGGGTCGGCCGTCCGATTCCGCCGGTCCGATGGGTCGCGCACACCGATTTGCTCGATTTTCACTAGGTGTATTATCCTATTGCTCGTGCAATTACCCCGCGACAGAGTTGGAGTGGGGTGGACAAGATCGATTACCTGAAGTCGCCGAATGCAATGTCCTCCTAGCTCCAGTCGATCGGACAGCTGCCCAGCTCGCTCACTCTCTCCCTCTCTGTCTCTTTCGCTCTCTATTGGTTGAAAATGGGGTCCTCCTGCCCCCCCCCAAGAGTTTTATACTCTGCTTTTCTGCCCTACACCCTCCAGGTTCTGTCCCTGGTGTTCCTTATGCCGTTACCTTGCATCTACTCCATTTTTTTCCCTTTGTTCCTGTGATTTCTCCCTTGTTTCACAACAGCAGCCCTCTGCCTCTTCGTGTGTGAATTCCTACTGCTAATCTATCCTAAACACATCCTGAATCGAAAACAAAACACTGAACCAATTTCTCCATGTTTTCCAGTCATTATTAACCAGATTGTTCAAAAACACTTACCTGTTCTGAAGATCAAAAACACCAGACTTCCTACCTATCTCAAGCTCCATTTCAGGGTGAATGCCCTACTTCGGTGCTCGATATGGGGCGCGCGAGTGCTCGAGCTTGAATCCGTCGGTCCCGGCAACGGAACCAAAATGTGAGAGATTTCACTCAACCGCCAAGACCCACGGACCGCTTATTGTTCAAGCGTTCTAAGCGAGCTCTCATGGCTATCTCTCACCTAGCCAACGCGCCGTCGATCCTACGAATGCAGTGAACTTACCTTGATGCTTGATCGAGTGCCCTCCTCTCTCTCACACTTGGGTAGCTCCACGATTCTTGATGCTAGCTCAAGCATCCTCAAGCCTCCTCCTTCTCCAAGCCTCATCCTCCATAGCCGCGCGTGCAAGAGAAGAGAAGGAAGGAGAAGAGGAGAAGGGGGGAGGAGATGGTGGAGAGCTTCACCCTCTTGATTCCTCACTCTCTCACGTGCTCACTCCCTCACACTCTCACACTCCCTCTCTCAAGAGCACACACAAGCAAGAAGAAGGAGAGAAGAAGAGAGGAAGAAGAAGACTAGTTTTGCCACACCAAAGAATAAGCTCTTCATTCACTTTTCAACTTTTTATACAAAACCCTACTTCCCTTTTGGGCGATCATTCCCTTTTTCCCTTTTTTACATGGCCGGTCATAGCCCAGGCCCTGTTTCCCATTGTTCTTTTCTCTTCCTTGCTTTCTTTTCACTACCCTTCTATCTTTACAAATAGCACGGGTGAGAGCCCGGCACTCTTTTACAAGATTTTAGAGTGCGCTTTTTATGCGCCTTTCCCTTTTTATGGTTGCCTTGGTCTTGACGGTTGTCCTTGCGCTTTTGGGCTTTTCTCCTTCTTTTCCTTCCGTCGGGCTACCTTCTTTTCGCCTTTGCTCAGCGTCTTCTCTGCCTTCTTTTGCTCTTGTCGTGTTTGAGGTTAACAGATATCAAAGAGTAATGACTCACGGATGTTGTAGCACATAGACCGGGTAGCGCATTTTGCACTAAAATTTATGGATTGTTTTTGTGTAGATTGGTGATTGAAATGCTTGTCAAGAGTTGAAGAATCTTTACCCCAAGGTTAGAGAATAAGGTATGGCTTCAAGAGAGTAAGAGATCAAGATCCATGGCTATCCTCCATGAAAGCTTCAAAAATCTTAAAGGGAAGAAGAGATAAAGCTTGTTTCCAAAAAGTAACTAAAGTTCTAGCCCGGTTATTTTCCTTTCTTTAACCAATTTACCTCTAGAATGACTTTTTTATTGCCCACGACCTACTATCTTGTCCATTGTGCCCCTAACTAGGTCTCTCTATCTTGAATTTAGCTCTGACTAAGCTATCCTCTACACTTGAAGGTCCTTGATCTCTACACCTTTCCACTTCAAGAGCCGGACACCATGTCTTTTGAGTAGCTAGAATGTGACTAATTTGAGAGACAAATCTATGGTTAGATTGTGACCAAATGAATCAAAGACCAATGTTATGATACCACCTGTCAAGAAGAGGGCTAAGAGGTGAGAGAAGAGAGTGTAGAAGAGAGAGAATGAGTATTGAGGAGAGAAAAATAATAGAAAGATAGGAGAGAGATGAGAGAAGCCATGGAAAATGTGAACAAGAAGGTAAGATGAAGAGATTATAATGGCATTAATGAAGTCATGAAAAAATACAAGTCTCAACACCTTATATACCTACACCATTGTGACATGGTATTATTAATAAACCATCTAAAAACAATATCTCTTCACATCTTCTTACAAGCCAAATCTCAAATAAATCTTACTAAAGTATCATGCCCCTTTTAGCTCATCAAGCAAGTCATCAATCTTGGGGATTGGATACTAGTTCTTAATTGTAATCTTGTTCAAGTTTTTCTAGTCAATGCACATGCAGAACTAGCTATCTTTCTTCGCTAATAGGACTGGGGATGCATGAGAAGAATTTAGCTCAATAAACCTATCTCAAGCAACTCTCTTTGACCTACTTTGCAACTTCTTGACTCTCACACTTTGGGAGTCTATAAGAGGATTTGTTCATTGGCTTAGAATAAGGCTCTAGATTAATGGGATGATCCACATGTCACTTAGGAGGGAGGATTAGAGGTGTATGAAACAAATCTTGATATTCTTCGAGTAAGGTTTTCAATGCCAAATTCTTAGTCATTTTCAAGGATCGATTTGTGATGTCATTATCGAGTGCAAAATAAATATATGTGAACATTTCTTAAACTCCCATGTGAGTTGCTTTACTGTAATAAGCTGAAAATATGCATTATCTTGAACACCTTCTAATCAAATGAGTTGCCTCTCCATAACAAACTCCATATATAATTGAGAGAAGTCCATAGCAATTTTACCAAAGTGTTTTAGCCAATCATAGCCTAAGACAACATCAATGGGGCCCATTTCTAGTGCAATTAGATCAAATGATGCCACATAGCCTTTAGCCAAGCATATGGAAGCCTTTGAGCATACATGTGTGCTAATTTCCTCATCACCATTTATCACTTGAACTTTGAGGAAATGTTATAATTCTATAGGAAAATGTTTCAACCTATCAATGGCTAATTAATTGACAAAACTATGTGTGCTACCACTATCCACCAAGATGAATAGATGCTTCATATTCCTTTTCCCTTGGATGCGTAGTGTTGGGGCTCTTGGAACCTATCCATGCATCCATAGAGATGGAGGAAATGGAATGGCAGCATGAGAGGGTGTAATAGAGGCAATCAAACTAGGATCAAAAGGCAAGCAACTGCTCAAGTCAAAGGGAAACCTATCCAATGAATCATAGAACTACTTTTGCTCTAGATCCTCTTTATAGTCCTCATTTTTGGCTTGTGCCATGGTATTTGCAACATTTAAAGCATTTGAATCCTCAGTTTCATTTGGCCAATTTTCCATAACATACATGCTGTGAATTTTGACCTTTTCTATTTTGTAGGGGCATTTTAAGGCATGGTTTTCCATGTACTTATCACCACAATTAAAACATAAGCCATTTTCTTTCTATCATTCAATACATATGGTGGGATAAATTCTTTATCACTTTAACTACTCGTAGAGCTGATGGATTTTGTGGCTTGTTCTCATCATACTTACCATTGCCATGTGGACTAAGTATTGTCCCAAATTTTCCATGTTTCATTTCAACATTAAATGGGGATTTTGGAATTGCCAATAGGCATGGGATTTCCTCTACAAACACCACCATCCCTCATGGGAGTTTGTTGATGCCCAAAACCTTGCTAAAAACCGTCATTCTTGTGGTATTTCCTTGTATATATTTCAACCAATTCAATTGCACCAAATAGGGTAGATGGCTTTTGATCCATTACATCAACAAATAGGCTTGCATCTAATCCATAGATGTATTTGTGCAATTTGGTATCATCATCACTGACACTCTCAACATACATGGTTAAGTTCATAAACTGATTTGTGTATTCTCTTATTATGAAATTTCATTGGTCAAGTTGGTACCACAGTCTCATCCACTACTCCTTTTCCATGGGGGATACAAATGCTTGAACCATGTGCATCTTAAAGTCTTCTTGATCAATGAACTATTGAGGCTTCCTACATATATAGCACCACCATGTGTGAGCAAAATCTTCCAAAAGGAGAGAAGCCATGATAATTTTTTGGTCATCATGGCACATGTAGATGTTGAAGTATGACTCCAATTCGGAGGTCCATACTTTCAAGTCTAATGGGGATGGTGATGCCCATTGTACTTGGTAAGAATAACCTTATCATATAGGTCATTGGGGCCTTACTACCCATGAAAACCTTAATGTCCACGCATGCCATTATATCCCATACATACCATTATTTCACATTTATACCACGTTACCCATTATAAGCATGCTACCTATGAATACCATGCTGGCCATTAATAACATTTTGTCCATGAATTCCATGTTGGCTATTAATGTTATATTTGATATGCTTGTCTTGCTACCCATTAATGTCATGCTATCCATGATTGGACTGAGCTACATAATTTCCATTGGGGCTTCTACAAAAAGTGGGAGGCCTTCTACCAACGATGGGCGGGGGTCTCACTGGAGGGTTGGTTGCATGGATGATGAGAGAGCTCAAAAGAGGCTTGTCATTTCTATGGAAGGGATCACCAATCTCATAAGTGCTGGATGGGATACCCCTAGCTCCAACAACGATGCCCTATGGACCATGTATCTACTCTAATGGTGGAGGCCTTCGTGCTTCAAGCTTGGACTCGTTTCTCTTCTCTTGCACTAGAGTAGTGGCTAATTGGGAAACAAGAGTGGTGAGTTGCTCCAACGTTTGTTGAGTCCAAGAGTTAGAGAGGGCCATTTTTTTTATCAACCTTAGAGAGAATTTTATGATGGTTGGAAACCATGCCATTGTGCTTCTCCATATGGCAAATTTCATGTCAATGTAGGGTGTGACTGAGCATGATGTAGGTGTCCATATCTAGCACTTCTTCTTGCATTCCCCCATTGTACTCTTGGGCTAAGCTAGGCTCATTTTTCATGGATGCTTGGGAGTTTTTGATCTCCCTTTGGACCTCTTCTTGAGCCTTTCCTTTGTCTCTATGTCTTACCATTTTAGTGCAGTTCACATGACCTTGCTATATTGAAATGAGTGTAACTTTCACCTTATAGCTCCAGTTTTTTCTAATTCAAATTCAAGGGGACGATGCCCTCTTCATGATAGAGATCTCTAATAGAATAATAGAAAAAGTTCTATAAGCAGATTTTTGTGGCTGTCTACAATTTCTTGCACCCTATCTACAACTTGTCTATGACTAGATTTTCACTCTTTTGTCTCTTTAGAGACAAACTACCCTATGGGACCTCGTGCAAGGTATATACATCACTACATACATACTGGAAACTCAATATATGGATTGAAATAGTTTGCAACTCATTGATCAACTGGTATATAAGCTCGAAATACCTTACATTCAATCATTTTCCAATACATTTGCAACTATCAATGCCTTCAAGTGGGGTAAAGGGAGTATGGATGGGCTAAAAGGAAGCGTAGCTACTTCTATAAAAGAGTATTGGGATCCAAGGCTTGAGGGATGTGCAAAATTCCTCCTCAAGTTGAGTTGTGTACCTCTTTAGGGTCCTTAGTGTGGCAAGGGAGGGTCATCTCACTCTTGTCGTACCACCTTGCCTAGCATCTGTCTTTTCCTCAACTGTTAATAGACATGACAGTAGCATATCCAGCTAATCAAATAGCATGCATTGCAATTTCAATAGAAAGAGCCTTTGTACATTCAATGATATGCAAGAGTAATAGGAAAATGGACTAACTAAGGGATTGCCTTAGTAGTTCAGTGACTCACTAGCTATTAACATACCCTTTTACAATTTCTTTTAATATTTTAGCAAGGAGAGCACATAAATGAAAAGGTGTTATGGGTTAGGATAAAAAATGGATTTAAGGATGAAGATGAATCCACTCATTGATCATTGATGCCTGCAATGAAAAATTGGAAGGGGCTCATTCCTTTAATGGATCCGTTTCATGCAATGCAAATGATAAAGATAAGAAGGGGACTGAATGCCTCAAATCTCTCAAACAAGTGGCATAGGCTCAAAAAATGGATTAATATAGAGATTAGTATTCAATAAACATACCTCTTTCATGATTGAATTGAGTGGATGAAGCTTCCCCAATCAATAGACCCAATTCCTTCACCAAATCAGCCCATAGAAGCAAGATGTCTTCAATAGGTTGTATATTCTTCAAGGAACAAAGGCATGCATTGATGTATAGGACTCCCGTGAGCTTGGTCTAGCTTCCTCTTCAAGAAGTTGAAAACTTAGGTGAAGCTTTCATAGCTACCCATGAAGAATCCTTTCACTTGGAGCTCCATGTCTTCAAACTCAAGCAAACTCAATTGAGAAGGGCTGAAGGCTGACCCTAGGTGAGAGTGGATTTTAAAGCCCCATTTAATGCGCAAAAAGTGGTCCAAGAGGCATAAAAGAGCAATTTTTGGTGGAAAATAAAACAGTTGCAGATTGTTGAGTTGGAGTCTTCCTAGATAGATTTCGACGTGAGGAACCCAACACAAGTCTCCATTCGTCGATCGAAGTCCGTTTGACCCCCCATTTAATCCCCACAAGGTTTCACGTTACAAAGCAGTTATAAGATCTGGGACAAGAAAAAGTACGATGGAGGCTAGATTGTTTGATAGATTTCGATGCTACAAAGCTATCCATCTATTCAGATTGTGATTTCAAGGCCGTTTGCCCCCTTACAAGAGCTGAAACCACTTCAAAAAGTATGAATGCGTAGGACTTGAACCGATTAAGTCCAAAGTTAATGTTTGGTGTCTCATCAATTGCATGTTGATCGTTTCTTGTGCCTGTAGCACAATCAGTCAGAGATGGAAGACAATCCTCCGATCTACACATCAAGGGCTTCAATCTAAATGTATACATGTGCAATATGATGAGGGGAATGAAAATCTCTGAATTCAATATTTCTCTCTCCCCCCTCTCTCTCCTCTTCATGCATGTTTCTATGGTTCAATCTATAAGAGAAGGGGGTGGGCTGATTTGAGAAATTTCAATTGGGAGATGATGTTGAGATACCATGGAGCATAGATCAATGTTTGAAGGAGTGCTAGCAGCTATTAGTGAGTATCAGTGGCCTTCCAAATACGAGATACGTGTAAGATAAAGCATGATTTTATGAGTGACTAATAAATTTCATCGTTTTATGATAAATCTCAGTTGTAAATGATTGGACATGGTTGTTCTTGATTGCTAATGATCTAATTTATGAGAAAAGTTAAGAAAATCAACAAGAATTAATCATCTATTAATTTTTCTATAAACACACAAAACCTACAAAATTGTGGTTTTGAGGTAAATCATGGATTTTGGGGGTTTTGATGTGTCTATGGTGTTCACATGGGATGAAATGAGGGATGAAAATAATTCTTAGCAAATCTAATCAAGTCACATTAAAAATTTAGGAAAATCAATATCTATTGATAAAACAATAGGAAAAATAGAGAAAAATTTAAAAAAATAGGTTTTTTACACTTAAAAATAGAAAAAATATTATATGTGTCCATGGATGTATGATATGGCTGAAGCATGAGGTTTAGCCTCATTTTAGCCCCATGTTTATGTTAAAGTGAGTATTTATTGCTCTTTATGAAGAAAAATATATCAAAATGCTCTCTAAAACTACCATCGAATGCACAACCTTAAATGGTAGGGAGATGAGGGAGTAATAAGTCCGGATTAAATGCTCAATATGATTTTTTCTGATGCACTTTCCATATAGAAGGATACGTGTGTTACGTTTAGGATGGAAGCATGAAAAGAAATGGTTTTGCGCAGTCACAATGCTATTCTAAATTAATAAAAATGGTTGAACACTATGAATCATTCATAGTTGCATTACATTCAAGACATGGTATCATCCTAGATGCATGGCAATTGTCTTCATAAACGTTGACCCATGCTAAGAGTGAGGTATCCCAAGCCATTAGGCTAGTTATTCATTTCCTTTTGGGAGTGTTCAGTGAGGATTACCTTTTATCTCTTGAAATGATTGATTAAAAGATAGGAGTATGTATAGTACATGCTTTATGGATTCACAGCGCACCTCAGGGCCAATCCTTGAGGTATAGGAGAGCCGTAGAGGGGCCATGGAAATTAGCCAAGGAGTCACTCCGTGTGTCTATTTTATGTGGTGTATAACACCAATATGTGTAGGGGCTCCCTAAGAGGAGTCTGGGAAGGGTTATCCATTGGACTACAAGCTATACAAATGCTTATTTGATTAGACCAATGTGTGTAGCCTTCACACGCTCTTAGACGCGAGGCTATGGGGTGTTTTGGTTGAGCATAGAGGCCTGCTAGAGCCTTAGAGCCAATTTCGGGCCCGTTTTAGGTCCGAAGACATGGTGCATTTGCAAGAGCCGCTAATAAGTGTTGGTGTAGAATATTGGTCGATAGGGACCAGTTTATTAGTGTATGCCAAAAGGCAGTGAAATAGATCCAAAAGATCATCAAGCCGAGATTTAGAAAAGAAAGAAAGAGCTAAAAGGGCTAGATGGCAAGCCAAGATTATTAGGAGACATTCTCTTAGTGGAGTGGTCTGCTATCCCTACAAGAGAGGGATCTTAGCAACCCTAGTCCCACAAGTAGTCTGTTAGGAGAAGGAGGAAGTTCTAGTACTTCCCCTCTCTCCAAGTCAGTCGGCTCACTTCGAGTGGAGTAATAGTTCCCATTGCTCAGGGATCTTTAGCAAATTCCATCATCATGGCACACAACCCATTGCAATCCCAGCAGGAATGCTGGACTTGCCAGCCTTAGGATTTCCTCTTCCCATTTTTAATGGTCTAACAAAGGAAGATGTAGAATTTCATATTAATGAGTTCAAAAAGTTAATGTTCAATTATTGAATCCAAAATGAAGGACACTTGATGTTCTTTAATATGACTTTGAAAGGACGAGTTGTAGTATGATATCACAGCCTAGAGGATGGAACCATAACTATGATTTATCTACTTTTTGAGGCCTTTTTGAAGAGAGTTTGCCCCTAAAAGGGGAGGTCATTTTGTTGGACTTCCCTCAAAATGATTTCCCTCTTGTAATGACCTGGGTGGTACCTCTTGTAATGACCTCTCCTTTTAGAGTTCAAAAGGGTATCGAGAAAGTTACTATATGTATATTATCTACATCATGTGTGTTCAAGGTCTATTTATAAATATCCTTATCTGTGCATTTTTCTTGAATAAAACATAACCCTTTTCTATTCAGTCTGTAAATAACCCCTTTATCTTACACCCTTTTGTATATAAAAAATGTATAAAAATGAAATTTTAAAAATAGCTACTTTTGAACCCACATGATGCACACATATATTTATGGCTAACATACCCGAGAAAATGGTAAAGATGGTGACAGAGATAAGATGAAACCTATCGAGGGAAATCCTAAGCAAGATGATAAGGGGATGGAAGTCCTTAACCCTGATGCAAAAAGTAAGAAAGAGGTACCAAAGACTGTTTAAATATCAAAGAAGAGAATAGTCTAGGGGGGGAAGAGAGCTATTGCTAACTATCATGAATTTTATTTTGCAAGTTCTCTTCGAGGTTAAACCAGATTGTAAATCTCCTATAGTTGATTAAGCTATCTTCAAGAGTGTGTAAAGAGTTTAAGAAGTATTGATGGCATATTAGTGGAACATGCCATTGTGGACACGAGATCCTCCATCAACATTATGAGTTCAGAGTTGATGGAGAGACTAGGGTTGGAAATCCAAAACGATGCCTCCACGATTCTCCAAATGGTTGATGACAATTTAAGGCAACTTGAATGTTGCATCACTAAATTCCACGTGACTATCACTAATGTGCAATTCATTTTGGTCTTTAGGATCATCAGGTTAGCAAGGCAGCCTAGCTATCAAGTATTGCTAAGTAGGCCATGGATCTTAGAAGAAGACTGTTAGGTTGATATACCCACTAGTTGGTTGATCTTTGCTAGAGGTGCCAAACATGTAGTAGTAGATGCCTACCTTGAATCTCTCAAAGTGAAAGAGTTCCTTTATCATCTACAGAGTTAGATATATTAGAGGATCCATTTTCTAGTGAGACCTCATCAAGTGATGAATCCAAAGGGGAGTCCACTACAGAGGATATCTATCAAGTAACTTTGAATGAACCGATAGAGGCTCAGGATAGGATAAGAGACATGGACATAATTGAGTTGGACCTTGAGATGAAGAATGATTCACGGCCAATTAAATTATGATCCATGCTCAATTCAAAAGAAAGGGAGGACTATGTATCCTTGATTTAGGAATTTCATGACGTCTTTGGTTGGAGTTATTCCTCCTAGTCTAGTTGTTCATAACATTCCCCTAAAGGAAGGTAGCTGCCCTGTGAGTCAAAAAGTAAAGCGTATGCCTTTCAAACTAAGGAACATGCTATTCGAGGAATTGAAAAATTTTATGGAAAGCTGGGCCTAATATTTTTGATACAACACACAGAGTTGTGATTCACCAGTTGTTATCAGGAAGAAGAATAATAATTAAATTTGGCTTTGCGTAGATTTCAAAGAGCTTAATAAGAAAATGGTTAATGATTACTATCCCTTACTATTTATTGATTAGATTTTTGATCAATTAGTGGGCACAAAAATCTATTCATTTATGGATTACTTTGCTAGATACAGCCAAATGGCTATTGCAGAGGAAGATAAGTTGAAAACGATATTTATCACTATCTTCGGTACCTTTGTGTATCATGTGATGGCCTTTGGGTTATGCAATGTGCCAGGTTCTTGGCAACGAATAGCTGATACGACTTTTGGTAAAATCTCCCTAAAGGAGTTAAAAGTTTTCATTAATGATCTAGGGGTAGCCACCATAAGGGATAGATAGTTGATGATTTTAAGGAAATGTTTCAAGCATTGCAAACAGTTCTGCATTGCTCTTAATCCACAAAAGTGAAGCTTTGGGTTGCCTTATGGGTTGTTACTGGGCCATGTGGTTAGTTTGGTTGGTATTGTGACTAACCGTGAAAAGATAAAGGCCATAGTCTCTATGAGCCCACCGTGCACTCCAAAAGAGGTACGCAACTTTTTGTCACATCAGTGGAATATTATCAAAGATTTATCAATACATTGGCAAAAAGGGTATTGCCATTGACGAACATGTTATCTTTTAACTATTTATTTAATCAGAGTGAAGCATGTCAAGTATCTTTTGAGGATTTGAAGCAGGAATTAAGGAAAGTGCCAATCCTAAAAGCACCCAAAAGAGGGGAGGTATTCTATATATTTTCAACGGCAACAATGCATAGTATTAGCTGTTGTTTAGCCTAAATTTGGGAAGAGAAATGGTATTATCCAATTGCCTTTGGCAGCCATAAATTGGAGATATTTTAAATTGTTTATACTTATATGGAGAAGTTGTGCCTTGGAATGGTTTTCGCGATGACAAAGAAATTTGGGCATTATATTCTCTATGAGAAGATGGTATTTTTTAGAAGGTGGAAGGACTTAGATTGTTGATGAACAAGTTGCAGTCACCTAATCGTTTAGCAAAGTGGTTAATCACTTTACAAGAGTATGTCTATAAGATTAAGAGTAAGCCACCAGGGCATTATGGAATGTCTTGTGGATTTCATGTAGCCAAAGGAAATTCTAGTTGAAGGAAGTGACTTTAAAGGTTTATTCAAAATTGATACAACTTCCATCCCTTTCTGGTATGCAGCTATAATGCATTATCTCTCTACAGGAGAGGTTGGGGCTGCTCTATCAAAGTCTGAGAAGAGAAGGAATAAGCAGCACAAGCACTACACTTTTTTATTATAGCAGCAAGTGTCTTATATTGAAAAGATGTGGATGAGATTTATCTTCAATGTGTAGTACCTAATGAGGTACCATTTATTCTTGAGGAATGCCATGATTCAGCATGTGGGGGACATTTTACTACACAGCTTACCGCCAAGAAAGGTCTAGGTGCTAGATATTGGTGGCCATTGATTTTCCAGGATGCTTTCAATTATGTTAAGCATTGTGATGTTTGTCAAAGACATGATGCCAGGGAGAATCATAAGCGGCTGCCGCTGAATCCTATTTTAGTTACATTACCCTTCGAAAAATGGGGTATCGATTTTGTTGGACCAACACACCCTTCATCGACTATGCGGAAGCATTGTATCATTGTAGCGGCGGATTACTTTTCAAAGTGGACTAAAGCTCGAGTAACGATGAAGGATAACACTAAGGAGACAACCAGTTTTATTATGGAGTAAATTATTTGTCATTTTGATCCACCTAAGGAGTTAGTGTCTGCTGACCAAGGGACACACTTTTTGAATAAGGTTATACTAGCCTTATTTAAAGTTTTAAAGCTTAAACACAATAAAACTACCTTGTATAATCTGCAAGAAAATGGCCAAGTCGAGAGTACAAATAAATAGCTTGTAGGGATCTTATCCAAGATAGTGTCTGAAAGTAAGCGACATTGGGATACACAATTGTATGTGGTGGTTTGGGCTTGCAATACGACATTTAAGAGAGCTATATGACACACCTTATTCAAGCTGGTATATGGGGAAGAGTGTGTCTTACCATTGAAAATAGAACTGCCCACTATGCGATTTGTGTTGGGTGAGGCAGAAGCATTGCAGGAAATATTTATTTCTCTTGCATGTCTTGATGAAATTTGACTATAGCATGTCTATTACCTCAAGAGGTAGGGAAGAAGAAAATGAAAGTGCTTCACAACCTTTGGGCTAAGAAATATAAATTTGTGAAGGGTCAGTTGGTGTTATACTATGATACTCATTGTGAGCTATTTCTTGTTGGTAAACTAGAACCCAAATGGGATGGATCATATAAAATTGTTCATATAGAAAAGAATGGTTATGCAACCCTTTTAGTAGACTTGCAAGGGGTAGAGTTTAAAAATAAGGAAAACTTTAATAAGTTGAAGCCTTACTACGTGTAAGGGCTAACGTTGGGCTTGGTGCCTATACAAGTCCTTCAAGATCCAGCTTTAACTTGTAGTAGGTACCAAGACAAATCCCTAAATTTTGTTTTTCTCTCTCCCCCTCTCTCTCCTCTTGATGCATGTTTCTATGGTTCAATCTATGAAAGAACAGGGTGGGCTAATTTGAGAGATTTTGATTGTGGGAGATGATGCTAATACATGATATAGCATAGATTGATGTTTGGAGGAGCATTATCGGTTGTTAGTGAGCATCAGCGGCCTTCCAAATACGAGATATGTGTGAGATAAAGCACAGTTTTATGAGTAAGTGATAACTTTTATCGTTTTATGATAAATATTGGTTGCAAATGGTTGTTCTTGCTTGTCAATGATCTTATTTATGAGAAACATTAAGAAAATAAGCAATAATCAATCGTCTATTAATTTTTCTATAAACAAGTAAAACCCGTGAAATTGTGATTTTAAGATAAATAATGGATTTTGGGGGTTTTGATGTGTCAATGGTGTTTGCAGGGAATGAAATGAGGAGTGAAAATATTTCTTAGAAACTATAATAAAGTCACATTAGTAAATCAAGAAATATAAATACTTATTGATAAACAAATAGAGAAAAATAGAGAGAAATGGAGCAAATTAGGTTTTTTACTTTTAAAAAATAGGAAAAAATAATATGTGTGTCCATGGATGTATGGTATGGCTGAAGCATAAGGTTTAGCCTAAGGTTATCCCTATCTTTATATTAAAGTGAGTATTTATTGCTCTTTATGAAGAAAAGTACATCAAAACGCTCTCTAAACCTACCACAAAATGCACAACCTTAAACGGTAGGGAGAGGAGGGGGTAATAACTGTGGATTGAATATTTAATATGATTTTTTTTTATGCACTTTGCATATAGGATATGTGTCTTTTGAGGATTAAAGGGTTCAGTAGCACATCGGTGCTGCTGACCCTATGCAACACAACAATTAGGTTTAGGATGGAAGCATAAAAAGCAATGGTTTTGCACTGTCACAATGCCATTCTAAATGAATAAAAATGGTTGAACACTATGAATAATTCACAGTTGCATTGCATTCACCACATGGTATCATCATGGATGCATGGCAATTGTTTTCATAAACATTGATCCATGCTGAGAGTGAGGTATCCCAAGCCATAGGGCTACTTATTTGTTTCTTTTGGGGAGTGTTCAGTGACGATTGTTTTTCATCTCTTGCAACAATTGATTAAAAGAGAGAAGTATGTATTGTACGTGCTTGATGGCTTCACAGCGCATCTCAAGGCCAATCCTTGAGGTGTAGGAGAGCCGTAGAGGGGCTGCATCAATCAGTCAAGAGGTGCTCTCTGTGTCTATTTTACATGGTGTACAACAGCAGCAGTGTGTAGGGGCTCCCTATGAGGAGTTTGGGAAGGGTTATTTGTTGGACTACGAGCCATACAAATGCTTATTTGCTTAGATCAGTGTGTAGCCTCTAGACGTTCCTGGCACGAGGTTGTGGGGTGTTTTGGTTGAGCATAGAGGCCCGCCTAGGTTGTGGGATGTTTTGGCTAAGCATAGAGGCCGGACTAGAGTCTTAGAGCCAGTGTTGGGAACATTCTAGGTCCTGAAACCAAGGCTAAGATTCCATGGTTTCTTGAAGCTTTATGAGCTCAAGGTTGGGTGGCTATGGCCACCCTTTGATGTCCATAGCAGGGTTTTCTTCAAGAGTTGAGGACTACCAAGAAAAGGGAAGAAGGGGTTCAAAGATGGCCATGCCGAATGCCCTTTTGCTCAAGGAAGAGAAGGCTTGAAGCTTGATTAGTTGGGGAACTCGGTGGTGGGTAGGAAGAAGGATAGTAGGGCCATCAGTGCAAAATGCAGTGCATTTTGTGGGATACTTGCTAGACTCTAAATGGCTCTGTTGTGGATATCAAGGGTGACCATCAAACTCTAGATCATGCAAAGAGTGCTCATAGAGAGTCATTGAGTCATGGGGAGGGTAAGTACAAGAGAAAAATGGAGATCTCTTGGTTGAGAATCCATGGCAACTTCAATAAGAAGAGAGAGAGAAGGTCTTGAGAAAAAGGTAACCGAGGTTTGTTCCTTCTCTAACTCTTGTGGAGGTCTCTTTGTCCAAGAACTCCTAAAACTAAGCACAAATACCTTCTCTGAGCAAAAAGTAACTAGGGTTAATTCCTTCTCTAACTCCTATGGAGGTGTCTTTGTCCAAGAATTCCTAAAGCTGAGTTGAAAACGTAGTGATAATCGACTAACTTGACCATGTTACCTCTAGATATGTCAAAATTTCTAGCCACAACTCATGCTTGTCTTCAAAAAAACTACTTGCTAATTGTAGTCCTCCTATCCATATCTATACTTTATGCCTGAGTAATTAGGGTTTCTTGTTTTTTGAAAAGAGAGCTAGATTGAGAAAGAGAAAGGGGAAAGGATCAAATCACACTGAGCTTTGAAACCAATTTTAAAGAAGAGGATGGGAGAGAGAGAGAGAGAGAGAGAGAGAGAGGGAGAGAGAGAGAGAGAGAGAGAGGAGAAGAGAGAAAATACTATAAAGAGGGGAGAGAAGGAGAGAGAAAGAAAGAAAGAGGGAGAAAGAAGGAAACGAAGCCATGGAAGCTCAATGAAGGTGAAGAGATTGTTCATCGATGATTTTTGGATGCCCTAATTGGGTCCATGTGATCTCACTCTTTACACCTTTGGATGAGGACAAATTAGCTCTTAAAGTCAACCTTAGTCCATGAGATGATGGATAGACTACTTTAATGTTAGTTGATAAATCTTCACTATGTACACATGAGTTGAGTTCGATGATTAGCATCAAGGCCTGAGTTAGCTTACACACCTTTTATCTATAGGTGAAGAAAGGGTTGATCTAGTATCTAGTAGACAAGTGCAACTGTTGGCTCTCCTAGAAAACTCAACGAATGATAAGCCAATGAGATCCAAAGCATGACCAAATTTTAGTTTCAAGTTTTTCTCTTTGCACCCAAACAATGCTTATGGGGGATTATTTTTAATTATTATGAGGGATACTTTTGAGCCCAAAAGAGCCATTGTCGCTAGCATGAAGGCAAAGGCTTTGATACAACTTTAACAAGAATATATGTCAATCTCAAGTATTCGATGAAATCTTTGAACCCAAGGTTTTGTATTTCCCAAAATTTTGGAATATGATAGTTATGGTATGAACAAAAAAGGACTAGTAAGATCTTAGAAAATTATGCATATCATATCAGATAGAATAATAGGGAGTGTACATATAGGTCCAGATGGTTGTCAAGTGCTACTAAAGTGAAACTTGCATAACATTGTGTTGTTTGCTAGTATATCAACCTCTCATCATAGCTAAAAACAACTTTTATTCTCATCGTTCAAACATTTAGTGTGTATTGTAGCATTAGAAGGCAAGATTATTGTTCACAAAGTATGTTTCAACCTTTGCGCCATGTTTTCTTTTTGGCTCTAAATTATCAGATGGATTATGTAAAGACTCATCATATATTGCATAATTGAGGAATATGAGGCCTAAACAATATAGGCTAAGGGGCTATTGAGGGTTCATTAGCTCTTTGTGTTCATTCATTTATTTATCAATTGCTATGGAAGATATAGATAGGTCAATAGTCAAGGTTTAAAGTTCCTTTGTTTTGGTTGAAAGTGGAAAGTGAGGCCAATGAAATGCCAACTTGAAGGATCATGGGGATCAAAGGTCCTGGATGTGATAGGTCTAGGAATTTTTAAAAAGAAAGAGGCAAGATAATGAAAGCTCATAGGTATGACTTTGAAAGGTCACTGAGAAGCAAGCTCAAAAGGCATGATAATTGCAAGGATCTTGGATAGGGGGGCCAATTATGGAACACCTATACTGAATTTTTTTTTTTTTTTGAAATTTTGTGTGTGTGACTAAGTGTGTGTGTGTTTGGGTTGGGGGGGATTATGTATTTTGCATTCGTTTGGAGCTCTATATATATGAGTCGGTGAGTGACATCAAGAGCAATTGAATGAGCCTAATCTTGAACTTTTTATTTTCATAATCTTATATACAATATTAAAACATAGTTTTGGGGAGTTTCTACAAGTAGTGGTACACTTATGGACAAGTAATGTGACACATTTTAGCAAGTCAATGAGTGACAACCATTATTAACAAAGAACTATCCTTTAGTGTGTTTATTTGGCTACATTCCCAAAAAACCTATCGAAGTTCAAGTTCATCCTTGTGAAAACTAGCTATTTGTTGGACATTTTAGTTATAAGATTGAGTAGTGCCATATTATTCTCCTTAAAATTGGACACAGTTTGGGCTCTACCTTTTATCCTCTAGATAGGAAAGAAGTTTTTCATGAGTAATAGTGACACCCAATCAAGGTGTTTTGTGTTTGGCACATGTTTTAGGGTTGGCCCCTTGGGCCTTACCCTAGTTCCCTTTTAAAGGTATATAAGTGCACACAAGTAGGAAGTCCGACCTTTCCATAGGCTACTAGATGTGACAAATCAAAGTGATTGTTCCGTTTGAGAATATTACAGTTGAGAGGTAAGAAGATGTCTGCGTAAATCAATGGCGCGGTCATCTACCTGGTGGTTCCTATGCACCCCCTGGTCCATACAGATCGAGAAATGGGATGATTATGAACAGGGATAGTCTCTCTCACACAGACTAAAGCGGGTTCTGGGCGTAGAAATGAAGCCCACAGCCCACAATGAAACAGTAGGCAGATCCTCAGGAGGACCAAGCCTAGTTTCCGCCCAGCTGTCCTCAGAAGATGCCTTCTTTGCTCATAAAGAACAACAAAGAGGAGGCAGATATTTGCCCCTGCCCTACTTTTGACCAACAGCAAGCAAAAGCATTCAGCCATCCGGCTCGGGAGAAAAGCATGAGCGCACACTCAAAAGAACTGCTTGCACTGTAGATAACGCAGAGCAAATTCATATTCCTCTGCACCTTCAATCAAGAAGACATTGCAAAACCCTTCGACCTGCATTCCCCACGCCTCCCCAATATCCTCTCCAATCGGCTGCATGGTGCTGCCGCAATTACAAGTGGGGTTCCAATGTATGTCCTTACGTCTGTTATTGTACACGAATCGACACCGTACAATCACTCGCACCAACTATTTCAATTATCTTTTAGCGATGTTCATTAAGGGGCCAGAGATTCATGATGAGAAAGTCCTCACACAATCATGTGACATGTCCTCTTATCTCTCAAACAACTTGAGTACAAACACACTTCTTTGCATCAGCATGCAATTGCTCAGTATTCACAACTTACAAGCCATGCAGAATGAAGGGATCCATGCACAGAAGCCAAGAGTAGCAAACTCATAAAAGGGTCCTGACCAGCCACTGCTCCTCACCGGGCTCTCAGCTTGCCGGAAGGTCAAGTGCTGGTTTCCAAGACATCTCTAGCAATATGAAGAAGGATAAATAGCTTCATATGAGCTGGTAAAGAAACTTCATGAGTGGGTCTTGCCAGTTTGATTTCAGACACAATTCCCAGCAAGACACCATTTTAATTCATCTTCCACCGGTCATGTTGAGTCATGCCGCAGCTTCTTTCTCCCAGATTGGGGTGAGCCATCTGACCCATCTTTTTCTGCATTCATGGGCTTGGTATGCGAGGCTTCACAGCCCGATTGGGGGCTTGTCCCCACCATGGACTTGACGAACTCTGAAGAGAGGTTAGAGTAGAGCTCCACAACCTGGCCAATGTTGGTGTTGAGCTCCCTTATGAGCCCCACATTTTTGACCAAGCTCTCTGAAGCCTTGGTCTCTTGATTCTGGTTGATCTCCCTTATGAGATCCCTATTTTGGTCCAAGAGAGACTCCACTTCGGTGAAGCTCTTTTGGAAGGTTGCCCATACCCCATCTCCACTCCCGTTAGCAGTAGTACCATTCCTTTCTTCTGCTGCAGCTCTACTACAAGAGACATCTCCCTCCTCCATGTAGTTATAAGCTTATATAACAAGAGGGCCTTGGCAGATGTTGATTTTTCTTCTTAGCTGAAGATCAGCATGTCTGCAGCATTTACAAAGTTCGCATCCCTGCATCAAAGAAATACACGGTCAAATTTTGAGCCAATGAATGAATGATGGATGTGCTGCATGATGTCCAGCACCATAGACCACAAACAAGCAAGCATGACCATCAGAGAGGTCTTAATTTCTAAAATATAAAAGCTCTACCAAGATCAATGCAGTGATCGAACCGGAGATGGGGAGGAACCTGTGACCGGGTAAGAACATGAATAACAGGGTAGTGCTAATAAATATTGTTGTAATATAAAGCACGGCCGAATCTAAAGGATATTCAAGTGTAGGTCACAACTTACTGGCAGAAGTTAGCTGTAGTATGTGTAGCCGGCCCAAATTGATCTGGCCCTCAGACAAGATGAGAGTCCGATGGAGGCCAAGATGAGAGCCCGATGGAGCTGCTGTGGATCTGAAGGAACAATATAGGCACAGATCACATGAGCAAACGGAACATAGAAAGCAAAAACAGAGAAGAGAGCTGTTATAAGAGCTGGGTGAATGGAGCTGTAAGAGCCAGCGATGCGAAGGAAGAGAGGTGGTAGGACTTACACAGAGACGGCCGAACTGTGTGTGTGTGTGTAGCTGTGAAGAAAGGAGATGGGGGACTCGAGGGGGGAGAAGAAGGCGCGCGGGAGCGGGAGAGAGAGAGAGAGAGAGAGAGAGAGAGGAAAAGTGCTCGACAATAATGAAGCAGAAGATGGAGATGGAGACACCGAGAGAGAAGCAGCAGCAGTAGCAGTCAAAGAAAGAAGCCAGAGAGAGAGAGAGAGAGAGAGAGAGAGAGAGAGAGAGAGAGAGAGCCCCTCCGCCCAGAAAAAGATTTCGTGGGGGCCGGCCCACTACACACAGATCTTGCGACCTTTTGAACGATTCCCATTGGTCCACGTGGCTGGGATTCACGTGGGTTTAGCCAATCACTTTCGCCCAAGTGATACACCGCACTCCAGCTTTTTTTTTTGGAAAGCATTTTCCATGCCCCGTCCTCTTAGATTTCACGCCGGCCCCACTTCGCAAATCTCGGACTTCGGCTCTTCTCTCGTTTCTTTCCTTCTTTCTCACAATCTGCTTTCGTGCTTTATTAGTTAAATTTTAAAAATCTATTGAAAGCACTTTGTTACCCTAATCCTGCCAGATCCCCTTTGCCCCCCCTCCCATAGGCTTAGGACTTAATCACATTGCCTACATCATGTCCCATATCTCTTGTCATTGGTGTCAATGTCCCATATCTCTTGTCACATTGCCTACACCATGTCCCATATCTCTTGTCACTGTCTTTGGCCATATCAATGGCCTTACCTGGCAAGATAGACTACATCTATGCATTAACGACGTATTTTGGACTCAATACAAATAACCTACGATCCACAAGGTTTTCCCATAGATTTTCCATGTAATTTGGCATTACAGCTACAATGTCATATGTTTTGGATGTAA
The DNA here is from genome assembly GCF_053477565.2 of Lygodium microphyllum. NCBI lineage: Eukaryota > Viridiplantae > Streptophyta > Polypodiopsida > Schizaeales > Lygodiaceae > Lygodium > Lygodium microphyllum. The sequence goes on along the minus strand of NC_141153.1, from coordinate 124,325,937 downwards.
AGAAGGCAACGTAACCTTTTGCTTCAAATAAAAAGGCCTACTCTTGAAGGCAAAGAAAAACAACGTATGACACCAACCAAAATTCAGGAGATGTTTTATTATTCTAATATCAACAATACATTTGACATATTCTCTCATAATATGACAACGACTTGTAGACTAGAGGACTTATAACTCCATCACGTATGTCACATGCAAGTCTAGTTCAAGATCATTAGCACTAAGATAGAACCACTACCTCAAATGAAAGTCACTTCTTACTCCAAGTGCCCATTGATAGTAACCATAGTTTGCCATATTTAAGACTTTAGAAGAGGCCCAAAACTATTAGGACTCAAAGCAATAAAAAATTACTTGTAGCAAATAAGAAATACTCTAAAGTAAGAATTAGAATATATCATCCATCAGGCTTTTAGTGGCACGTTTACTTTTCTATTTTTCTTACATCATTGGAAAGGTAGAAAAGCAATGCCCCAAGAAGCTACTCTAAATGGAAGTAATAATGACTTGAAAATGGCATCATGGGTTTTTGAGTAACAAGGAAATGTTTGCACAAATGCATTGGTTCACAAAGCCATCTCTAGGACCATCTTGTTGGAACTTCTTTATATTCACAAGGAGACAAGTGATAAAGAGTGGCAAAAGAAGCTTCCTCATCTTTAACAAGAGCGAAGGAGTGAGCTATGGACCTGCCATATTTATGGACTGACAAATTGAAAACATAGAATTCATGTGAGAACAAGCATTATGATACTTGGAAAACACAAAGTGCAAAATACGAGCTCGAATAAAAGGAGAAAATTTAGTTGAAAGCATTGAATGAAAAAGGAGAACAAAAAGACAAAGTATCACCTCTATACGTAAGAGACAATAGAAAGCCGTACATGTTAGAGTAATGATTACAATCCATTAACCATACACATAATTAGAAAATCAAAGTAAAAGGCCTAGAAGGAAGAGGATTCCATCAAAAACACTAATGAAAAAGGAGGTGAACAAGAGACAACTTAAGACATCTACTTGTATGAGCATTCAATGGTAATATCTTACATGTAAGAGCAATCATTAGCATTCTATTAATATTTAGCTTTTCAAATAATGAAAAAACTAGCAAAAACTCGCAACAAGAAGGACCCAAAAATGGTTAGAGATACTGACGTTGTCTTACAACCGACCAAATGTTGCCATGGAAACGTTTAAAGACTAATCTGTAGTATTAGCATTAATGAATTTGTCTCATTTAGATGCATGTTATGCCTATGCCTTACCTATTTGGCAAGAATAAAATATCCTTTGTCAAGGGGGAAGCATGCATCCAATGAAAAGGTTACGAGTTGTGTTAACATTGGAGCCTTCACAATTTTGTTCTCCTCAAGTCAACCCATTGCACATGCAATAAAAATGTCACAATTTTTTACTTTCAAGATCTCAAAGGAATGTATTTAATTCTAGAAACACAATTAGCACATGTAGAGTCATATTGATCTAGAAATCAATAAGATATAAAATATGCAATTGCAAATCCAAACAGAGCTTTCAAGGGATGATTGACTAATTCCCATCATTATCCTCTTTTGTGTTGGATTAATATGCAACTTTTCATTAGGAACATGCTAGCCTATAAGTCCTACCTAGGTTCCCGTGTTTTCACTAAACCAAAACCATTGAACTTCTATCATGCACTACAAACAAATCATATAATTATTCTACATCATTGCTTTTAATCCTACTTATTTGTAGTGCAAATGGAGATATTTTGTATTGTAAATGTCACTCCTATATTGTCAACCTACAAATGTCATATACACTCATAATGATAGTTGAAGCGGCCATTCTTTTTAGTTACAAGGTATTGGTGATAATACCTTTTAGAACTTACTGAATTCAGAAGTGATATATGGAACTTTGAAATCATCTATCACAATCAGCCAAACAAACTTTCAAATGGAAAAGCAACCATAGCATATATATAATAGTTTGAGGTAGATGTGTAGCATTCTTACATTGATGCTTTTGAGATTGTGCACTTGACTTATTGACCCATTGATATCAAAACTTCTTTTGATTTTCAAAGGCTTTACAAGAAGATTGTTAAGGTAGGAATTCACGGTATTATTTATCCCCTTTTCTAACCCCTTGTGATACAACATGTGATACTATTACCCCACATTGTCCACTACTTTTGGGCCCCCTATCTACACAATCAGGTATACCCCACCATGCCATGCTTGTGATCGTTACAATATATTCCATTCAAAACTTGACCCACCTAACATGGTGGTTGTGACAACATATAATGTTATTTTGCCTTATCGTGTTCTCTAATGGCTCATATTCATTAGACTAGGATACAATCTACACCCACATATCCCACATGTTGCTCCCTCTAGATCACACATGACATCGTCTTTCATTTGGACAAGAAAAGATTCTCTGCTTTTCACAAACCATTTATGTAAGCCTCAAGGTAGCAAATCTCCTTGAATTTTTTGTTTTAGAAAGAAGGGTTCTAATCTAATCCAGTTGTGTTGATTAGAAATTGCTTGATGTATGTGAGGGATACACTTTTTAATGCCAAAGATGCCCATCCCATCAAACAATTTTTCCTTTGCAATCTATCCTAATAGTTTTTCATTTTATTGATTGGAAACTTTAATTTCATTAATGGGTGGAGATTACGAACTCAAGGTCATATCTGACAAGGGTACAAGTGTTTGTGCATGATTATTGAGCTTTTAGAAGCCTCACATGGGGAAGCTTTATCGTGCAAAGGTCATTAAGATTTTGAAGCTCTTTATGATGAAAGTCATTTTACACCTCAAGGAAGTAAGTTTGCAATAATCCAAAGCAATAGTTAAATTAGCATTTGTTAACAAGAAAATAAATCAAAGTAGGTCTGCTTTGGAAACACATACAAGTTAGGGTGACTATATTCTTATCTCACAACTCTTTACATTGACACGAATGATGATTCATGTATAAGAAGAGTCAAGGGTCTAGTAGTCTAGTAAAGAACAAGAAGATGGAGAATTAGGAATATTGGCTTAAATGATTTCTTTTGTGAGTTTACATACTATGCATGAACACATGACATTAGTTGAAGAAGTATATTAGAAAAGTTGAAATAAACTTGCAAGTACTAAATTTAAACATTATATAGGGCACTTAAAAGGTTTCAACCTACACGCCATCGTCACTTTTGTATTAGAAGCCTCAAACCCCATATGCATGCACACACATATTGTTACCCTTAGTATTGCCTAATATTTTCTTGACATCTGATAGACCCTAACATCTTACTAATTAGGGACTGACCCCCTCGCACACATTTGCTATACTTCATGTTACAAATGTGTAAATAACATGCCCCCACACATAATGCAAGCATGGTTGATACATTCTTCTACCTAAATAGACTATATATGAATATGTTAACTCCATCTTGTAAGTTGTTTTGCATTGGCGTTCATGGTTAGGGATAATGGTCATTGTTGAGAGAGACAATACTTGAGCAAAGAATGTGTTCTCTAGCTAGCCATAGTCTCATATTGATCAAAGCATGGACTTCTTAGATCCCATTCTATGTGTTTTGTAGCAAACCATACTATTATATAGATCCAAACCCACATTTCTCATATTCTACTTTGTTATTGGAGATGTATGCCCACAATAGTGGCTCAACCATGTGTTCATCTAAGACTCCCATGAACTTGACCCGATGCATGGCCTAGAGCTTGCCAAGAGCAAAACCATTGTTTAGTGTATTGTCCACTAACCATCATATAACATTGGTTGTAACTTCTTAATATGCCTCATTATACACTCACATCTATCATGTTGAACCATATGTTGTATGTATAGACTCAATTGCAAACCACCAGTGAACTTCTCCCCTGTTAAAATGCATTTTCATTTTGTAAACATATAATGAAAATAAGAATGTTCAAACTAGGCTCATTGTTGTGACTATAAAGATGTTGATCCTTCATGTAACAAAGTAGTCAAAAGGTTTAAAATGCTTAGTGCTCTACAACCTATGAATCAAAATACATCATTGGTAGTAAGAGGGTATCTACCAGCATACCAATATCATATCATAGTCCTTATTGAGGTTCGGATGACGCCTTAGTACTTTACTATGCATGTAGGTGCCTGATCTATTATGTATAAAGCAGCCCTTAAATGTCATGTGAAGGGTGGTTGTCATAATGGTACCTCTTGATTGTATCTTTTTCGTATTTATCTTCATATGAAATGAAAGTTTGTCAAGATAGTACCTTGTGGGGATTGCTAATGGGGTTGAACCTAAAACTCTATCTCTATCTCCTAAAAGTTTGATGTCGTCTACTATGTTGTCTTCATTCAAGAAATATATTATTGGTAATTATTAGGGTAATGTGTTCCTGTAATGATTTGTTGGGGGTAAAGGTGCATGTGCCTAGCTGCCCGTGTATTACTACACTAACAATATCCACATACCTGTACATTATAGGTGAAGGGTGCCTATCACTGTCACTTTATTCTTTATTCTTTCAATGACATTTGAATAAAGGGAAGGCCAATCACACATTATGATTGTTAGAGTTCCCACATCTTGCATGTCTCTTGCTCTTGCTTCTTCCACCATAGCTCTTGCTTTTGCTTGTGTGCTTCCACTCTGGGATCACTCCCTTCAAATGGTATCAGATCCATTGCATCGGCATTGAGGAGCTCTTCCCCTTCAATTTGCTTCAACTTGTGAATACCTCAGCAATTCATTTTAGGATAACCATGGATCCTTCACTCCAAGGTATGCATTGAGCTCTATCTCTTCTCTGCTTCTTCCCATCACTTGAGGCTTGTTTCAAGACTTCCCTGAGATATATTGGAGCTCCCCTTGTGCCTCATTTGGCTTAGCATTAGCACCAAATCACATCAGCAAATCAGTGTGATTTGTGCTTATTTGTTGGCCCCCTATCTCTATTCAGCTTGATCATCCAAATCGGCTCTTGAATCTCTCATGTACTTAGCCATACTCTTGGCAACTTCCCCGAGCATTCTTGGTTGTATTGGAGCGCTCTCTTGAGCAGCACATGCTTAGACATTGGTTGGATATTCAAATAGGTGTATTGTCTAGACATCTTGTAACTCATTCTAATGTACTTTTGTGATGCTCATGGTACTTGGCTTTGATGCTTAGATGGTTATCTAATGGTTGGGAGTCCCTTTAGGATTGGATTGAGCTCAAATAGCTCCGTTTCAACATAGATTTACCTACTATAATACAATGACAAGCAAGCTTTTCTCAGGGAACACTGCATGCCTATTGCTCTTGGATGTCATTCGGGTGTTTCATTTATATGCATTGATGCTTAGCATTGGTCTATGCACTCAAATATTCTATGGGATGCTCTTGAGCCTCAATTTTGAGCTTGGCAATATTCACTTGACTATGGTTACATGCCTTGATTGCTTCAGTGGCTTATGTAGCTATGAGCTTAAAGACTATATTGGGTTTTATGCTTCTGGATGTAGGCTATATGGATCTTGGATGTATGGATACCATCACCATGAGGTTTTGAGATTTGCTTACTCATTTGGCATTTGACTTCTATTTCAATGGGAGCTATTTGGCTTTATGTATTGAGCCACATTTGACACCTGGATATATTTAGAGCATTTGGTTTATGTAGTTGAGCTTGAGCTTGTTATAGTGAGACAATGAGACTCAGTGTGAGATGTACATGTTCTCTTCATGCTATATGTACGTAGTTGATGCCTAGTGGGCTAATCTGACTTTGTTTTGGGCTATCACCTATCTCTATCATGCTATTGTCAATTATGTATTCATATTACATGGCTATGTATTGAGCGTCTGTTGTCATTGCTGAGTCAGCTATGCCTTTGTCAAGTCTCTTCCGTTATTTGTGAGACCTACTATATGCACGATGGTTATGCCCATGGGATGTATCTTATTCTAACACATTGACCTTTGACAAATCTCAGTTCTAGTTGCATATTCACTCATTGCTAGTTGATGTTCTTCCCTGGCTACTGTTGATATTTGCATTTTATCAGTGATAGCTCATACTAAAAGGGAAGTAGAGCCCAGGAGGAAGAAGCTTGGCAGTAGAGCTATGGAGGATGGAGAGCAAGAGCAAGAGAGAGAGAGACTTAAAAGTGGGAACTCCAATAACCACAATGTGTGGCCCAGCCTTCCTTTATTCAAACTATCACCAAATGAATAAAGAATAAGTGACTATGATGGGCGCCCACCACCTGCAGTGTGCAGTGACAGGTACTGTTAGTGTAGTAAAGTGTAGTAATACATGAGCGGCTAGGCAAAGGCACCTTTAACCCCAATAACCTCCCACTTAAAGGCAAATCTGCCCTAGTGAGAGAGAAAAGAAAAGAAAAGACAGTACAACATGTACACATGTACAACAGGATGAGGAAAAAGACATCATCTCATCCAACGCCCATCAATCTCCTGAGGAATGCAAAATACTCTGTAGTGAGGCTCTTTGTGAGCAAGTCTCTGTAGGATTTTGCTTAGTAGAAATCTTGACAAGGTCAACAGACCTATCCTCAACGACCTCACGAATGAAGTGATACCTCCCCTCAATATGTTTCGTCTTCGCATGGAAGACCAGATTCTTGGCCAACTGAATGGCACTTGTAGAATTTGAATGCAGTGTAGGCATAGCATCTGTCATACCAAGGTTTGCAATCAAAGGGCCTAACCAGATAGCCTCCTTGCAAGCCTCTGTGGCTGTAATATACTCCGCCTCTGTAGTGGAAAGAGCCATACACTTCTACACCCTAGACATCAAAGAGATAGCCCCTCTAGCATAAGTGAACACATAGCCAGATTTGGACTTCCTACTATCTGCATGTCCTGTATAATCAGAGTCAGTGTACCCCACGACTCCTATATCCTGGCTGCCATAGTAAATACACATATCTGCTATGCCCTTCAGATACCTCATGATACCCTTCATGACACCCCAATGCTTCTTGCTAGGTGTAGCCATATAACGTGCCACAACCCCAACTGCAAAAGCAATATCCGGATGGGTGGCTATCATGGCATACATAAGACTACCCACAATTGATGCATAGGGAATCTTGGCCACCTCGGCCCTCTGCTCATCTGTCTTCAGACAATCGGCCTATGAAACCTTCACATGAGAAGGTAATGGACAGCTAATAGGCTTAACATCTTGCATATGGAAGTGATCAAGGACTTTATGAATGTACTCCCTTTGTGATAGATAGAGTAGTCCCTGAGATCTGTTGCGTGTAATACGCATACCAAGTATATGAGAGTCCTGTCCCAGATCTTTCATCTCAAAGTTCTTCTTGAGCTGAGCCTTAAGAGCATCTAGCTCCTCATGAGCTGTCCCTGCTAAAAGCATGTCATCCACATAGAGTACCAAAATCAGTAAAGAACCGTTACATGCTTTCTTTCTATACAAGCACGGATCCATAGCACTACGATTGTAGCCCTATGACTGCATAAATGCATTAAAATTATGGTACCATTCCCTAGGTGCCTGCTTCAAGCCATATAGACTCTTCTTTAGCTTGCACACTAGGTGTTTCCTGCTAGGGTCTGCAAAGCCCTTACGCTGCTCCAAGTAAATCTCATCATGCAAGTCCCCATGTAAAAAAGCCATCTTGACATCCATCTAGTACAAGTCTAGGTCAAGTTGTGCAACCAAAGCCAAGACTAAGCGCAGGGTGGTCATCTTGACCATAAGAGAAAAGACTTCATCGAAGTCAATACCATGCTGCTGCTTGAAGCCCTTAGCAACCAATCGAGCCTTGTATGCGGGCTTGGGGTGTCCAGGGGTACTTTTCAGCTTGTATACCCACTTGCATGGCAAAGCCTTCCTACCCTGAGGCAAGGAAACCAAATCACAAGTCTGATTCTTATGCAATGAGTCAAGCTCAGACTGCATAGCCCTCGCCCAAGAGTGACAATCACCCCTGCGCATAGCCTCATCATAAGTGAGATGCTCTCATGCATCTGTAACCAATACATAATCCATAGAGGGTGCAAAACGGTCAAGAGGTCATCTATCTCTAGTAGAATGCCTCAACCGAGGCTCTACTTCCTGACCAACATCCTGTCTAACATCAGCATGTCTAACATTTGGGCCATGAGCATCAGGTGATGCTACACGCTGTCTAGCTGGCCGTGGAGCGGTCTGTACGGGAGCAGGTGGCTCCTCCTAAAAGATAACTCTGCGTACCTCAACCACTTTCTCAAGCTGCATATGCATTTTGTCCTCATGGAAGATGACATCATGGCTACGGATCACTTTTTGCACCTGCGGATCCCATAGATGGTAACCCATCTCTCCTGCATCTCCATAGCCAATGAAAATGCATTTGACACTTTTAGGATCCAGTTATTGCATTTTTCCTTGGGCACATGGCAGAATGCCTCACATCCAAAGACACGCAAATGGTCATAAGAGGGGGGCTTGCCTACCCATACCTCCTCTATAGCCTGAAAGTCAATGCCACTATTAGGTAACCTGTTAATGAGATACACTACAGTAGTAACTGCCTCAGCCCAAAAGTGCTACGCTAAGCCAACCTGGTTAAGCATGCTACGGACCCCTTCTTGAATAGTCATACTCATGCGTTCATCCATACCATTCTGGGGAGGGGTGTAAGGGGCAGTCAACTGATGCTTAATACCCCGCTCATCACAAAACTGCTCAAAAGCACATGATACATACTCACCCACATTATCTGACCTTAGGCATTGCAACATTTTCCCAGACTGGTTCTCTGCTAATGCAAGCCAATGTTGAAAGGTGTCTAAGACATCAGATTTTCTCTTTATGGGATAAGCCCAAACCTTACGTGAGTAATCATCTATGAAAGTAACAAAATACTTTGCCCCACTGAGTGACTGATAGGGCATGGGTCTGCATACATCTGAGTGCACAAGAGCCAAGGGCTCGCCCATGCGTTTCTTACTAGACTTTTTATGTGTATTCTTGGTTTGCTTGCCATACAAACAATGATCACAAGAATCAAAATGCGAAGAGTCAAAAGGCAGAAGATACTGCAAAGCATGAAGCATTTTCATTCCTTTAATGGACATATGCCCCAAACGAGCATACCAAAGGGATACATGGGGGATAAACCCACATACAAAACATGATTCAAGGTAGCTAGATACAAGTAAGAGATAGAGGCTGCTAGACTTGACACCTCTTGCAAGCACAAGCATACCATGAGTAATCTTCCATGCAAAGTCTCCAAAAGACACAAAATACCATGTATCATCAAGCTGTCCAACTGACATAAGGATGCGAGTCAACGCAAGTACATGACGTACATCATGCAAAACAAAAGAACTGCCACAAGGAAACTACAGCCTAACATCTCTAATGCCCATAATGTCAAGAGACTTGTCATCACCAAGACACACAGAACCAGAGATGGTACGATAGGTATGAAACCAATCTCTACAAGGTGTCACATGAAATGATGCACCCGAATCCAAAAGCCAGCACTGCACATACATAGAATATGTCTCAGAAGCTTGTAAGGCATCGCATGAAGAAGCTGTAAGTATGTAATCCTCATCTGAATCAGTGGCCTGCATGACATTAACCTCTTCTATCTTCACACTGGACTTTGCAGGTACAATACTACACTCAGAAGACTTTTCCTACACTTTCTCTTTTTCCCTTTTCCTTGGGCTTATCATCGCGCATCTTATGGCATTGTGGATTAATATGTTCTGCTTTCCCACAATAATGACAGGTGAGATCAGACTTCCGTCCATGGGACTTACTGCGGCCACGTGACTTTGACCTGGACTTTTGAGAGTCCTTGCCCTTATGATCATTATCATGCCTGCCATGTCTGTCACCTCTAACGATCAATGCATGTGAAGAGCGGGAAGCATCATTGTTTCTCTTGTTGATTTCCTCAATCAATAAAGCACTCTCAACATCTTTGATTTTCAACCCATCCCAAGCTTGCTCGTGCATATGGCAGTACAGAAGACATCCCATGATTCAAGCAAGGTGCCAAGCAAAAACAACGGGTGCAAGTTGTCTTTGAACTCAATACCGTATGACAATAAATTCTTCATGATAGCATGAAACTGACTGAAATGAGATGATAGGGATGTCCCCTCCTTCATGCAAAGGTCCATTAATTGCTTCAGCTAATACATCTGTGACGCAGGACTCTGTTGTGCATAAAGCTCCCAAATCTTCTCCCGTAAGTCCCATGCACTCTAATTCTCATCTTCAACAACATTATGATGGATCTCTTCTGAGAGTGATAAGATAATGGTAGACTTGCATAGCTCATCAACTTCCATCCAAGCATCATCATCCATATCCTCGGGTTTAACACCCTTGAAATGCAAGGGTTTAATCTATAACTTCTGCACCAAAACCTACCATATCTGGGACTTCCAATACCCATAGTTGGTACCATCCAACTTGGCAATGTTAAAGAGAGTTGTGTCTTTCAGATGACCAGCCATACTGTCCCAAATCAAAGCAAAAATGTAAAATTACAGGTTGATGTAATTAGCAAAAAATGCACTAAAACCACTACTAAAACTAGCTGAAAGAGTGGATATCACCAAGAGAACCACCACATGTCCACCAAATATGTCCAACATAACATCAAACATTAAGCATTACCCTCATACAAGTGCTCAAAATCTGCAGATTTCAGCTTTCTAGAATAAATTACAACAATATGTAAAACTATCCCAAAGTGAAGCAATCACTGATACATATGTCATTGCAACTGCCAAGTAGCAAGATACATTCAACAGTGAGTGTCAAGGGGCAAGAAGGTACCAAGGGATGTCAAACCAATACTATCAGGTAAGACACATCTCATAGGTCTCGAAGTCATGCATGTAATGGGTCTCAGGATAAGAGAAGAGACCAAGCACAAGCACAACTGATAGAGCAAGAAGCTCAATGCATAACCATCCAAGATAGCACAACTGATAGAGCAAGAAGCTCAATGCATAACCATCCAAGATAGCACAACTGATAGAGCAAGAAGCTCAATGTATAACCATCCAAGATGCATATAAAACTAACAAACCTGTGATAGTGATAGGTGCCTGCCCCAATAGGCACATCAAATCAGCCCACTACAGACTAACTGTAGACATAAAGCTCTCAAGAGAGCAAATGCATGTACCTATCCCACAAGCTTAAGCTCAAGTGTAAGTAAAACTCTGTGTACATCCGAATATGCCAAGAGGCTCCCACTAGAAGTAAAGTCAGATGGAAAGAGAGCAAGCAACACTCAAATACATCAAGTACATAGCATCAAACATTCCAAATCCCAGTAGGGTACATCCAGAGCATAAATCCCAAGCTATCTCACACCCGTAAAGCATAGGCCTGAAAGCAGTCAAATAGTATGTAAGTAACAACCAAATGTAATGCCCAATAGATCCAAAATTCTCAAATACATCCAAAGACAAAGCTCCAGGTGACTGTCAAGCATGGGCAAACCAAGTGGCATCCATATCTGACCAAAGCTTATATAAATTTAAGAAGCCTAAATGTCAAGCAGTGACAATAGGCATAAACCGGTCCAAAGCATGCCAACTCAATCCCAATGCCAGTGAATGATAACCAAGACGGAGCCTAATCCAAGCTCAAAAGCATTTCGGAACCAAAAAGAAGCATTTGACAATCTCCAAATACATCGGTATGATCATTCAAATCTCCACCAGTAAGCACCCCGTATCCAAGAACCAATGCATACACCAAGTAAATGAGCTTTAGCCCACTGTATAGCAGTAGCATATTAACTATCAAATGAAGCTCAATGAGTGCCCAAATATGATCCAAATCATTCCCAAAGCATAGACATAGCATCCCTTAACATCCGGGCATCATCGGGCATCAATAGGCATCAAACGGGCAATGCCAAGAAGCATCAAACATTAAATGTCAAGTGTAGCCCTATTTTTGACAGTCATGGGACTATGTATACAACAATGGCTGAAGGTGGAAGCACTCGTATCGATCACCGGGAGCCAAGAACCAATGTCGGGGAGTCCTACGATGATCAAAAAGGTTGCAAACAGTGCTAAGAAGCCGGGGAAGGAGCTAGAAATGCCAGGAGGAGATTAGCCCAGCCCCCTAAAAATGAGCTACATCTTTCGCTGGCTACTCCTGGGGGTTGGGGGGTCTTCTGTAGTGCTACTGAGCACTTGGCAATGATTAGGGGGCTCCGATGTAGCCCTACAAGGTGCCAAATGAAGGCTGGAAGATCGAGGAGGAGGCGGGAGATCAAAACATACCTACAAATGAAGGTGCCATGGCTACCATTGAAGCTCGAGCTGAAGCTCTTCAAATCCGGGCTGAAGAGAATGCCGAGCAAGCTCCAATGCCTTTGCTCTGATACTAGTTGAAAGAGAAGTAGAGCCCGGGAGGAAGAAACTTGGTGGTGAGAGCTATGACGGATGGAGAGCAAGAGTAAGAGAGAGAGAGACTCAAAAGTGGGAACTCCAACAACCACAATGTGTGGCTGGGCCTTCCTTTATTCAAACTATCACTAAAAGAGTAAAGAATAAGTGATTGTGATGGGTGCCCGCCACCTGCAGTGTGAAGTGACGGGTACTGTCAATGTAGTAAAGTGTAGTAATACACAGGCGGCTAGGCAGAGGCACCTTTACCCACAACAGATACTTGGCTTTGATTTCTTATTTATGTACTCTATTTTCAACATGTTGTAATTATAGTTTACTGCACTGTCTATGAGAGCAATCACCTCTTGTTGACTATCTTTTGCCTATAGTTTGTGGATGGCTCATTACTTTGGTAATATCTCTTGTCTCCCACTTGATTTAGCAATAATTTTTGGGGCTTGATTTTGCAGGGTATTACAGTAGCCCATCTTGCCGTTCTATACAATAGCTTGGCCTCATTATGGCTAGTGGTTCTCATAAGAGTGCTATCTTCAATATTGAGAAACTGGATGGGACCAACTACAACTATTGGAAGACCCAAATATGGTAGGTTTTAGTGCAAAAATTGTAGTTTAGACTACTAAAAAATGGAGTACCAAACTCAAAAACACTACAACTGAGGATTGGGATGAATTGAATGAGATTTGCAAGTCCACAATCATTTTATCACTCTCTAAGTAGGTTCACTGCAATATTGTAACTAAAAATCAGACGACATAGGAGCTTTGGACATAGATTAAGAATCTTTATGATGAGCTGAGTGATCTTGTATCTCAAATGTATTGACTGAAACTATTGATGGACCTTCCATGAAGGAAGGGACTTCTATGTCTACACACTTGAATGAGTTTCACTCTATCATTAAGCATTCAGCTTCATAGGAGATTGAGTTTAAGGATACTTTGCATCTTTTATTTCTATTGGTACTCTACCTAAGTTGTGAGACACTTTCCATATGGCTCTTCGTGCAAAGGATAGGCTGACAACACTACAAGATGTTGAAAGTGCCCTCTTGTTAGAAGATGTAAACAAAAATAATGTGGATACTTTTTTACATCACATACATTGATTGTGAGAGGTCGGTAGAATGGAAATGGCCGTGGTAGAGACTCTAACCGATCTTAGTCTAGGATACATGGACAGTCTTGTAGTAAGTCATTTGGTCATAAGTCTAGTCTTACTTGCCATTATTGTAGGAAAGTAGGTCATATTTGGCCACAATGCCATGACATTTGCAAAGAGAAGCGCAAGGAAAGGGGAAAGGGTAAAGTGCATGAAAAGAATGATGATCACAACATTGTGTCTAGCAAGTCTAGCATCAAGATTAAGGAGATTAATGTCGTGTAGCCTGATGTATTTGGTGATCTAATATTGGTAGCCTCTTCTTTGGATGCTTTCCAAGTGACTAATGCTTTGTTAGGATATACTTATTATTGGTTGATAGATTCAGGGACTTCCTTTCATGTAACCCTTCATAGAAGGTGGCCTCACTCCTATTGCAGTATGACTAGATCTGCTCGTTTGGGTAACAACTTGGCATTGGAGATAGTTGGTATTGGTAATGTCCTTTGCCAGCACCTTGGATAATAAATTTATGTTGTCTCTTTTGGTGATTCCTCGTGGAAGATTACCTATGGGAATTTTATTATTGCATGTGGTGCTAAGTATAGTACCTTCTATCCTTTGCTTGTATTTGGATCAGTTGATCATGTTTTGACTATGGCTACAATTCCAGATGCATCTCTTTGGCATTGTCTCCTTGGGCATTTATATTTGAAAGGAATGAAAATGCTTACCAATTTGTAGTATCTTCTATCCCTAGACTATTAGCATTTTGAGTCTTAAGCTCATTATTTATATGGCAAGTAGACATGTAGTGTGCATAAGGAGTCTGGCACAGTGAGCCTTTGGCTCTTGTTCACTCAAATATATGTGGTTCCATGCCCTATCAGTCACTAGGTGGTGCAAATTATTTTGTCACCCTCATTTATGATTGCTCACATAAGATACGTGCTTACCCTATTAAGCAGAAATCGGATATCTTGTCTATCTTTCTTGTTGAGAACCAATCTGGGTATAGGCTAAAACACCTAAGGTCAAATAAGGGGGCAAGTATGTCCAAAAGCTTTTGAGTAATGTGCAATGAGGAGGGGTATTAAGTATCAATTGACCACTCCTTACACCCCTCCTCAGAATGGTATTGTTGAATGCATGAACATGATAATTTAGGAGCGTGTCCATAGTAGTATGCTTAGCCAAATAGGCTTACCACATCACTTTTGAACTTAGGCAATTACTACTTCTATACACTTGTTTAACTAATCCCCTTACACTCTATTGATTGCCAGGTTGCAGAGGAGGTATGGATTGGAAAACCCCCATCATATGCTCATTTACACATCTTTGGTTGTGAGATATTCTATCATGTTTCCAAAGACAAGCACAATAAGCTGGATCCTAAGTCCATGAAATGCATTTTTCTTGGTTATGGGGATGTAAGTGAGATGGGCTACCACCTATGGGATTCACAGGCTTGCAGGGTTATCCATAGCCATGATGTAGTTTTCCATGAGAAAAAAGATACATAAGCAACATGAGCAAGTGGTTGAAGTATACATGGTGATCTTCCAGTATAGCTAGCTAGATAGCTTGCAACAATTGATGCTCCAGTGGCCCAAGATGTTGAGATATCGAGCTCCACTCGTGATACGCCAGGGTGACTGTTGTGTATTTATGTCACCGACTTGTCAGTTGCAGACGCGGTTGGTACACCGCCCATGAATAATAGCTACATGATAGCTATCCTTATCTACTCTAGTTCGTGGCTCAGTTAGTATGCCACCTTAGTTAGTTGAGTTTGGTTTGAGACCCATATTTAGGGTTCTTCTATTTCTTTGTAAGTGACTTCTTTTGGCTTACATAACTAAGAAGAGAAAAACAGTTTTCAGCCTCCACCCTTGTGTGTCTTCCCCCATTGTGCAAGCAAGAAAGCTTCAAGCGAGACTCCTTCCTTCTCTCCCACAATCTTGACATGGTATCAGAGCCTTGTTCGTGGTAAGGAGCTCAAGAAAGCAAGCCAAGCTCGCGGTGGTCTGGTAAGAGGAGCAGTGTTGCTTTCATTTTCTGTTTTGGGAGCAGATCTCTGCAGGTAGCACAGCCGGAAATTGCAGGAGTGCATTGTCTCAGGTTGAGACGCCCTTCGCGGTGAAGCAAGAGGGCAGTATATGCTGCGGGAGAGGGCTTTAGGCCTTGGCGACCTTGTTTTTTTTATTTGAGGCCATTTCGGGGCCTGTTTTGCAGACGAAAGTTTTCTGCACGCACTCAGGAAAAGGCTCAGTTTTATGCTGTGCAGCCACTGTTCTACAGGTCGGTGAAAAGTTACTGTAGAAATTGCATCGTATGCTTGTGCGCAGAGACATTGGGAGTTTCAGAATCATCCGTGGTTCCTGTTTATGCAAAATCGTCACTAGGAAGTGACTGTGTGGTCAAATACCACTTTCGCCAGTTTTGCAGATTTGCCCTTGTGAGGGTGAAGCTGTGTTTTTTTGCAGTGACAGAATTTCTTGCAGTATTCTGTAATGGCATCTGATTCTCTTTCACAGATTGTCACTGAAAAGCTTGACAAGAACAACTTCCAGGCATGGAAGTTTAGAATGACGAATTTCCTTATGGGAAAAGGATATTGGGAATTTGTTGCAGGAAATGAAGAAGAACCAGTTCTTCCTGATGTTCCCAATCAACAGCAAATGCAGGCATTCAAAGCATGGCATGAGAGAGCCAGGAAAGTTATGTACTGGCTGTCTATCAGCATTTCAGACTCTATGATTGTGCATATTCAGGATGCAAGTACGCCAAAGGAGGCATGGGATACTCTATCAAAAATGTATAGCATAAATACACAAGCCAGGAAAATGCAGCTCAAGCAAGAGTTGCATAATGTGCAAAGAGAAAATATGAGCATCAATGACTACCACATGAAGGTGAAGAAGATTGCAGATGCACTTGCTTCCATTGGGTCGCCAGTGGAAGATGATGATTTAGTTTCTGTGACCTTGAATGGTCTAGGAAAGGATTATGCACAGTTTCGGACATCCATTTCAGTTCGTGAAAGATTTCCTGATTTTGAGGAGTTGATAGCTCTTCTAATTTCTGAGGAACAGAGAAATGGTGGTGCATCTTCTTCAGGAGGAACTTCAAAAGAAGCTGTCTTCTACTCAAATGCTGGAAGAGGTAGAGGCAGAGGTAGAGGAGGCCGATTTGGAGGCCGTGGCAGAAATCAGAATATGCAGCAGACTCAAGAAAACCAGTCCTATGGAGGAGGACGTGGTAACTCTAGAGGCAGGGGGAGCCAAAGAGGTCGTGGTGGATGGCAAAGAGGCCAAAATGCAAACAATAATGTTGAATGCTACTACTGTGGTAAAATGGGTCATATGGCTAAAGACTGCTATAAAAAGCAGAATGACATCATGAATGGAAAACTGCAATAAGGGAATTATGCATCTTCTAGTAGACAGGGTGATGACAGAAATGAGCACTTGTTTATGGTGCAGCATATGAACAATTCTATGACAAGTGCAGAAGAAAGCAATGATGTATGGTATGTTGACTCAGGTGCATCAAACCACATGACAGGTCATGCAGAATGGATGGAGGATGCAAGGAAAATGGAAAAACCAGGATTTGTGGAGACTGGTGATGATACTGCACATCCTATTGTGCAGATTGGAAAATTTCCCTTGTCTATGCAGGATGGGAAAAAGAAATACCTGTCCGATGTATTTCATGTCCCGAATATCACCAAGAATCTGGTTTCTGTTGGTCAAATGGTTGAACAGGGCTTGCAGGTCAGATTTAATCCTCATGGATGCTTTGTTGAGGATATGAAAAATAAAGGTCGCTTGATAGCAAAAGGAAAGAAGAAGGGCAGAATGTTTACATTGGATGCAGACATGTCTGAATTGAGTGCAGCAATGTTTGCACATGGGACCGGTGTAGTTGCAGATATTGATATCTGGCATAAACGCATTGGTCATGTTAATGTACAACGACTTAAATCAATGCAGGCCCAAAATATTGTTGCAGGATTGCCAAAATTCAAGGTTGCAGAAATGCATAAGGTATGTGAAGCCTGTCAGTTTGGAAAACAGGCAAGGAAACCATTTCCTAGACATGTTCAAGAGAGTGAGAAGCCATTGGAATTAATCCACTCTGATGTGTGGACTACTAAAGCTGCATCTCTTGGAGGCTGTCATTATTTTGTCAGTTTTATTGATGACTATAGCAGAAAAGTTTTGGTGTATTTTATGAAAAAGAAAAGTGAAGTTTTTGGGCATTTCAAAACCCTTAAAGCTATGGCTGAAAAAGAAACAGGTCTGCAAATAAAATGCCTAAGGTCAGATGGAGGGGGAGAGTACCTCTCAAATGAGTTTGCAAAGTTCTTGCAGGAGCATGGCATAAAGCAGCAATATTCATGCAGTTATACCCCACAACAAAATGGAATTGCAGAAAGGAAAAACAAGCATATTGGAGAGGTATCTCGTGCCATGCTCAATGAAAAAGACTTGCCAGATTTTTATTGGGCTGAAGCAGTTGCTACAGTAGTCTACATAATGAACAGGACTCCCACTGCAGCAATACATGGAATGACTCCAGAGGAGAGGTATACTGGTAGGAAACCAGATATTTCTCATTTGAAAATTTTTGGTTGCATTGCCTATGTACATGTGCCAGATGAGTTGAGATCCAAGTTGGATCCAAAAGCTGAAAAGTGCATCTTTATTGGTTACTCTCTGCAGCAAAAAGGGTATAGATGCTATAACCCTTCTACTCGTAAGTTTACAGTGAGCAGAGATGTTGTTTTTGATGAGATGAGTAGCTGGTATAAACCAGTAAATGTGATTGATGATGTAGATGCACAAAATGGTAATGCTGCACAAAATTCACAGCAGCAGTCACAAAATATTAGTGGACCTGGAGCATCCTCTAGTAGTGGTTCACATTCTTCGCCATGGACAGGCAGATTGAGATCAAGAGAATCTTCTCAAAGTAATGCAGATAGTGGTATGCAGGTATCACGAAAAGGAAAAGAGAAGGTTGATCAGCCCATGTTTGATGTGAATGCAGGTCACTCTTATGTGGATGGTGAATCCAGTGGCTCAGAACAGAGCATTGATGATGAGTTGGGTATTCCTTCTATTGTTACACCTGGAGTAAGGAAGACCAGGGATGTTTTGAGAGCACTTGGGAGTGAACCTACTTTGCGCAGGTCTACGAGAGCTAGGTATCCTGTGGATAGGCTGAAATATGATGGATTTACAGCCATTCACTATGCATATATGGTTAAAGTAATACAGGAACCAGAACCCACTTCTTTTGAGGAAGCCATGGGAAAAGAAAAATGGGAGAAAGCCATGGATGAAGAAATGGATGCCTTGGAAGCTAATGCTACATGGGAATTGGTACCTTTGCCTAAAGGTAAAAACGCAATTGGCTGTAAGTGGATTTATAAGGTGAAGCACAATGCAGATGGTTCTGTGAACAGATACAAGGCAAGATTAGTAGTCAAGGGGTATGCACAGACATATGGTATTGACTATGAAGAAACATTCAGTCCGGTTGCAAGGATGGCAACCGTAAGAGCGGTCATTGCTATGGCTACATCAAAGGGATGGTCTTTACATCAGATGGATGTAAAGAATGCCTTCTTGCATGGTGATTTGCAAGAAGAGGTATATATGGAGCAGCCGCCAGGTTATGTGCATGCTGTTCATCCTGAGTTTGTTTGCAGGTTGAAGAAAGCCTTGTATGGCTTAAAGCAAGCACCTAGAGCATGGTCTGACAAGATAGGACAGTATCTTGTCACTATTGGCTTTCAGATTTCCAAGGCAGATTTCTCACTTTATGTGAGGAAAACAGAGAAAGGTATTATGCTACTTGTCATTTATGTTGATGATTTGATTATGACAGGTGACAGTGATGAAGATATCCTTCATGTGAAAATGCTATTGAAGCAGAAGTTTGAGATGAAGGATTTGGGAGAGCTACGCTATTTCTTGGGCATTGAGGTGATTAGATCACCAAGTGGGATACAGCTCTTGCAGAGGCAGTATGGATTGGACATGCTGTCCAAATATGGGATGACAGGCTGTAAGCCTATTTCAGTTCCTTTGGAGCAGAATGTGAAGCTGAGCACAGATGCAGGTGAGCTTCTGGAAGACCCTACTATGTACAGACGCATAGTAGGAAGCTTGATTTATATGACTATTACCAGGCCAGATTTGAGCTATGCTGTTGGATTGGTAAGTCAGTTTATGCAGGCTCCAAGGAAACCACATTTGGATGCGGCTAGACGCATACTCAGGTATGTGAAGTCCACATTGCAGTATGGACTATTTTATGAGACTGGGGTTCAGATACAGTTGCATGGATACACTGATGCTGATTGGGCTGGTAGTATTTCTGATAGACGATCTACCAGTGGATATGTGTTCTCTTTTGGGAGTGCTGCAGTCACTTGGAGCAGCAAGAAACAGCCTACAGTTGCCTTGTCGAGCACAGAGGCTGAGTACAGGGGTGCAGCAATGGCTGCATGTGAGGTAGCTTGGTTGCATAAGCTACTTTATGATATGCATCAGTCTACAGATGGGCCAGTTGTCATTTATTGTGACAACATGAGTAGTATACACTTGGCAAATAACCCAGTCTATCATGCTAGAACAAAGCACATTGAGGTGCATTATCACTATGTGCGAGAGAGGGTTTTACTAGGTCTTATTGATCTAGTTTATGTCAGCACAAAGGATCAGGTAGCTGACATATTCACGAAGGCATTGGGCGCAGAGAAGCTGCGCAAGTTCAGAGACCTGCTTGGTGTGCAGGAATTGGGATTGAGCTCGAGGGGGAGTGTTGAGATATCGAGCTCCACTCGTGATACGCCAGGGTGACTGTTGTGTATTTATGTCACCGACTTGTCAGTTGCAGACGCGGTTGGTACACCGCCCATGAATAATAGCTACATGATAGCTATCCTTATCTACTCTAGTTCGTGGCTCAGTTAGTATGCCACCTTAGTTAGTTGAGTTTGGTTTGAGACCCATATTTAGGGTTCTTCTATTTCTTTGTAAGTGACTTCTTTTGGCTTACACAACTAAGAAGAGAAAAACTGTTTTCAGCCTCCACCCTTGTGTGTCTTCCCCCATTGTGCAAGCAAGAAAGCTTCAAGCGAGACTCCTTCCTTCTCTCCCACAATCTTGACACAAGATCTGCATGTTGTGTAGGATCAGCTTATTGCGAGACACTCTACTAGAGATAGATGTCAGCTTGAGCACTTCATACCCTCCATAGATTGTGTTATGGTGATAGATGCAAGTGAATCTCTCTCTTATGATGATGCCACATGCACAAAGATGATATTCACTCATGGAACAAGGATATGCAATTAGAGTTTGACTCCTTGTAGAATAACCATATGTGAAATTTAGTTCCTTTGTCTAGTGGCAAAAAGCCATGTAAGTGGATATATAAGTTCAAAAGTATCATTGGAATCCCCAATCCTGCTTATAAGGCTAGATTGGTAGCTAAGGATTTCAAGCATGAACGTGGTACTGACTTCAATGAAGCATTTTCTTCTATGGTCAAAATGACAACCCTACACTTGGTACTAGCATTGGTTGCTCAACTAGATCTAGACCTTTATCAGATAGATGTAAAGACAGCTTTTCTCCATGGGGACTTGCATGGTGAGATTTATATGCAGTAGCCTAAGGGCTTTGAAGAAAAAGGCAAGGAACACCTAGTGTGCAAGTTGAGAAAGAGCCTTTATGGCCTTCAGCAGGCACCTGAGGAACGGTACCACAAGCTTGATACTTTTATACATTCATAGCCATAGTACTATAGATCCATGTTTATATATGAAGAAGGCTCGTGATGGCAGCCTTATGATTTTGGTATTCTATGTGGACGATATGCTTATTGTTGGGAGAGCTCATGAAGAGCTAAATGTCTTGAAAACTCAACTCAAGAAGAGCTTTGAGATGAAGGACATGGGATAAACCTTGTATATTCTTGGAATGTGCATCACGTGTGATCGCTCTAAAGGGGCTCCTTTATTTTTCACAAAAGGAGCACATCCAAAAAGTCCTTGAGTGGTTTCATATGTAGGATGATAAGCCTAAAATCCTATAGATCTATTCACGAAAGTATCTCACGGGAGCATTTTTCCTTCCTTAGGAAGTTGATGGACATTGAATGAGATGATATTTTTTCTCATCTTGTTGTACTTTTGTACAATTTGTACTTTATCACCTTTTTCTCATTCTCTCCTTACTAGGGACACATTTGCCTTTAAATGGGAGTTTGTTAGGGATAAAGGCACATGTGCCTAGCTACCCATGTATTACTACATTGATAGTATATGCACACATATACATTGTAGGTGGTAGGTGTCCATCACTGTCACTTCATTCTTTTTTCTTTTAGTAACATTTGAATATCGGTCATGTATTGACTGTTGGAGTTCCCACATCTTGTATCTCTCTCTTTCTTGCTCTTACTTCTTCTACCATAGGTTTTGCTTCTACTCGTGTGCTTCCACTCCGAGCTCCCTCCCTCCATGATTATGCTATGTACTTCATATCAATTTAGTATTCCTAACAAATATGTGATGTTTATGGTCATCTTTCCATTCATGGAGATGTAGGCCACGTGTAATGTGAATATTTTAGGCAGGTTGTTATCTATATTGATAATCAACAAAGGCCATTATACTTTGGAAATCCTATGAGTTTCATGTCTAAGGTGCTCATGATTTAGGAATCATGTCTAAAGGAAATCAAGTGAAGAAATTGTTGCATGAGCAAAATATTGTAATGGTAGTTATAAAGTCCAAAGTGCTTCGGATGGGCTGTATTTATGTTAGGACAATTTCCTCAACAAGGGAATTGGATTCTCACAAGAAAAAGAGCACTAGAATTGGGGTAATATTTAAGAAGGGAATCCCAATGCATTTTGTTTGAGGCCCAATTTGAAGTACAAGTGGATGGAGAAGTGTAGACTTTAGGAGAATTGCATACTGAAAAAGAAGCAGAGATTGATAAAGACTTGCATAGGTGTTGAGATATTGGCAATTACACCTACCTCATTCCCTTTGTAAGGAGTAGTGAGGGCTTAGGACCAAAATCCCATATGCACAGTAGAAGAAGTACATCCATTCAATTCCTATAAAGCATTGTACTTGCACTCTTTTCTATTGCAATGATAGTACTCTTTTCTTTCTAGTAAAGTGTCTATGTCACTGTCCACACACAAGATTGTGTTTATGAGTCCAAGTCTCAATCTTGGAACCTAATTCACTTGTGTGACAATTTGTCTTGTTAGGGTCAATGTATTCATGAGTTTCTACTTTCCATTTCAATCTCTATAGCTTCTGCATCTGCCATGCTCTAGATCTAGTATATTTAACATGGTATTAGAGCCCACTCGGGCATGGCATTGTTTCTTCTCTGCTCTTCCAACTTCTCTTTGTCTTCTCCTAGCTCAGCTTGAGTTCATGACCTCATCTCCCACTCCTTCTACATTTGACCTTGTGGCAGCCATAGCCACCCTACACCTATCCTGCTTCAAGCTCTTAGATCTCTTCAACCAATCAAGCTCTTGACAAGCTTTCTTATGGAGAAGTGTAGCCCTACTCTTGGAGCTTCTCTTTGTCACCTCAGAGCTCAACATTAGACCATTTCAATCTCAGCATTCTGATTCTTCACAGTTGCTTCCCTATATGTATGCCATAGCTAGTAGGACCCATTCAATTGGAGCCTTTGGATCTCTTCAATCAAGCCTTCTCAGCTGAAGCCCCCTTCTTTGCATATCTTCCTAGCATCTAGATGCTCTGTCCTAGCACTTCAAAGCTTGACATTGGGTCCTCTATGTCCCATCATTGAAGAAAATGTCAAAAACTGTAAAAAAAAGTGCCTGCTGCTATCGTCCACCCTACGCACTTAAATCTGCTAGCAATCACATCCATCATCATGGGGCTTTGATAGAGCATGAAGAGAGATTCACATATATATATTTTTAAAAATGATCCACTATAGCTCCCACAATCAGCAAAAAACCAGGGCTGGGTCAAAACCCTAATCCAGGTTGCCATAGCCAAACTTCACCAAAGCTCAAAAATCTCATCATTTTCTCTCTCCCACCACCTGAAACAACCCACTGCCACTCCATTCTACTATCCCAGCATCAAATCAAGGAGGGAAAAAACCTAGATTAATTGACAGAAGATCAACGACCCCGAACTAAGAAGATTTGGTTCGACATAAACTCGGACATAGTCGTTACACAGTGCATTTTCACACTGTCATTACTTGTGTCTCTTGGCACATTGTAATCTGCTCTTCCACTAATAAAATCTAAGAATTCTAAAGTTTTTTGCTACTGCTCCAGCCATGTAACATGGGCAAAAGACTTTCCAACTACTCCCCTCAAAGGAGTCGGGTTTCACACCTGGCAAACCCGCATCAAACTCATCTTGATGAAGAAGGGCCTCTAGGCCATTACCACTGGAAAGAAAAGAAGCCTCGTGATGCAAACCTTGCAGTCACTTGGCAAAAGAATGATGATAAAGCTCAGGACATTATCAAACTGGAGCTAGATGACAGCTATATCCACCATGTGGATAACTATGATAGTTCACAAGATACACGGAAGAGACTTGACACTTTATTTGGTGCACAATCTAAATCATCAAAGTATGGTCTCTTGATTGAGTTTTTCACGCTTGAAATGAAGTCTAGCACATCACTTGCCACACATTTAAATTACATGGAAGGACTTCTAATCCAACTTGTAGAAACCAACATTAAAATGGAAGAAGATGTTTGCATCGGTGTTCTACTCAAAAGTTTGCCTCCTTAATATAATAATGTATCAACAACTCTAATCAACATGCCAAACCCTAAACTTGTTGATATCCAGGCATCACTCTTAGAGGAGAAAAAGAAGATAAAAACTAAGGAAGAACCAAGCACCTCTAGAGATGAACATGCATTGTATGTTGGCAACAAATACAAAGGAAAGAGAGATTAGCTCTTTTGTGACTTCTGCAAAAGAACCGGATACACCGAGAAGTTCTGCCATGCCAGAAAAAGGTCCCAAAAGGCCTATCTAGTTGCAGTTAAAGAAGAAGAAGAAAACAGAGCAAAGGAAGAAGAAGAAGAAAAAGAAGAAGACCCCCAGGAGAAGGACAAACCTCATCAGTCCTTCTATTCAGATGGACTTTTTTAACTTTATATTTCCTAGCCCTAATGCTTCAGACATAAACTTATAAACTCCTCATGTAGCCTTATACTATAGCCTCTATACACTTTGTGAGGCCCCTGCTATAGCCTCTGGATGACCAACATGTTTGTGGTACCCACACTTAGCTTTTTCTGCAACAGCCTCTAGTGTTTTGCCATGTTTATGGTGTGCCCACACTTTGCAAGAGTTGCTCTCACTAAAGCCTCTACAGATTTTGTACTTCTGGTTGTGATTGAGGAGGGGTGTTGAGATATTTGCAATCACACCTACTTCAGTCCCTTTGTAAGGAGCAGTGAGGGTTCAAGGCCAGAATCCCATATGCATAGTAGGAGAAGTGCTACCATTCAATTCCTATAAAGCATTGTACTTGCACTCTTTTCTATTGCAATGATAGTACTCTTTTCTTTCCAATAAGCTGTCTTTGTCACTATCCACACACAAGATTGTGTTTATGAGTCCAAGTCTCAATCTTGGAACCTAATTCAATTGTGTGACAATTTGCCTTGTTAGGGTCAATGTCTTCATGAGTTTCTATTTCTTAGCCATACATTCTAGATTTTTTTTGTGATTGATCAAGGTTTACTTCTCCTTGGGGGCTTTAATCACTCTTAATATCTCTATTAGTCCATGTTTTAACCTCGCTCTTCATTTAGGTTTGGTCCTTCTTTGTTTAGGGGGAATTTGAGCTCTTATATGGGTGGCCCCACAAGTGGTTTAGGTAACCCCCACAACCAATTATTTCCTACTTAGGATGCTTGACCATATAGGAGGGACTTTGAAAACCATCATTGCATTATGCTAGCTCTTTATCAATCATTGTCTATAAGGTTTGGATCATTTTCTACTAGTTCTTTGTTGCTTGGTTGTAGTGGATTCAGAGGTTCCACCAATATCTTTTGTATCATTCACCAAATATTTTGCTTGATGGGTGGTTGTGTTGAGTGGTTTCTGCTCTTTGTTGTGTGCCCAAAGCAACTCCTCAAGCATCTCCTTGCTTCCCTCACTAGGTATTTCTTGCAAGTCAATGATTTGTTCCTTGCCTTTCCCCCAAGGATTGGTGTTAAAAGTTGTGATTATCTTCATTGAGAAAAGAGAATGGGATGTAGTGAGATGGAAAGCAAGTACTATTCTAGAGTTAAATCAATACAATAAACATAATCAAATCTAAGATAGAAGTAGCGAACACAAACTTGATTGATGTATGACCAAACCCTCAAAGCACAATGAAAATGATCCTAATCAAATTGATTGCTTAGGACGATGGAGAATTACTCAATCCACTCATACAAAAGGTTGAGCTAAAGTTCAAAGATATGCTACTCAAGTTCTACACTTTGTTTTCTCTTTATTCTCTATTTTACGTTATTTAGTATGAAATTTTGTTAATAGCATATGAGCATCATTCTCAAAATTATCATCATCAAATATATTTATTTTCATGCTAATTAACAATGAGATGTATGCTAATTAGCAGTGTCATGTGTGCTAATTAACAATGTCCTATTTATATGCTAATTAGAAATTGTATGCCTATATGATAATTAGAAATAGTATGTATGTAAGCTACTTTAATTAGCAATACTATGCATATATGCTAATTAGTATGTTGTATGCTAATTAGTAGTGTGCTAACATAGTAGTTTTGAAATTGCATCTTCAACACATTCCCTCAAGTTCAACATGTGATTCCTTTTCTCTTGCACGTTAATGCATAGTTTGTTGAATGCTAATAGTGTCTGTTAGTAGTTCTAATTTACTGATAATAGTGCTAGTTTTAACAACAACCAATATGCTAATAATCAATCCCCAATCTACTAGTTAGTAGTCCCTTGTCTACTAGTAACATGCATTTTTTGAGCCAAGGAGCCTTCCCTTACTCCTAATTCATCCTTCCTTAAGGAAGCTTCTTCACTCCAAGATGAGCTCTATGTTTGGCAAAGAGTTCTCCATCTAAGGGATTGGTGAAGATATTAGCTACATTCTCTTTTGTATTGAAATACTATAATACAATCTCTCCATCATGTATCATTTCCCTAACAAAGTGCTCTTTGGCAATAATATAGTTTGTCCTTTGATGATGAACTAAATTCCTTGCAAGAGCCTTTGTTGAAGTATTGTCATGTGAGATAGGGGTACCTATAGAGTCATTAGATAATCCAATATCATGTAGATATATTATCAACTAAATAGCCTCACAAACTGAAGTTGTAAGGGCTTTATATTCAGCCTCTATTGGAGAAAGATTGGACTTCTTAGAAGCCTATGAAATTGCTCCATTACCCAAGAACACAATATACCCTGTATGGACTTGCAATTATCCAAGTTAAAGGCATAATCAATATCTAAAAATCCATGCAAAGACATGTTAGTTCTAGCACATTCAATTTCCCAATGCCTCGTGCATGTTTTAGAAGCTTGCATAAATTGAGCCAACCTGTTCTGCATAATATATATTTGGCTTGGTAATAGTTAGATAAATCGACATATCAATCAAAGAACTACATTTTGAAGCATCACAATTAGCTCTCCTTTTTCATCCTTAGAGTGTTCTATATTGGATTCCATGGAAGTTTTGACAAGTTGATGGTAGACAAGTTAAATTTGTCTAGAACAGCAAAATACTTATGTTAGGATATAAAGGTTGCTTCTTTGGACCTGTAAAATTCAATACCAAGAATGTAATGCAGGATTCCCAAATCTTTCATGTCAAATGCTAAAGAAAGCTAAGATTTTACTTCAGCAATCATACTTTCACTACTCCCTATAATCAATACCTTTCAATCTTTCCTTCTTTGTTATACCTAATCCTATAAACCCATTTACATCCAATTTCTTTATTTCCTTTGGGAAGATCACACAAATCCCAAGTTTTATTTTTATACAAAGTATGCATTTCTTCGTCCATGACCTTCTTCCACTCATGTTTTCTACATGCATCTTCATGCAAACTAGGTTCCTCTTACTACATAGCAAATTTTCCTTCCCAAAATGAAAGGTTTCTAGTTCCATGAAGTTTCCATATTTTTCATTCTTTTCTTGCAACCGGTCGCATCCTACATTTAATCTAGAAGAGCCTCTTTGTCTTCCACAAGTATATCTCCACTTCTAGCATTGCCATTTCCTCTTCCATATGAGGGATAACATTATCCAATATGATTTTGAATATTGTTGATGTTGTAGTTGTTGTCGCCTCCTTTGCCTTTGCCTTTAGTTGCATTTGATATTCCTCTCCCTCTTCTTGTGAAGAAAGCTATATCATGAGAACCTTCACTTCTTCCTTTCCTACTCTTAATAGCTCTCATTTTTTATCTTCATAAAGGAGAAGATGTTAAAGCTCATTGAAACAATGCTTTTATTTTTGGATGATCAACCCTTGTACAAGGTTATCATATTCTTCACCCAACCCATCTGTGATCATTATGGTGATCTCAGTTATCTAAAATCTTGTCTCCAACAACCACTAGCTTTTCATAGAGCTCTTTAGCCTTCAAGAGATCTGATGTAGCAGTTTGTCCTTTGCTACAATGGCTATTTGTGGACTGATTTTTGATTGTCAATTTCTTTGAGTGACATATGATTTTTTATGCTGAGAAATGCTTAAAAATAGCCAAAATTTTTAAATTTCAATGGAAAAATAGAATTTGTCAAAGGCGGCGGTTGCAATCAGTACGATTTCAAGTGGCAATGCCCAAAAGTGCATAAAAGACCCACTAGATGATAGTTGGTGAATTTTCATAATTTTTTGGCATGTCAAACGAGACCTTAGGAGGTGCCCGGCAATGCAGGACTTCAAGATGAACTGCCGAAAATTTTCAGACTTCGAATCGGGTACCGGACGTAGAAATGGGAGTGCTCGGGAGGCCAAGACCCAAGGTTAAGTGGGAATGGACTTTAAAAGTCCCAAAAGTCATGACTTTTGGGGGCTCCCTTTGGGGCCCCCTCAATTTTTGGAAATCGTGGGGAGGGGGGGTCCGTTTTTTTCGGGGTGAGCAGAGGATGAAGGTGCCATGGCCATGTTTGATGGAGAGGGGGGCTATGGGGCTTGCAAACAATCCCCCCAATTAATCTCATGCTCAATCTTCGCTCCCCATCGCTTGCTTCCATTTGTCAAATGGCTGCCCAGTTGTGGAGATGCAGATCTAGTATTTCTCTCTCCTCTTTCTCTCTTCTGCATAGAGGCACTTCATGTGGCAAGAATCAAGAAGAGAATCGGGAGATGGATGCTTGTACGAGAGGCACCGCATTGTTCCAAGAGGCTGAGGAGGCTGAAGGCTAAAGATCTATGCTAAGATCCATGGCTGGTTGGTTGATACACAATTCCAATTAAATATTCAAAAAACCCGAAACACGCAAAAAGGTGGTAATATGCTCTATTTTATGAAAGAATTTGCTTGTTTTTTATCGTTCATGGTCTAAATGGTGTGCACATGGGCTGAAATTTTATTTGAATGTTCCTTGCATTATGTTTGAGGGCTACAATCATTATTATGCAGAATCCGTATTGATTTATAGCAATTATACATTTTTAAAACTCGAAAAAACACTAATTTTGATGGACATTAATAGTTTCTTTGCTTTTGAGTGGGGAAAAATGAGTGGACATGGTATAAAATAAGGAAAAATGCTGAGTTTCAGTTCAAATGATTAGTCATTAGAAAAAAACCAGAAAATACCTATTTTCTATTAAAAATAAATAGGAAAAAGTAGAGTAAAATGAAAAAAAATGGGTTTCTTGCGTTTGAAAAATTTGGAAAAATGAGATCTATGTATGTGAATGTCTGACGGGGCTGAAGCATGAGGTCAAGCCTCAGTTTGGCCCTTTTTCTTTGTGTTAAAGTGTGTATTTATTGCTTCTACATACAAAAAATGACATAAAAGAAGCTCTACACCTATGCACCGCAGTAAAATTTAAACGGTGAGGGGGAGGATGATGTTATACAATAGTGTAAATGCTAAAATATACAAAGTTTGATTTTTCTCTTTATGAATACCATTTAGGATGCGGTTTATTTGGAAATAATGGATCTAGCAGCACGAGGTTCACCTTGGTGCTAGGTTCCTACAACGAAGCATTGCCTATTAGAGAAAATTCATTAAAAGGGTTATTTTTGCACGACACATAGGCTGATTTCATATCATAATTGTTTGTGCATAATAAATCATACACCATTGCATGAATCATATACACATGGTATATATTCCTGACATGCATAACAATTGGTTGAAGTATAAATGACCCACGCTACAAAGAGTAAGGCACCCAAGCTATAGGTCTAGACGGTGAGTCCAAGGGGACAAGTAAGTTAGGATTGGTACATTCCTGGAACGATATAATATTGGTATCAAGAGCGGAGTCTTCTTCGTATGTGTTATATGTGTTAGCGATGCATCGAGGGGCCAATCCCCAAGGTGTAGGAGGGTCACAGTGGGGCCGCAGCAATCAGCCGAGGGGTGCCTCCTATGTTGTTCTACATGGTGAAGTACAACAAAATGTGTAGGGTCTCCCTCTGAGGAGTTTGAGAAGGTTAAGGGTTGGACTATAAACACGATACAAACAAAAAATGTGCGAGCTAGTGCTATAGCCAGTGCCGACCTATTTTAGGTCTCATTAGTGGTGCGTCTACTGGGTCTAGGGTTTTTAGGGACAAAATATTCGGTTTATGTCCTCTAACAGGGACCGTCAAGCCGAAATACAAAAAGAAGAATGTGCTGAGAGGGCTAGACGGTGGTTGGAGATTGTAAGATGCTGCTCTCCTCAAAGAAGCATCCCATTACACATAAGCGGTTGTAGTTAAAGTAACCTAAGTGTTATGAGTAGCTCTTCGAGTGCAAGTGGAAGTCTTGGTACTTCCCTACTTCTAGTTAATCAACCCACTTCAAGTGGGGGTGTAGTTGCACCTACACAAACTCCTGTTGTCAATCCGATTGTAGCCATGGCACAACCCATCGCAATTCCAGTAGGGTACATCAGATTTACTGGCATTAGAAGAACCGTTGCCCATTTTCCATGGGTTCGAAAAAGAAGATGGAGAACTCCATATTAAGGAGTTTCAAAGGCTCATGTTCAATGTTCTTCAACATGATGTTAAAAGGAAGGGCGGTAGTATGGTATCACGGACTAGAGGCCGAAACCATAACTAGCAGTGCCCAATTCTTTACGGCTTTTCCTAGAGAGGTTGCTCTTGAGAAGGGTGGACAATATTGGTTGCGTGTCCTGAATATAACACGTCAAGACACAAATGAGAATGTCCAGGCCTATGCCAAGAAGCTAAAGCAAGTTCTTCGCAAACTTAATACTTATATTCCCATTCCAACGGCTGCACAGTTGCAATATTTCCTATATGGATTGGACTTTAATATCTAGGTGTAGCTTAGTAGTGTTGCTTTGGCCAACATTGACACTACTATTACCCAAGCAGAAGGAGTAGAGTCGCGCTTGCAAGTGGCTTACGCGGCAAGGATAAATTGGAATGGTAATAATTTGGCCTTGACCAATGGGAGTCAAGGGGACCCCATGCGAATGGGAGAGGGAGTATCATGCGAATTTGCCTGTCTTACCAGTCCCTCCTAGTATGACTATGCCCATGGCTATTCAAGCGGCCTCACTAAATAGTGGTAGAAGCCAAACAATGAATCCTATTGTTGTCCTAGTAGGTCAGTGGACAATTCCTAATCAAGTGGTTAGGCCGATGGGACAACAGATAGATGATCGCGGCTATGAGTCGAGTGCCTCTAATGTCCTTGGCAAAGTTAAGGACATGATGAAGCACTATACCAATATGATTTTTGAACAATACAGACAAATAACTGTGGACGTCAATTTTCTTAAGAAGCAACAAAATTTGATAGGGAGTCGACGCCCTGAGGAGGGTGCCCCCTCAAGATTCAGCTGTAAGTGGTGTGGTGGCCAACATTTCCCTAGGAATTGCCCAAATGTCAAATGCAATATTTACAAAAAGTCTGGCCACTTAGCTGCTACCAGTTGGAGTAAGATCAGTTCTCTCCAACAAGGAAGTAAAAAACCAAGTCCAGTTAACCATCGCACACAAGGAAATAATCTCCAGCAAGATGAGGGACCAAGACAAATACTGCAACGAGGAAAGGCTACTGTAGATAGAGGAGTTGCCTCATGGCAGTGGAGTCAGCCTTATTGAGGCCGTACGTGTCAATGATGCTAAAACTTCTAATCTACCAGCCGTAATAAGAGATCAAAAGATCAAAGAGGGGGACAAAGGAATTGTAAAACCTGTCGAGGGAAGCCCTAAGAAAGATGCTAGGGAAAAGCGAGTCCTGAATCCTGATATGGAAGATGGACCTTTAAGACCTATTGGTAGTAAAGTTGATCCCGAGAAGGATAAAGGATTGCCAAGAAAGAAGGTAAAGGCTAAAAAAGAGGCACCACAGCCGATTGAAAGACCAAAGGAGAGAATGGTTTGGCGCGAGAAGAGAACTTTGGCTAACTACCACGACTTTGACCTAGCAAGTTCTCTTTGCGAAGTTAAACCAAACGTAAATCTCCTACAATTAATTAAACTTTCTCCAAGAGTACGCAAGGAATTCAAGAAAATCCTGTGTATAGGGTATATTGTAGAACCTTTGGGCATACCACGAGTGGGAGAAGATTGGTTCAATCATGTTGAAAAGCAGTACCGTAGGGTTCCAGCATATGTGGATGGAATATTAGTGGAGCACACTATCTTGGACACTAGATCCTCCATCAATATCATGAGTTTAGATTTGATGGAGAGGTTAGGTCTAAAGATCCAAAAAGATGGCTCCACACTTCTTAGGATGGCTCATGATAGTCTAAGACAATCGGAAGGTTGCATCACTAAAGTCCACATTACAGTTTTGAGCGTGGAATGCTATCTGGACTTTAGGGTGATAAGGTTTGCAAGATGTGCTAGCTATCGAGTTTTGCTAGGTAGGCCATGGATTCTACGGATAGACTGTCAAGTCGATATACCCGCTGGTCAAGTGATTCTAGGTCAAGGTGCTCATCATGTAATAGTGGATGCTTACCCTGAGTCTCCTCAGAGTGAGAGAGCTCCATTATCCTCCACTGAACTAGAAATAGTAGATGATCCATCTGGTAGTGAGATGTCATCGAGTGATGGATCTAAAGAAGAGTTCACTACAAAGGATATTTATCAAATAACCTTGAATGAACCGATAAAGCCTCAAGATCGAATAAGAAATGCGGACATTATTTAGTTGGACCTTGGCACGCCTAATGATTCGTGGCCAATCAAATTAGGTTCTATGCTTAGTTCGAAACAGAGAGAGGACTATGTGTCCCTGATTCAGGGGTTCCGCGACATCTTTGCTTGGAGTTATGACGAACTTAGGGGTATTCCTCCCAGTTTGGCTATGCATACCATTCTTGTAAAGGAAGATACCCGACCTGTACATCAGAAAGTACGGCATATGCCTTTTGAACTAAGGGACAGGCTGTTTGAAGAGCTTCAGAAGTTGTGGAAGGTTGGTTTGATCTTTCTAGTTCAGCATACTGAATGGTGTTTGCCAGTTGTGATTAGAAAGAATAATAATAATCAAATCCGTCTTTGTGTAGACTTTAGAGAACTAAATAAACAGACTGTTAAATATTACTACCCGTCTCCATTTATTGACCAAATTTTGGATCAATTGGCAGGTAGGGAAATATATTCGTTCATGGATTGCTTTGCAGGGTATAACCAAATGGAAATTGCTGAGCAAGACAAGCTGAAAACAACATTTATCACTGTCTTCGGTACCTTTGCGTACCATGTGATGGCATTTGGGTTATGTAATGCACTTGGTTCGTGGCAAAGAACAGTCGACAAGACCTTTGGTGACATCTCCCTAGAGGAGTTGAAAGTATTCATTGATGACCTGGGGGCAGCCACCATAAGAGAAAGACAGTTGAATATTTTGCGAAAGTGTTTCGAGCATTGCAGACAATTTTGCATAGCTCTCAACCTGTGGAAGTGCATCTTTGCAGTGCCTTATGGGCTATTGTTAGGCCATGTGGTCAGCTCGGTAGGGATTGCAATTGACCTTGAAAAGATCAAGGTCATAGTCGCCATGAGTCTGCCGCATACTCCAAAGGAAGTGCATAGCTTTCTTTCATCAATAGGGTATTATCAAAGGTTTATCAATGCCTTGGTAGAAAGAACGTTGCCACTAATGAAGCTATTGTCCTTTAACTGTCAGTTTGCATGGAGTGATGATTGCAAAGTATCTTTTGACGATGTGAAGCAGGAGCTTGCCAAAGCATTTTCTTGAAAGCACCTAAAAGGGGCAAAATGTTCTATATATTTTCAGTAGCAACCATGTATAGTATCAGCTTGATAGATGTTTTTTGATACCGAGAAGTGCTTAAAAAATAGCAAAAAATTACAAATTTCAGGGGAAAAATAGACTTCGTCGAAGTCAGCGTGGCAATTAGTACGATTTTAAGTGACAAGTCCTTAAAGTGCTAATGCTAATTTTCATGGAAAATCAAATGGTGGCGAATGGCCAAGCTGGAGTTTTCCTAGATGCCAAACGACGTCAGGAATCCAACGCAAGTCTCAGATCTCAATTCCGAGGTTGTTTGATCCCCCATTTAATCCCCACAAAAAGGTTCAGGGTTGTGAAGCTGCTACTGGATCTGAAAGTCAAGAAGAGGGTGACGGAACCCAGCTTTGTAGATTTCGATCCCATGGAACCACCCGTCTAGACAAATCTCGAATCCGATGTCGTTTGCCCCTCCAAAAGCGAAAAAACCACTTGCTGAAAGTGTGAAAGCAAAAGTCATGAACTAGATAAATTGGGTTTTAAGCTTAAGCTCTAATTGAGAGCTTAAAAGAAGCTCACGAAATGAAATGTTGTGGGGGGGCGTCAGTTTTTGGCGACCCATTTTTTTCCCATTTTTCATCATTTTCTGATCAGTCTGATGCAGGAGGAATCCTCTTGGCCCTGACATGCTTCTATCCTTTTCCCTCCATTGCCATAAACGGATCAAGGAATGATGCATTGAGCAAAGAGATAAAAAACCACTCTTTCTCTCCTCCCTCTCTCTCCTGCATAGAGGCAGTTCATGTGCAAGAAATCAAGAAGAAGAGGGGCTGAAGGATGCTTGTCCCGCTGTGATCAGATTGCTTCAAGATGAAGAGGAGGCTAAGGAAAGAGGTTCATCACTGAAGAATGGGGTCTGTGGGCTGCCCAAAATAATTATTAAAAAACCCGCAACATGCAAGACACGCGGTATGCTCCAATTTTACAAAGGAATTTGCTTGTTTTTGTTGTTTCATGGTCCAAATGTTGTTTATATACGATGAATTTTTGTTTGAACCTTGTTTCCATCATGTTTGAGGGCTGTAACTACAAAAATGTAGAACCTCTAATGATTTAGAGCCATTGTTAATTCTTTAAAACCCGCAAAATGTCATTTTTAATGGAAATTAGTGGTTCTTTCTGATTTTGAGTTGGGAAAAAGGAATGGAAATAGGATAAAATCAAAAAAAATATTAATTTTTAATAAAAATAATAAGTCAACACAAATAAATCAGAAAATACCTATTTTTTATGAATAATAAATAGGAAAAAATAGCAAAAAATAGAGAAATTTGGGATTTTCACACTCAAAAAATATGGAAAAATAAGATTTATGTGCGTGAATGTTTAGCGAGGTTAAAGCATGAGATCAAGCCTCAGTTTGGCCTCGTCTTTTGTGTTATAGTACGTGTTCATTGGTTTTTCATACAAAAATGACACAAGATAACCATTTACACATATGCAACACAGCAACACCTAAACGGTGAGGGGGGGAGGAAGTTTGTGCGACGATCTAATTGCTGAAAATATACAAATTCCGATTTCCCTCTTTGTGCATAGCATTTAGGGATCGTTCCATAACTAAATTTAGGCAACTAGTAGCACAGAAGTTCCTGTCCTAGTCCCTAGAGCAACGCAACACGTAATGCTTAGTTAAAATTCATGAAAGGGTTGTTTTCCGCACCTCACATGACTGGTTTTTTTAATCATAAAATGGTTGTGCACAATCTTCATACACCTTGCATCAAGCATGCCACGTGGTATCTCCTGGAATGCATTGCAATTGATTGATAACTTTGACAAGCACTGAGAGGACAGGAAACCTAAGTCTTCGGTTAAACGGGTGCTTCCGTTGGGAAAAGTTTTGTGAGGCAAATCAAAATCTCCTGGAACGCTGAATTATGAAAGAGTGGAGTTTGTACAAATGTTATATGTGTTAGCGACGCATCTTGGGGCCAATCCCCGAGGTGTAGGAGAGTCGCAGAGTGGAGCCGCGGCAATCACCCAAGAGGTGCTTTCCTATGTGTGTATTACGAGACATTATGCCTATATGTTATGGGATCTCCCTCTGAGGAGAAGGGAAGATGAACGTTGGACTACATATTGGATACAAGCGCAAAATCGTCATAAGCATTTAGTGCAAAGTGAGTTTTAGATGCTCCTAGTCCGTGAGGCCGTGTGGTGGGGTTGTTTGTCGTATGCATGAGGTCGTGCCATAGCCAGTGCTGGCCCATGTTAGGTCCCATCAGTGGTGCGTCTGCCGGGAGCTGCCAACAAGTGGTGGTTCTCGGATCTTAGGGACCAAATAGTTGGTTTATGTCCTCTGACAAGGACCGTCAAGCCGAAATACAAAAAGCAGATCGTGCTGAGAGGGCTAGACCGCGGTTGGAGATCATAAGATGCTATTCTCCTCAAAGGAGCAACCCGTTACGCAATAAGTGGCACTAGTTCTAGTAACACAGGTGTTACGAGTGGCTCTTCGAGTGCAAATGGAAGTCTTGGTACTTCCCTATTTCTAGTTAATCAACCCATAACAAGTGGGGGTGTAGTGTTTCCTACACAAACTCCTATTGTCAATCCGGTTATAGCCATGGCACAACCTATTGCAATTCCAATAGGTACACTAGATTTACCGGCATTAGGAGCACCACTTCCCATTTTTCATGGATTAGCAAAAGAAGATGGAGAACTCCACATTAAGGAAACGCTCATGTTCAACTATCGAATCTAATATGAAGGACACCTAATGATGTTCTTCAACATGACGTTAAAAGGAAGGGCGGTAGTGTGGCATCACGGTCTAGAAGCCGGAACCATAACTAGCAATTCCCAATTCGTTACGGCTTTCCGTAGGGAGTTTGCCCCTAAGAAGGGTGGGCAATATTGGTTACGTATTCTGAATGTAACACGCCAAGAGCTAAATGAGAATGTCCATGCATATGCCAAGAAACTAAAGTAAGCTCTTCACAAACTTAACACTTATATTCCTATTTCAGTGGCTACACAGTTGCAATATTTCCTACATGGATTGGATTTTAATATCCAGGTGCAGCTAAGTAGTGTTGCTTTGGCCGATATTGACATTGCCATTACCCAAGCAGAAGGAGTAGAGTCCCGCTTGCAAGTGGCTTATGCAGCAAGGATAAATTGGAATGGTAATAATTTGGCCTTGACTAACGGGAGTCAAGGGGACCCCATGTTAAATACGGGTGGCAGAGCGAGTATTATGTCGAATTTGCCTATGTTACCAGCTCCTCCTAACATGACTATGCCTATGATGGCTAGTTAGGCAGCCTCGCTAACTAGTGATGGAAACCAAACAATGAATCCTAATGTTGTCCTAGTTGGTCAGCGGCCGATTCCTAATCAAGTGGTTAGGTCCATGGGGCGACAGATTGGCGATCCCGACTATGAGTCGAGTGCTTTTAATGTCCTTGGTGAAGTTAAGGATATGATAAAGCACTACACCGATATGATCTCTGAACAGTATCGACAAATAGCTGTGGATGTCAATTTCCTTAAGAAGCAATAGAATTTGATAGGGAGCCGACACCCTGAAGAGAGTGGGCCCTCAAGATTCAGCTATAAGTGGTGTGGGAACCAACATTTCCCTAGGAATTGCCCGAATGTCAAATGTGATATTTGCGAGAAGTCTGGCCACTTAGCTACTACTTGTTGGAGTAAGATCAGTTCTCTCCAACAAGGGAGTAAACAACCAGGTCCAGTTAACCATCGCGCACAAGGGAATAATATCCCACAAGACGATGGAACAAGGCAAATACTGCAAAGAGGAAAGGTTGTTGTAGACGAGTTACCTCATGGCAGTGGAGTCAGCCTTATTGAGATTGTATGTGTCAATGATGCTGAAACTTCTAATCTACGAGACGTAATAAGAGGTCAAATAATGAAAGAGGGTGACAAAGGAATTGTAAAACCTGTCGAGGGAAGCCCTAAGAAAGATGCTAGGGAAAAGCGAGTCCTAAATCCTGATATGGAAGGTGGACCTTTAAGACCTATTGGTAGTAAAGTTGATCTTGAGGAGGATAAAGGATTGCCAAGAAAGAAGGTAAAGGCTAAAAAAGAGGCACCAAAGGCGATGGAAGGTCCAAAAGGAGAGGATGGTTTGGCTAGAGAAGAGAGCTTTGGCAAACTACCACGACTTTGATCTAGCAAGTTTCCTTTGCAAAGTCAAAACAGATGTGAATCTCTTGCAATTGATTAAACTTTCTTCAGGAGTACGCAAGGAATTTAAGAAAATCCTG
Organism: Lygodium microphyllum; assembly: GCF_053477565.2. Taxonomy (NCBI): domain Eukaryota; kingdom Viridiplantae; phylum Streptophyta; class Polypodiopsida; order Schizaeales; family Lygodiaceae; genus Lygodium; species Lygodium microphyllum. Next base: position 124,287,609 of record NC_141153.1, on the reverse strand, counting down.
TGTACAAGGTATATAGTAGAACCTTTGGCCATAGTTAGAGTGGGGGAAGATTGGTTTGATCATGCTGAAAAGCATTGCCCTAGGGTTCCAACATATGTGGATGGAATATTAGTGGAGCACGCTATCGTGGACACTGGATCCTCTGTCAATATCATAAGTTCAGACTTGATGGAGAGGTTAGGTCTAGAGATCCAAAAAGATGGCTCCACACTTCTTAGGATGGCTGATGATAGTCTAAGACAACCAGAAGGTTGCATTACTAAGGTCCACGTTACAGTTGCGAGCATGGAATGCTATCTGGACTTTAGGGTGATAAGGTTTGCAAGACGTCCTAGCTATCGAGTTTTGCTAGGTAGGTCATGGATTCTACGGATAGACTGTCAAGTCGATATACCCGTTGGTCGAGTGATTCTAGGTCGAGGTGCCCATCATGTAATAGTGGATGCTTACCCTGAGTCTCCTCAGAGTGAGAGAGCTCCACTATCCTCCACTGAACTAGAAACAGTAGATGATCCATCTAGTAGTGAGACGTCATCGAGCGATGGATCAAAGGAAGGGTCCACTACAAATGATATTTTTCAGATAACCTTGAATGAGCCGATAGAGCCTCATGATCAAATAAGAGACGTGGATGTTATTGAGTTGGATCTTGGTACGCTAAATGATTCGCAGCCTATTAAATTAAGGTCCATGCTCAGTTCAGAAGAAAGAGAGGATTATGTGTCCTTGATTCGAGAGTTCCGCGATATCTTTGCTTGAACTTAGGGGTATTCCTCCCAGTCTAGCTATGCATACTATTCCTGTAAAGGAAGGTACCCACCCTCTACCTTAGAAAGTAAGCGGTATGCCTTTTGAATTAAGGGATGGGTTGTACGAGGAACTACAGAAGTTGCGAAAAGCGGGTTTGATCTTCTGTGTTCAGCATATTGAATGGTACTCACCAGTTGTGATCGGGAAGAAGAAGAATAATCAAATCCATCTTTGTGTAGAATTTAGAGAGCTAAATAAGCAGATTGTTAAAGATTACTACATGTTGTCGTTTATTAACTAAATTTTGGATCAACTAGCGGGTAGGGAAATCTATTCATTTATGGACTCCTTTGCAAGGTATAACCAAATGGCGATCGTTGAGCAAGACAAGCTAAAAACGACGTTTATTACAGTCTTCGATACCTTTGTGTACCATGTGATGGCATTTGGGTTGTGTAATGCACCTGATTCGTAGCAAAGAACAGCCGACAAGACCTTTAGTGACATCTCCCTAAAGGAGCTAAAAGTATTCATTGACGATCTGGGGGAAACCACCCTAAGGGATAGACAGTTGATCATTTTGCACAAGTGTTTTGAGCATTCTAGACAATTTTGCATAGCTCTTAACCCACGGAAGTGCATCTTCGGAGTCCCTTATAGGCTCTTGTTAGGCCATGTGGTTAGTTCTGTAAGGATTGCAACTAATCCTGAAAAGATCAAGGTCATAGTCGCCATGAGTCTGCCACGTACTCCAAAGGAAGTGAATAGCTTTCTGTCATCAGTAGGGTATTATCGGAGGTTTATCAATGCCTTGGCAGAAAGAACGTTGCCGCTGACAAACCTATTGTCCTTCAACTGTCATATCCAGGGACCCTAATAGAAAAGAAAGTGTTGGAGTAGTTATCCGAGATCCCCGACGTAGAGTTACAATGAAATTAGCTACTTATCTCAGGGTAGGATTTACTAACAACATTGCGGAGTATAAAGCCTTGATTATGGGATTGAATATTGCTAGAGGTGGTATTAGGCGGTTGTTAATAAAAGGGGATTCCCAGTTGATCTTAAATCAACTCAATGGGACATATACAGTCCGGAATCCTCTCCTTTGTATGTACCATCGAACTGCTATAACCCTATTTGATGAATTTGAGAGCATATCTCTTCAGCTCATTCCACGTTATTGGAATCAGTTTGCGGATTCCTTAGCTACTTTTGCTTATGAAGAGGACCTCTTCTTCAAATGTGGTCCTAGTCCGGATGTTGTTATTGATAATGAGATGGGACCTGGTCGCTTGTGGGGAATGTTATCAGACCACACGTTATATGGCAGGTGATGGTTGATATGGGTAATGCAAAGAGTAGCCGAGACCCATCTACCATTGTTATCTTGGACCCATGGTTGATCCGACGACATGTTATGCATATGCCTCTTGTTATATATGCAGGAGGTATGGGCCATAAATTGATGCATTTAGTTTAGGGCTGAGAGCCCTATTTTTCCCCTTGGAATGGAGCGTATTTGCGTATATCTTCCTTCTTCCAAGGAGGGATCTCTATGAGCTATTTTGTTTGATTCCGTTAGGCCAAGAGGGATAGTACCTTTAAGTAGTTAATGTCTGATTTCTTTAGGCCAAGAGGACCCTTTGTTTTCAGGTTTTAATAATCTATCTCTTTAGGCCAAGAGGGCCCATTAGTTTGCAGTGAAAAGTGCTATTTCTTTAGGCCAAGAGGGCCCTATCTCTATTTGGTGCAGGTACGTTTAATGCTTTGTTGTTTTAGTGATTGTGCCATACAGGTTGACGAAGTCGACGAAGGGAAGCATTGTTGCAAAGGAGCTTCTTGTGGCCATTCCAGGTGGTTTTGTCCCCTTTTCAAGTTTTCCCTTAAGCAATTAATGATATATGTGCAGGTGAGGCTTTCTTTCTTGTTGGGGACTGGCACTTGAGGCATGAAGTCCCAGGTTTAGGCTCTGTATGTCTGGGGGAGATCTAAGTAGTCATTGTCTCCTGCAAGGCATTGCCAGGCATTGAAAGACCTGTTTTAGATGGGAGTTCTAGTGACCCTATTCTATAAACCTGCTAGGTGGTCGTTCTAAGAGTTCCTGCTAGTTGTGAGGCAATTAGAGAAGCCTACTAAAGTGATGATGATAAAAAGAAGCAAAACCCTAAAGATCTCAAAGAAAGTATATATATACAGAGGTGTGTAAAAAGGGGTTTTACCCCTATAAAAATAGAAAAGGAAAGAAAGAAAAAGGGGATGAGTAAGACCCGGGGCCGATGCCTTATCTTCCTTGGGGTGACATCTTGCCATAAAAAAAAGAAAATAAAAGAAGGTTGGAGCGAAAATAAAAGTGAGCGTTAGAAAAGGATTAAGTGTCGCCTTACGAGGACTTGGTAGGGTTTTGGGTATCAATACAGGACCTGAGGCTGATGCCCTATTCTCCTTGGGTCACTACGCTCAGCTCTCTCCTTTTTACATGCCCAAGTATGGAAAAATAAAAGCCTAAAAGAAGAATTGTGCTAAAAGAAAATATTTCTTGATTAGGCTATAGGAGTCCTCGCCTAGGAGGAGCTCCTGGTTGAGTTGTCCTTAGTTAGGTAGGTAGTTCAGACCACCACTTAGGGCGACCACTTTGATAGTTCTTTTTAGCTTGGTTGTGTTGCAGCAATTGGTTAGTGACTAGCTTCGAGCCTTCTATCAGATTATGCTGGGCCTACTCCTCGTGGATTTCATGCCTTGGTTTTGTCATGGGATAGGGTATGCGCTGTGATATGCTATGTTGTGTATTTTTTGTATCAGCTTGATGCTCCTTTTTGTTGTTTATGTGCCGATCTATTCGTGGGATTCAACGGGTTGAGTCGCCCTATCACGTGGTTGCCAATGACAGATGATTTTTTATGTCGAGAAGTGCTTAAAAATAGCCAAAATTTACGAATTTCAGGGGAAAAATAGACTTCATCGAAGGTGGCGGTGGCAATCAGTATGATTTTAAGCGGCAAGTCCTTAAAGCGCTAATGCTAATTTTCATGGAAAATCAAACGGTGGTGGATGGCCAAGCTAGAGTTTTCCTAGATGCAAAATGACATCAGAAATCCAACGCATCTTAGATCTCAATTCCGAGGTCGTTTGATTCCCCATTTAATCCAACGCATCTCAGATCTCAATTTCGAGGTCGTTTGATCCCCCATTTAATCCAACGCATCTCAGATCTCAATTCGGAGGTCGTTTGATCCCCCATTTAATCCCCACAAAAAGGTTATGGGTTGTGAAGCTGCTACTGGATCTGAAAGTCAAGAAGAGGGTGACGGAGCCCAGCTTTGTAGATTTCGATGCCATGGAACCACCCGTCTAGACAGATCTTGAATCCGATGTCGTTTTCCCCTCCAAAAGCGCAAAAACCACTTGTTGAAAGTGTGAAAGCAAAAGTCATGAACTAGATAAATTGGGTTTTAAGCTTAAGCTCTAATTGAGAGCTTAAAAGAAGCTCACGAAATGAAATGTTGTGGGGGGGCGTCAGTTTTTGGCGACCCATTTTTTTCCCATTTTTTATCATTTTCTGATCGGTTTTATGCAGGAGGAATCCTCTTGGCCCTGAGATGCTTCTATCCTTCGCCATCCATCGCCATAAACAAATCAAGGAATAATGCACTGAGCAAAGAGATAAAAAACCACTCTTTCTCTCTCCCCCCTCTCTCTCCTGGATAGAGGCAATTCATATGCAAGAAATCAAGAAGAAGAGGGGCTGAAGGATGTTTGTCCGGATTGCTTCAAGATGAAGGATGCTTGTCCGGCTGAAGGATGCTTTGCTTCAAGATGAAGAGGAGACTGAGAAAAGAGGTTCAGCACTGAAGAATGGTTGCTAGTCTGTCTGTGGGCTGCCCCAAAATAATTATTAAAAAACCCACAACACGCAAGACACGCGGTATGCTCCAATTTTACAAAGAAATTTGCTTGCTTTTGTTGTTTCATGGTCCAAATGTTGTTCATATGCAATGAATTTTTGTTTGAACCTTGTTTGTATCATGTTTGAGGACTGTAACTACAAAAATGCAAAACCCGTGATGATTTAGAGCGGTTATTAATTCTTTAAAACTCGTAAAATGTCATTTTTAATGGAAATTAGTGGTTTTTTCCTATTTTGAGTTGGGAAAAAGGAATGGAAATGGGATAAAATTAGAGAAAATATTAAGTTTCAATCAAAATAATAAGCCAACACAAATAAATCAGAAAATACCTATTTTCTATGAATAATAAAAAGAAAAAAATGGTAAAAAATAGAGAAAATTGGGATTTTTGCGCTCAAAAAATATGAAAAAATAAGATTTATGTGCATGAATGTTTGGCGAGGTTAAAGCATGAGGTCAAGCCTCAGTTTGGCCTCGTCCTTTGTGTTATAGTACGTGTTCATTGGTTTTTTCATACAAAAATGACACAAGACAACCATTTACACCTATGCAAATCAGCAACGCCTAAACGATGAGGGGGAGAGGAAGTTTGTGCGACGATCTAATTGCTGAAAATATACAAATTCCGATTTTCCTCTTTGTGCATAGCATTTAGGGATCGTTCAATAACTAAATTTAGGCGACGAGTAGCACGGAAGTTCCTGTGCTAGTCTTTAAAGCAACGCAACACGTAACACTTAGTTAAAATTCATGAAAGGGCTATTTTTCGCACCTCACATGGCTGTTTTTTTAATCATAAAATGGTTGTGCACAATCGTCGTACACCTTGTATCAAGCATGCCACATGGTATCTCCTCTAATGCATTGCAATTGATTGATAAACTTTGACCAGCACTGAGAGGACAGGAAACCTAAGTCATCGGTTAGACAGGCGCTTCCGTTGGGGAAAGTTTTGTGAGGCAAATCAAAATCTCGTGGAACTCTAAATTATGAAAGAGTGGAGTTTGTACGAATGTTATATGTGTTAGCGATGCATCTTGGGGCCAATCCCTGAGGTGTAGGAGAGTCGCAGTGGAGCCGCAACAATCAGCCGAGAGGTGCTTTCCTATGTGTGTATTACGAGGCATTATACCTATATGTTATGGGATCTCCCTCTGAGGAGAAGGGAAGATGAACGTTGGACTACATATTGGATACAAATGCAAAATCGTCATAAGCATTTAGTGCAAAGTGAGTTTTAGACGCTCCTGGCCCGCGAGGCCGTGTGTGGGGTTGTCTGTCATATGTATGAGGTCCGGCTAGTGTCATAGCCAGTGCGCTGGCCCATTTTAGGTCCCATCACAGCTGTTGGTTATCCTAAATTTGGGAGGAGAAGTTGTATCATCTGATAGCTTTTGCTAGTTGAAAGTTGGGCATATCGGAGATTAACTACACCTATATGGAGAAGTTGTGCCTTGCGATGGTATTTGCAACCAAAAAGTTCAGGCACTACAATCTTTATGAAAAGGTGGTTTTTTATACGAAGGCGAAAGGGCTTCGATTATTGTTGAATAAGTTACAGCTGCCTGATCGTTTAGCAAAGTTGTTAATCACTTTGCAAGCGTTTGATTACGAGATTAAGAGCAAGCCGCCGAAGCTTCAGGGCATTGTAGAGTGTCTTGTGCATTTCAAAGAGCCAAAAGAGGTCTCGGCTGAAGGAAGTGATATGGAAATTTTGTTCAAGATTGATACGACGTCTATTCCCTCCTGGTATGCTACTATAACGCACTATCTTTCTACAAGAGAGACTGGAGCTACTTTATCAAAATCGAAGAAGAGGAAAATTAAACAACAGGCATTGAAATTTTTCTTGATTTGCAGGAATACTATATCGGCAGGGTGTTGATGATGCCGATGTGTAATGCCTGATGAGGTTCCATTTATATTGGAAGAGTGCCATAACTCCGCTTATGGAGGGCAGTTTACTGGGCGGTTGACAGCACAGAAGGCTTTAAGATTTGGATATTGGTGGCCGTCCATCTTCCAAGATTCATTTGACTATGTCAAGAGATGTGATACATGTCAAAGACATGACAGTAGAGAGAATAGGAAGCATCCACTTACGCCAATTATGGTTACCCTTCCATTTGAGAAGTGGGGCATCGATTGTGTGGGACCTATTACCCCGTTGTCTACTACTTAGAAGAGATAGATTATAGTAGCAATCAATTACTTTACAAAGTGGTCAGAAGCATGGGCGACAAGGTAGGACAATGCAAAAGAGACTGCCAGTTTCCTACTTGAGCAGATCATATGCCATTTTGGTCCACTAAGGGAAAGAGTATCGGACTGTGGAACCCATTTTTTGAATAAGGTACTTAAAAGCCTAATTGAAGCATGGAAAATTAAGCATAACAAAATGACCCCCTATATTCCGCAAGCCAATGGACAAGTTGAAAGTACCAATAAGAAGCTTGTGGGTATCCTATCCAAAATAGTCTCCGAAAAGAAGCGAGACTGGGAGACAAAATTATATGTGGCGGTATGGGCATATAACACAACATTTAAGCGAGCCATTGGCCACACCCCATTCGAATTATTTTATGGGAAGGAGTGTGTCTTGCCCTTAGAAATTGAGTTGCTGACCATAAGATTTGCAATTAATCATTCTTTGGGTGATGAAGATGCCCTATTTGAGCGATTTACGACTATAGCCCCTTGGATGAACTTAAATTGCAAAGTCTGTTGCACCAGGAGATGGCTAAACATCGGATGAAGCGATTGCATAATCTAAAAGTGAAGAAATATACCTTTAAGAAAGGGCAGATAGTTCTATACTATGATGCGCGTAGGGAGCTATTTCCAGGAAAGCTGAAACCTAGATGGGATGGCCCTTACAAGATAGTTAGGTTAGGTAAAAATAAGTCCACGGCTTTATTAGCTGATCTATAGGAAGTGGAATTTAAGAATAAGATAAATCTTAATAAGATTAAACCTTATTATTTCTAAATATGCTAACGCGCTAAATGCATTGCAGGTCCATGCTAGGACTTATTTGAGACCTGTAGGAGAGCTTAAACTAGTTGATGGGGCAGTTAATCCCTTATTTGGAGCACCCATATCTCGAGCAAAGATATCATCGGGGGAAGCTTATTTGGTGGAGCAAAGGATACAACGTGATTGAGTAAGAATATGGTACCTTTGTGTAGGAGATCAAAGTTTTCTGCCATCACTGTTTGCAGATTTTGACAAGTATCCCTATTGAGTTTAATAAAGAAGGTGGGATGGAGCCGTTAGTTCATCCTCTAAATATGTTGAATTTTGACTATCATAATTATGAATAGGGTAGTTCTTGATAGCTGGATGTGTAAACCCATTATGGACATACATGTTATACTTTGATGGAGTGTCCCAGGGCCCTAATAAAAAAGGGAGTATTGGAGTAGTTATCCGAGATCTCCAACATAGGGTTGTAATGAAATCCGCTATTTATCTCAAGGTAGGATTCACTAACAACATGGCAGAGTATAAAGCCTTGATTATGGGACTGAATATTGCCAAGAAAGATGGTATTCGATGGTTGTTGGTAAAGGGGGATTCCCAGCTGATCTTAGATCAACTTAATGGGACATATACAGTCCGGAATCCCATCCTTCGTATGTATCATCGCACTACTATAACCCTACTTGATGAATTTGCGTATCTCTTCAGCTCATTCCACGTTATTGGAATCAGTTTGCGGATTCCTTAGCTAATTTTGCTTATGAAGAGGACCTCTTCTTCAACTGTGGTCCTAATCCGGATGTCGCTCTTGATAACGAGACGGGACCTAGTCGCTTGTGGGGAATGTTATCAGACCACGCATTATATGGTAAGTGATCGTTGATATGGGTGATGCAAAGAGTGGCACTATTATCATGGACTCATAGGTTGATCAGATGACATGTTATGCATATGCCTCTTGCTATATATGTAGGAGGTATGGGTCACAACTTGATGCATTTAGTTTAGGGGTGAGAGCCCTATTTTTCCTTGGAATGGAGCGTATTTTCGTATATCTGCCTTCTTCTAAGGAGGGATCTATATGAGTTGGTTTGCTTGATTTCTTTAGGCTAGGAGGGCCATTTAGTTTTATCGTGTCATGTTTGATTTCTTTAGGCCAAGAGAGCTAGCTAGTTTGCAGTGAAATGTGCTATTTCTTTAGGCCAAGAGGGCCCCATGTCTGTTTGGTGCAGGTACAATTAATGATTTTTTGTTGTAGTGATTGCATCATACAGGTTGACGAAGTTGCTAGAGGGAGCCTTTGCTGCGAAGGAGCTTCTTGTGACCATTCTAGGTGGTTTTGTCTCCTTTCCAAGTCTTTTCCCTTAAGCAATTAATGATATATGTGCATGTAAGGGTTACTTTCTTTTGTTTGTTGGGGACCAACACTCGAGGCATGAAGTCCTAGGTTTAGGCTCTGTACGTTTGGGGGGAGGTCTAAGTAGTCATTGCCTCCTACAAAGGCATTGTCATGCATTGAAAAACTTGTTTTAGAAGGCAATTCTAGTGACCCTGTTTTGCTGACCTGCTAGGCGGTTGTTCTAGGAGTTCCTTTAGTTGTAAGATAGTTAGAGAAGCCTAGTAAAATAATGATGGAAATAGGCAAAACCCTAAATATCTGGAAGACAATATATGAATATACATAGGTGTGTAAAAAGGGGTTCTAACCCCTATAAAAATAGAAAAGGAAAGAAAGAAAAATCCTTGAGCTGTTGTTTATCGTCTTGCGAAGGCCTGGTAGGTTCCTGGGGATGAGACAAGACCCAGGGGTGATGCCTTGTCTTCCTAGGGGTGGCATCTAGCTGAAACCATAAGAATAAAAGATGGTTGGAGTGAAAATAAAAGTGAGCATTAGAAAAGGATTCAATGTCGCCTTGTGAGGGCTTGGTAGGTTCTTGGGTACCGAGATAGGCCTTGAGGCCGATGCCATGTTCTCCTTGGGTCACTACGCTTAGCTCCCTCCTTTTTACATGCCCGAGTATGGAAAATAAGAGATAAAGGCCCAATGTGCTAAAAGATAATATTTGTTGATCAGGCTATAGGAGGCCTCGCCTAGTAGGAGCTCCTAGTTGAGTTGTCCTTAGTTAGGTAGGTAGTTTAGACCACCTCTTAGGATGACCTCTCTAATAGTTCTTTTTAGTTCGGATGTGTTGGAGTAGTTGGTTAGTGACTACCTTTAGACTTTCTGTCAGATGATGCTAGACCTACTCCTCATGGAATCATGCCTTGGCTTTGACAGGGGGTAGGGTGAGAGCTGTGATGTGTTTTGACATGTATCTTTTGTGTATCAGCTTGATGCTCTTTGTGGTTGTGTTTATGTGCAGATCTATTCATGGGATTCCATGGGCTGAGTCGCCCTATCCCATGGTTGGCAATGACATATGATTTTTTATGCCAAGAACTGCTTAAAAATAGCCAAAAAATCCAAATTTTAGGGGAAAAATAGACTTCGTCGAAGGTAGTGGTTACAATCAGTACGATTTTAAGCGGCAATGCTCGAAAGTGCTTAAAACACCCACTAGACAACAGTTGGTAAATTTTCATAATTTTTTGGCATGTCAAACGACCCTGGGAGATGCCCGGCAGTGTGGCACTTCAAGATGAACTGTCAGATTTTTTCAGACTTCGAATCGGGTACCGGACGTAGAAATGGGAGTGCCTAGGAGGCCAAGACCCAAGGTCAAGTGGGAATGGACTTTAAAAGTCCCAAAAGTCATGACTTTTGGGGGCTCCCTTTGGGGCCCCCTCAATTTTTGGAAATCGTGGGGGAGGGGGGTTCGTTTTTTTCGGTGTGAGTAGAGGATGAAGGGGCCATGGCCACGTTTGATGGAGAGGGGAACTATGGGGCCTGCAAACAACCCCCCAACTGATCTCATGCATGAGATGCATTCAATCTTCGCTCCCTATTGCTTGCTTCCATTTGTCAAATGGCTGCCCAGTTGTGAAGATGCAAATCTAGTCTTTCTCTCTCCTTTTCCTCTCTCCTGCATAGAGGCACTTCATGTGGCAAGAATCAAGAAGAGAATCAAGAGATGGATGCTTGTCCGGGAGGCTCCGGATTGTTCCAAGAGGCTGAGGAGGCTGAAGGTTGAAGATCTATGCTGAAATCCATGGCTAGTTGGTCATTACACAGTCCCAATTAAATATTCAAAAAACCCGAAACACGCGAAAAGGCAGTATGCTCTATTTTATGAAAGAACTTTGCTTGTTTTTTATCGTTCATGGTCTAAATGGTGTGCACATGGGCTGAAATTTTATTTGAATGTTCCTTGCATTACATTTGAGGTCTGCAATCACTATTATGCAAAACCCGTATTGATTTACAGCAATTATAAATTTTTAAAACCCGAAAAAACACTCATTTTGATGGAAATTGATAGTTTCTTTGCTTTTGAGTGGGGAAAAATGAGTGGACATGGGATAAAATAAGGAAACATGTTGAGTTTCAATTCAAATGATTAGTCATCAGAAAAAAACCAAAAATTTACCTATTTTCTATTAAAAATAAATAGGAAAAAGTAGAGTGAAATGGGAAAAAATGGGTTTCTTGCGTTCGAAAAAATTGGAAAAATAAAATCTATGTATGTGAATGTCTGACGGGGCTGAAGCATGAGGTTAAGCCTCATTTTGGCCCTTCTCTTTTGTGTTAAAGTGCCTATTTATTGCTTTTACATACAAAAAATGACATAAAAGAACCTCTATGCCTATGCACCGCAGCAAAATTTAAATGGTGAGGGGAAGGATGATTATTATACAATAGTTTAAACATTGAAATAATAAAAAGTCTGATTGTTCTCTTTATGCATAACATTTAGGATGCAGTTTATTTAGAAATAATGGATCTAGTAGCACGAGGTTCGCCTTGGTGCTAGGTTCCTACAATGAAGCATTGCGTATTAGCAAAAATTCATTAAAAGGGTTGTTTTTGCATGACACATAGGCTGATTTCATATCATAATTGTTTGTGCACAATAAAGCATACACCATTGCATGAATCATATACACATGGTATCTATTCCTGGCATGCACAGCAATTGGTTGAAGTATAAATGACCCACGCTGGAGAGAGTAAGGCACCCAAGCTGTAGGTCTAGACGGTGGGTTCAAGGGGACAAATTAGTGAGGATTGATACATTCCTGGAACGATATAATATTGGTACCAAGAGTGAAGTTTGTTTTGTATGTGTTATATGTGTTAGCGATGCATCGATGGCCCAATCCCCAAGGTGTAGGAGGGTCGCAGTGGGGCCGTGCCAATCAGCCGAGGGGTGCCTCCTATGTTGTTCTACGTGGTGAATTACACCAAAATGTGTAGGGTCTCCCTTTGAGGAGGTTAAGGGTTGGACTATAAACACGATACAAACACAAAATGTACGTACGATGGCAAGGCAATGTGTCCTATTGTAGACGCTCTTGGCCGTAAGGCCGTGGGGTTGTCTTGTGTATGTTAGAGGTCCAACCAGTGCTATAGCCAGTGTTAGCCCATTTTAGGTTCCATCATTGAGGTCTTTTTGGCTTCAAATAACATCTTCAGCCTCTCCCATGCATCCTTGGGAATCATCACATCATTAAGCTAACTAACTAACTCATCCTTCACATTGTGTCTTATCAAATGGACAGCAAGCACGACCTTTCTATCCCTTTTGATTTGGGCTTCACCAACAACTTTAGTTCTTTTATCTATGTCTTCCCCCATATTCCATGAGTCAGGAAGAAAGAATATTGTCTCCATATGGTGCTTCCAAGTTTCATAGTTTCTCTCACTGAGCTTTGCCAAAGATTCAAGCTTGATATTGGTTAAGGTAGCCATCTCTCCTTGCTCTCAAAATAGGTATAAGACGTGTCAAAGAAGAAAATTCTCACACAGTTTACTAGGCTTGCTAAGTAGAATCACTCATATAAAGCTTTGATAAGCTTTTATATAGCCATAACATAGTACAATAAACTATGCTATCAAGTTTTGGTATTGGTGCTACATCAGAGTTGATCTCAATGTTCAACTACTCAACTAGATAGGTAGGTGTTGTCTTGATTTCCTACACTTATTTAGCTAACCATAGTGCAACCTAGATTTTTGAAGATCTAAGCTGAAGCTAGTTGATCTCAAACAATCATGTTGTAGATCACTTTATAGGAACATTTTGTCTTTTTACATCAAATAATTTTAACAATTGGATCTTGAGATATTTTCCTTACAAAATGGGTTTCTGAAAATGTAACTATTTGAAACTTCTAGTCAAATGTAGGAGATTCTTTTGGCAAGTTGACTAGTACTCTTTTTGACTTTTTCCATAAACTACACATGATTTTAATTATCTTGGAATGTACATTTTCATATCATGTTATCTTGTATCATTATCCTCATCAAACATATTCCTTTGTATGCTAATTTAACAATGGCCTATATGCTAATTAGCAATATCATGCATGCTAATAAGTAGTGTCATGTTTATATGATAATTAGCAAATGGATGCATGTATGCTAATTATTAGTAGTATGCTATATGCCAAATAGCAGTTTTTTGCTTGTATGCTAATTAGCAATGAACACCATATTGGGGAATATGGGAGTTTCCAATAAGTTTGGGACACGTGGTCAAATCTTTGGATTTTTCATAACTTGAACACTATAACTCCAAATCAAGCACTCTATAACTCAACAGATTCCATTTTTAAAGCGCTTTCCAATGATAGGTCACATCATATGGTTTTGAGAAACTTATGGGTGTGTTATCCGGGTGCCGCCTTTTCAGTATTCAAAAAATGGAAATCAAGAGACTTCCAAACTCACTAATATTGTGTTAATGTCTATCAATTTACTAATTAGCAATGCTAAACTTGCATCTTCAATCAACATTCACATTTGGGAGGGTCAAATGCATCCCTTGTGCTATGTAGTCAAGCCTATAATTTTTTAATATGTTGGAAAGCTATATCAAGGAGGATTTCTTGTCCCACATCTTCTAGCTTTGAAACCAAATGTCATGGAATGGTGAAATTCTTGATTTATATGGTCATGAGGATCCTGCATTTGCCTAAGAGAGAGCATGGTTTTCCCCTATTAGGGCTAAGGATTGCATTTTTGGGCATAAGGTTTAGTTGACCAATATCCATCTAAGCTTCATAGGTTAGTATATTGGAGTCTGCTCCTTCATTGATGAGAGTATCAATAGTAGGCCCTCTTTGCATATGGAGTTTAATCATAAGATAAGTAGATATATTAGTTCTTTTGGATCTAGGTCTTTGAGCTCAATCTCTTAAATGTGAATCTTTGAGTCCCAAGTCGCACCATTGGTGGATATGGTTAATGAATTGGAATCATGGGTAATTCATGTTGAGATTCAAACAATCACACCCACTGACAGCCTCTTTGTATGGAGCTTCAGGGCCAAGGATATGCATGCTTACCTATCCCATATGCACAGTGGTGCCTACTGCAGTTTACTACTTTCCTATAAAGAATTGTGCTTGCTTCCTTTTCTAAATGCAATGATAATACTCTTTTCCTTCTAGTAAAGTGTCAGTGTCATTGTCCACACACAATATTGTGTTTATGATTTCAATTCTCAATCTTGAAACCTAATTCACTTGTGTGACAGTCAGTGTCTGAGTCATGTCTTCATGAGTCCTCTCTTTACCTTTCGTCCTCCATAACTATTGCTATGCTCTAGATCCATGAATTTTCACAATTCATGCAATACTGCTCACAAAGTATTCAAGGTTAATGTTGTTGCTTGTTAGCCATGGATTCACACTTCATACATTATGTTTGCCCTTTGTATGGTTAGTACCTTAGTCATATTAGTTCTATAGTCATATTAGTTCTATGTGTGGGGTAGCCCTTAAATGCCTCATGAAGTTATGGTTATGTTGGTAGTTTTTGAGCGTGGCCTGAAGAGGCAACTTGTGTCATTCTCATTTTTTGGATTATCTCTGATGTTCACGACCTATGTATGGTGGATTCTCATTACCATCATTCATTATGTATTTGTTCTACTTCCAACATGTTCTTTGTGTTCTATTTTTTATTCTATGAGTATTAGTGATGAAGTATGTGTTCTCGTATTTTTGTGTGGTTATATTTGAGTTTCCTATGAGTTGCTTGATATAGGATTAGATATTTTTCATATGAGCACTTCCTATCCTATTATGCATTTTTTTATAGATTAGGGTAGTGAAAATTTGGCATTCATGCCATTACTTCCATGCTTCTTTGTGTTAAAATACCCAAAAAAAAGGCAAAGGTTGAGGCTAGAAATTTGTATTTCCTGTATGAAGTAAAATTTCTACATGAAGTAGAATCTTTTGTATGGAGTAGTAATAGATTTCTAGAACCAAGATGATACAACCCCTTCTATGTTATTCTCTATTTTTGGATCTAAAGCCTAATCAAAGTACTTATCTTTGATGTCAGAAATCTGAAATTTTTTCCAAGACCTAAAGCAGTGGCAGACTACCTAAAGCAGGATGATGTGGTCTGAAGGTTTCATTTTGTATTTCTACATATATGTTAGAGAATTATCCACATCCATCAAATGTTCTTCTGATATGAAGCAAGTTCAAAGAATTAAAGAGTTACTGGCAAGACATATCAAGAGTTATTGCAAAATGATGGTGGTAAAGCAAGAGGAATTGGCACTTTGGATGAAGGAGAGTTTCCATCGTTTAGAGAGGAGTTCCTGGATGGCACCACCTCTACTAATCCTAAGGTCAAGGCATCTAAGTTCTTTAGCAAGAAGAAAGAAGTCCCAAAATATCATGTCACAAAGTTTCTGACTAGGTGTGTGGCCATTGGTTTCAACAATATGTTTGGGGATCAAGTCAAATTGCAACAATTTGTAGCAACCTTCAAAGATAAGGCCATAGATTGGTATAGCACTTATGATGCTAGAAACTTTACCACACGTGATGATCTTAAAACTCTTTTTGTAGTAGATTTTAAAAACATAAAACAACTATAGATATATTGAAGACTCTGAAGCAAATTAAGCAGAAGATAATGCTAGTGCAAGATTATGCACAAAAAGGTAAGAACCTATTGAACAAGTTGAATGAAGTAGATAGGCTTTCCTTGGATTTGCAATGTTCATACTTTGTTAAGGAATTGGATAAAGGGATTGCAAGATCAATTTCTAATGTGGAAGTTGGAAATAATAACATCATAGATGTGCTGGCTGAAGCAGCACAACAAGTGAAAAAAAGACTTGTTGGCAAGGGAAGATCTAAGATGAAGAATAATAACGATTCCTCAAACTCTGATTCTAATGATTTTGATTTAGGGGACAAAAATGATGAAGAGGATACCTCATCAGGTTTTGAGTTGGATATTGAATCAAGTGACTTGGAAGATGACAGGAGTAGAAAGAGGTAGAAGCACATAAAAGGAAATCTAGGAAGGATAAGAGTTCTTCTAAGGATAAGAACAAGGGAAAAGAAAAAGAGCAAAAATCAGTCTTGGAAAAAAGGTTGAAGAAGAAAATAAAGAAATAGTTGTTGGACATGGGAGTTATGAATACTCTTTCGAAAGGTAAAGTCATGCAGCATATGTCAAAAGCTAGGCCATGAGGCTAGAGAATGTTGGTATAACCCAATGGTACAAAATGCAAGGCAACAAATAGCACCGCCAGCAATATCGGTAAAGAAAGTTGCACCTGAGATGGCACAACAATCAGGAATCAGGGGTTTCGGTACAAAGGGTGTCAGCCACCTAAGCAATGGGACAATGACTAGGCAAGGCAGTGGAATAATGCCTCAACAAAGGCAAAAAGGGCCTTATTACTACTATGGGATGAAAGGGGAATGCAGACCATAGAGCAGTTTGAAATGGAACGAGCAGGACTGCCCCGTGGACAACAACCACTGACCGCACAGTAGTGATCTTAGTCGAGATACTTGAAGAAGTCATGGAGGGCTAGGTTGTATGCTAACAGCTAGAGTAGAAAATCAAAGAAGCTTTTCAGCAAAAAGAGGTTCCAAGTAAGGGTGCTTTAAATACAACCAAACATGGGCCACAGGTAGATTGTGATTGTTCAAATCATATAATTGTGGAAGATTTTTGGAAGAGATAACAGTCTTAGCCATCACTAGGGCTAAAGCCAAGCAAAAGATAAACTGGGATGACCAGAAAAAAGCTAGGGAAGTAGCTTCGAAAGAAATTATGAAGTTGCAAAAGAGTCAAAATAACTTAATTCCATAGATATGAGACCCAGGGGAGTCAACTAATGTTTTTAGAAAAACACAAGATATCCCACTGATAAGAATGTAGTTTACAGGCTAGGAATAGAGTTTGGATTTATATGAACTATATCAAGGCTCTCATGAGTTATTTATTGCATTAGCTAAATCCTCATTACAGTTAACTTTAGAGCAAATCCTTGATTTGATTCCACGTCTCAAGGAAAAGCTCATAGCAAAGATTATGTTGAATCAAGGAAAAGTGTGGAAGCACTATGTTGTTGATAGTAGACAGATTGTAGAGAAGTGGTGGATTATAAAGTGCCAACTATTTAAGTGGAATACTTGGGTAGTAAATTTGATGATGTATTATTAGATGGAGGTTTAGGAGTAAATATTATACCTAAAGAGCTATATTTGGAACACAAATTATAGGGACTTCTATCAGCACTATTTCAAGTCAAAATGGCTGACCAATAGAGACTTTAGCCTTTGGGGATCTTGAAGAATCAGCTTATTTCGTTGCATGGCTGAAGTGTAAGGTAAGCTTTGTTGTTATCCACATGGAAGGTATTGGAGATTCATATAACATGCTATTGGGAAGACCTTGGTTTAGATTATCTAAGTTGAAGTAGGATTGGGGTTCAGATCCTCATGGTGGTAAGGAGGTTAAGTTATCTATAGTCAATCAAGTGGTATTGAAACTAAAGTACCATCCATTGGTTGCTCTAACAATAATGTTGCACTTGAGATTGAAGATGATAAAGAGGAGATCTTTTTATAGAATAATCCTACCACTATACCAATCTTTGAGGTAGATGTTGAAAATATTTTTTCTCAATTTAATCTGTTTACAACAATACCTTGTAGGAAGCACCTTTATCATTGTAGGCAGCAAGTTTACTGCTATAGGTAAACAATGAGTTGATATAGGAAACCACTGTCTAGATATAGTAAGACACAAAATTGGATGAAAAAAGCAGTGATAACCCTAAGGAGAGTAAGAGAACTGACATGGAGCCTCTCAAAAATTTAGGAAAAGGCTTCATCAAAAACAAAGGAGAATCTTGATAGAGCAAGTCACAAGCCATTATTGATGCTGAGTTGAAATATGAACATACCATGAGCAAGTCAACTAGAGTGCTTGAAGATGATGTTCAGGAAGTGTATTTGGATGCTAAATTAAGTTCTAAACCAATAAAGGTGAGCATTTTTATTGAGGAAATCTTCAAGCAGTAGTTGATTAATCTATGCAAAGAATTTCAAGATAGTTTTGCTTGGGATTATACTAACATGAAAGGATTTGATCCAAGGGTGTGTCAACATAGAATCAACTTGAAGGCAGATGCTAAACTTATCATGTAGAAAAGGTACAACATGAATCCAAACTATGCTAAACAAGTGAGAGAAGAAATTGACAAACTTCTTAGAGTTAGCTTTATTAATCTCGTGAATGAAGTGACTTGGCTATCACCTGTTGTAGTGGTGCCAAAAAAGAATGGCAAGATACGAGTTTGCGTGATTATAGAAAATTGAATGTAGCAAGAATAATTGATCCATTCCCTCTTCCATTTACACATTCTTTATTGGATGATGTAGTAGGTCATGAGATCTATAGTTTTCTGGATGGTCTCTTAAGATACAAGTTGATATGAATGTATCTAGATGACATGGACAAAACCCTTTCACAACTGAATGGGGAGCATTTGTAAGTAATGTTATGAATTTTGGGTTAAAGGATGGACCACCAAAGTTTTCGGGTGCAACATACAAAACATTTGATTCATATCTTACTACTTTATGAGAGTTTTCATAGATGATTTCTATGTGTTTGGTAAGAAAGTAAACCAGTTGTAACATCTTAGGGTGTGTTTTGAAAGATGCCATCAATTTTGGATGTTTGTTAACCCATTTAAATCACTTTTTGCTATAAAAGAGGAGTTCTTTTAGGCCATATT
Organism: Lygodium microphyllum; assembly: GCF_053477565.2. Classification (NCBI taxonomy): domain Eukaryota; kingdom Viridiplantae; phylum Streptophyta; class Polypodiopsida; order Schizaeales; family Lygodiaceae; genus Lygodium; species Lygodium microphyllum. The sequence goes on along the minus strand of NC_141153.1, from coordinate 124,268,801 downwards.
ATCTCTCAAGAAGGTATGGCTATCAACCCTAGGAAAATTCAAACAATTCAAAAGGCTATTGCACTTGCAATAGTTCAAGAAGTGAGGCACTTTGCAGGGCAAGTGAAATGGCATAGTAGGTATCTTTGATATTTAGCTCAAATATGTGCTCTACTCACTTTGCTCACTAAGAAGGGAGTTTAGTTTGTATGGGGCATGATCAAGATAAAGCTTTTGGCATATTAAAGAATATGCTTATAGTGGCACAAATTTTACAACCTCCATAGTGGGACATTCCATTTCATGTATTCATTGATGCAACTGACATTGCGGTGGGTGTAGTCCTAATGTCGGCAAGAGTTGCATGATGGTCTAGACTTGTGTATTATGCAAGTAGAAGGCTTACAGCAACAACTGAAAAGAATTACACAGTGATGAAGACGCCCTTGCAATGATATTTGTATTATAGAATATTAGACATTATTTACTAGAAAATCAAGTAACTTTTCATGTGGATCATCAAGATTTATTGTACCTCATTAATAAACCATAGCTTATAGGAAGATTGGCAAGGTGGATGCTTCTTTTGCAAGAGTTTGACTATGAAACAATGTATACACCGAGCAAAGATCATGTAGTAGCTAATTTCTTGAGCAGGATTGCATAATCAGTAGACACTATACAAGGGGTAAATGATTAGTTTCCTGATGGAGAGCTATTCATGTTCAGGTACACCAATTCGATTCTTTCTATGATCAAATACTGAAATTTCTACTTGATGGAGTGATGCTTTCAGAATTGTCAAGAGATCACCATAGAAGGTTGGCATTTCAAAGTAGACACTTTCAAGTTATCATGGGAGTGCTTTATAGAAGGAGCATTGACAATGTGTTGAGAAGATGTGTAACTATTGAAGAACATCATGTTGTGCTACATGGTTTATGGTGTCCAATGGTGCTTAAAGATTCTCATCAATATACGAAGGAGTGAATTATTTGTATGTGGGAAGGTCAACCTTGGCCTAGAGACAGGATGATGCAAGATCATTTGATTTTGCCTCTAGAGCCTTTCCAAAAATGGGGTATTGATTTTCTGGGCCCTATTAAACAAATAGCCCGTTAGATTAAAAATTAGTATATTTTGATATGTATGGACTATTGCACTAAGTGGGTTGAAGCCAAAGCCTTGGAGATCATAAGACATCGAGTGTAGCACGGTTTCTCAATTCCAATATAACGACTTGGTTTGGTTGCCTTATAGAGCTAGTAAGTGACCGTGGTAAACATTTTTTGAATGAAGTGATAAAGGAGTTGAATTCTAAACATATGATTTTGCATAAGAAATCAATACCTTACCACCCTCAAGACAATGGGCAGTCCGAGAGTTCCAATAAGATCTTGCTACGAATTCTTAAGAAGATAGTCATTGATAATTGTAAGGATTAGGACACTAAATTAGATTCAACATTATGGTATTTTTTGCACAACATATAAGGTGTCAACAGGTTTGACTCCGTTCAAGTTAGGTTATGACCTTGAAGCAATGGTCCTAATGGAATATTTAGTTCCTAACCTAAGAGTGGTAGTAACTCATAGATTATGTCATGAGGATTCAGTGCATGATAGGTTACAGCAGTTGATCCAACTTGAAGAGGATCAAATCATAACTCATTACCTTTCAACAGTGGTGTAGTCAAGAAGACAGGCATTGGTCAACCAACACATTAAGAAGGAGATATTTAAGGAAATAGATCTTGTCATGGTATATAATTTGAAGCTTGGTAAGAACTTAGGAAAGTTGAAGTTGCAGTATACAGGTCCATATGAGGTTGTCAAATATGTGGGCCAAGGAACTTTTGTTTTGGCTACATTACATGATGAGATAATTAAGCCAACTAAATGGATTCAAACTAAGGAGATTAGTACAACCAAATTATGATGACTCAACTCAAGAGGTTCACAGAAAGCCGACAATTGCAGTTAATGCGGTTCAACCTTCCAAAGTGTTGGTTAATACAACAAGCAATGAGTTTTTTCTTGATATGGCAACCTATGATTTTTTTACTATTATGCTTATTTGTAGATTTGCATGGATTGATTCTTTACATGTAGTACCACTCCATTACTCTAAAAGAGTGGTTGATGTTATTATATTTTAGATTATTTTTGGTTTTCATGAGAAAGTTACTCCAATATTGACTTTGTTGTATGATGTGCAGGATAATTTGGAATTGTATATAGTCCGATTGCAAGCATTATGGAACTTCATGAAGTGGTAGTATTATCCAAAACTAAGGCTTGGTCATGGGAACTTTTCTTATGGTGGATATATATTTAATGGTTTTTTACAATCTATCATGACATGGGAGAATATAGTTATAGTATTGGTGGAGTATTCTTTGAAAGGACTCTTGACCACTAATCATGAATTTGTGGATGATGGGATATTCAATGAACTTATTTTAACTGAAGCTATTTTAGAGAGCTGAATAAGCATACTGTTAAAGACTACTACCCATTTCCGCTTATTGACCAAATTCTGGATCAACTAGTAGGTAGGGAAATTTATTCGTTCATGGATTGCTTTGCAAGGTATAACCAAATGGCGATTGCTGAGCAAGACAAGCTTAAAACGATGTTTATTACTGTCTTTGGTACCTTTGCATACCATGTGATGGTATTTGGTTTATGTAATGCACTTGGTTCATGGCAAAGAACAGTCGATAAGACCTTTGGTAACATCTCCCCAGAGGAGTTGAAAGTATTCATTGATGATTTAGGGGCAGCACCCATAAGATAAAAATAGTTAAATATTTTGGAAAAGTGTTTTGAGCATTGCAGACAATTTTGCATAGCTGCTTATTCCAAATTTGGGAGGACAAATGGTACCATCCGATAGCTTTTGCTAGTTGGAAGTTGGGCATATCGGAAATTAACTATACCTATATGGAGAAGTTGTGCCTTGCGATGGTATTTGTGACCAAAATGTTCAAGAACTACATTCTTTATGAGAAGGTGGTTTTTTATACGAAGGCAAAAGGACTTTGATTGTTACTGAACAAGTTACACCTACTTGATAGTTTAGCAAAGTGGTTAATCACTTTACATGGCATTGTAGAATGTCTTATGGATTTCGGAGAGCCAAAAGAGGTCTTGGCTAAAGGAAGTGACATGGAAACCTTGTTTAAGATTGATACGACGTCTATTCCCTCCTGGTATACTGCTATAACGCATTATCTATCTACGGGAGAGACTGAAGATACTCTATCAAAATTCGAGAAGAGGAAAATTAAACAGTAGTCATTGAAATTTTTATTGATCGCGGGAACACTATATCAGCAAGGTGTTGATGATGTCATGACTCCACTTGTGGGGGCACTTTGCTGGGTGGTTGATGGCATAGAAGGCTTTAAGAGCTAGATATTGGTGGTCATCCATCTTCCAAGATTCATTTGAGTATGTTAAGAGATGTGATACATGTCAAAGACATGATAGTAGAGAGAATAGAAAGCACCCACTTACTCCGATTATGGCTACCCTTCCATTTGCGAAGTGGGGCATTGACTTTGTGGGTCCTATTACCCCATCGTCTACTACTTAGAAGAGATACATTATAGTAGCAACTGTTTACTTTACAAAGTGGTCAGAAGCACATGCGATGAGGCACGACAATGCAAAAGAGATTGCTAGTTTCCTACTTGAGCAGATCATTTGTCATTTTGGCTCGCCAAAGGAAATAGTATCAGATTGTGGAACCCATTTTTTGAATAAGGTGATTAAAAGCCAGTATGAAAAATTAAGCATAATAAGATGATCCCCTATAATCCGCAGGCAAATGGGCAAGTTGAAAGTACAAATAAGCAACTTGTGGGTATCCTATCCAAGATAGTCTCCAAAAAGAAACAAGACTGGGATACAAAATTGTATGTAGTGGTATGGGCGTATAACACGACTTTTAAATGAGCCACTAGCCACACCCCATTCAAATTAGTTTATGGGGAGGAGTGTGTATTACCCTTAGAGATTGATTTGCGGACCATAAGATTTGCAATCAATCATTCTTTGGGTGACGAGGATGCCCTATTCGAGCGGTTTACGACTCTAGCCCACTTGGATGAGCTCAAATTGCAGAGTTTGTTACATCAAGAAGTGGCTAAATGTCAGATGAAGCAGCTGCATGATTTGAAAGTGAAGAAATATACATTTAAAAAAGGACATTTAGTTCTATACTATGATGCACGTAGGGAGCTATTTCCATGGAAGCTGGAACCTAGATGGGATGGCCCTTATAAGGTAGTTAGGATAGGTAAAAATAAGTCCATGGCTTTACTGGCTGATCTATAGGGAGTGGAATTTAAAAATAGGGTTAATCTTAATAAAATTAAACCTTATTATTTTTTAGTATGCTAACGCGCTAAATGCATTGCAAGTCCATGCTGGGGCTGATTTGAGACCTGCAAGAGAGCTTGAATTGGTTGATGGGGCGGTTAATCCCGTATTTGGAGCACTCATATCTAGAGTAAAGATATCATTAGGGGAAGCTTATCTAGTAGAGCAAAGGATACAAAGTGACTAAGCAAGAAGGCGGTACCTTTGTGTGAGAGATCAAAGTTTTTTGCCATCACTGTTTACATTTTTTACAAGCATCCTTGTTGAGTTTAATGAAGAAGGTGGGATGGAGCTGTCAGTTCATCCTCTAAATGTGTTGAATTTTGATTATCATAATTACAAATAGGGGAGTTCTTGATGGCTAGCTATGTAAACCCATTATGGATGTACACATTATACTTTGATGGAGCATCCAGGGGCCCTAATAAAAAAAGGGAGTGTTGGAGTAGTTATCCGAGATCCCCAACGTAGAGTTACAATGAAATTAGCTATTTATCTCGCGGTAGGATTCACTAACAACATGGCAGAGTATAAAGCTTGGTAGGTTCTTGGATATCGAGACAGGACCTAAGGCCGATGCCCTATTCTCCTTGGGTCACTATTCTCAGCTCCCTCCTTTTTACACGCCCGAGTATGGAAAAATAAAGGCCTAACAGGACAAAATGTGCTAAACAACAACATTTCTTGATCAAGCTATAGGAGTCCTCGCCTAGGAAGAACTCCTTGTTGAGTTGTCCTTAGTTAGATAGGTAGTTCAGATCACCACTTAGGATGACCTCTTTGATAGTTCTTTTTAGCTTGGCCATGTTAGAGTAGTTGGTTAGTGACTAGCTTTGGACTTTCTATCAGATTATGTTAGGCCTCCTCCTCATGGATTTCATGTGCAGATTTGGTGCGCAGATCGGACGCAGGTAGCTCACGTAGTGAATTCCCAAAGGTCCCCAAGAACAAAGTACTCTACTTTTTAGCACAAAAACCAATGTAAAAGCAAGCACGACATGAGACAAGAGACAAATTGGGTTCAATCTCCCCCATGCCTTGTGTGAGCACTTCACAAAGCATGTATTTAATGTATATTTCCAATCTTTTTGCTCAAAAATAGCCCAATTACAAAAATATGACAAGCTTTTAGCTTTTGAGTTTGCTTTCTACCAAAAATAGGAAAATAAAGCTAATGGACGGTGCCCAAAGAGTCTGGCACGCCCAATCTCAATGTCCAAATAAAAATAACATATCCAGGCGCATAAGCGCATACAAAATAATAATAAATAATCGATGTCTCTATAGACATAACAAAATATAGGCGTGGCGCCTATCAAAATATAGTCCAAAGGTCGAAAACCCGCTAGACTCCAATGCTTTCCTCCGCCACTGCTGCTATCTCTACACATCAACTGAAGCATTCACAATCGTTAGTAAAATAACACAATTAAACCGACAAAAGTGAATACCTAGCAGTCTTCAGCTACATAAATAAATCAACTGGTTAGAAATAAATCCTAACCTTAATTTATTACGAGTGCGCACTCTAAACTCATAAACGTTTATTAATTTAATATGCATTTTGCGGAATCACCCGCTATGGAATCACCCATGTACACACTAAATTAATGAAACGCCCGAAAAGGACAGGCGTCCCCATCAACTTCTCGCACAAAGAATCCTCTTTGCGTATGAGCCCCGGTCATCTAAGTTTACAGAATCCACCGTAAAACCTCACGGAATCCACCGTGGAATATGCGAGCGTTAGTCAGTTCTGATTTAGTCTGACTTGCAGAGTTGCAGACTTAACAGACTTGCAGGGTTGTTGACTTGCTGGACTTAGTCGATTTGCAGGACTTACAGGACTTGATTCCAAGTAACTTACGGAACTTGTCTTCTGGAGTGCGTGACCGAGAGTTTGCAGACTTGTCTGCCCAGTAGAGCTTGCAGAGTATAGAAGGATTTAAGCTTAATAAATTAAGCTTAAGCTTAATAGGCTTAAGAAGAAGGCGCCGTTTTTTCCGATCGTGGGGGGGGGGGGGGCGTTTTTTGACAGCGCGGAATTTTCGGACCTCCCAGGATGCATCGATTTGTTGATTATGAAGCTTATAAGCTTCTTAAGCTTGAAACTAAGCTTTTTAATGAAGAAGATTAGAGATTTCTCACTGTTTTATCACGACTTGTTCATGGAGTTGAGGGAGTGGTCCTCCGCCGACAGAGAGTGGTCCTTCGCGATCTGAGAGTGGAAACAGGGGTTCTTGATCGTCAGAAGTCTGCCTGTATCGACGGTTCGCGACGAGATTGACTGTAGAGGCCGTTTGTTCCTGGAGCTCCGCCTTCGCCCGAGATTGGTAGCGATTGGAAGCCCTTGATCTCTGCTCCGCTCTGATACCACTGGTGCTCAGATCGGACGCAGGTAGCTCACGTAGTGAATTCCCAAAGGTCCCCAAGAACAAAGTACTCTACTTTTTAGCACAAAAACCAATGTAAAAGCAAGCACGACATGAGACAAGAGACAAATTGGGTTCAATCTCCCCCATGCCTTGTGTGAGCGCTTCACAAAGCATGTATTTAATGTATATTTCCAATCTTTTTGCTCAAAAATAGCCCAATTACAAAAATATGACAAGCTTTTAGCTTTTGAGTTTGCTTTCTACCAAAAATAGGAAAATAAAGCTAATGGACGGTGCCCAAAGAGTCTGGCACGCCCAATCTCAATGTCCAAATAAAAATAACATATCCAGGCGCATAAGCGCATACAAAATAATAATAAATAATCGATGTCTCTATAGACATAACAAAATATAGGCGTGGCGCCTATCAAAATATAGTCCAAAGGTCGAAAACCCGCTAGACTCCAATGCTTTCCTCCGCCACTGCTGCTATCTCTACACATCAACTGAAGCATTCACAATCGTTAGTAAAATAACACAATTAAACCGACAAAAGTGAATACCTAGCAGTCTTCAGCTACATAAATAAATCAACTGGTTAGAAATAAATCCTAACCTTAATTTATTACAAGTGCGCACTCTAAACTCATAAACGTTTATTAATTTAATATGCATTTTGCGGAATCACCCGCTATGGAATCACCCATGTACACACTAAATTAATGAAACGCCCGAAAAGGACAGGCGTCCCCATCAACTTCTCGCACAAAGAATCCTCTTTGCGTATGAGCCCCGGTCATCTAAGTTTACAGAATCCACCGTAAAACCTCATGGAATCCACCGTAGAATATGCCTCCTGGCATCAAGATTTGTTCATGGGATTCGACAGGCTGAGTCGCCCTATCCCGTGGTTGCCAATGAGAACCACATTTTAGGAGTCAACTTTGAAGCATTTAAGGCCGGTTCTTGAGTAGAAAAGTGCTCAAGAGACGCCAAAGAGTGAATTTTCATGGAAAATTCAATGGTGGCAAATGGCCAAGCTGGAGTTTTCCTAAGTGCATTTAGACACCAAGAATCCAACGCAAGTCTCGGTTCGTCGATCGGAGGTCATTTGACCCCCCATTTAATCCCCGCAAGGTTCGACGCTCTAAAGCAGCTATTGGATCCGAAAGTCAAGAAGAGAGAATAAGGCCATATTTGTAGATTTCGACGTCACGAAGTCACCCATCCAGACGGATCTTAATTTTGACATCGTTTGGCCCCTCAAAACTGGAAAAACCACTTGCCAATAGTGTGAAACCAAGAAACATGAACTAGGTATTTTTGTTTTAAGGCTTAAAGCTCTTAACAAAGAGCTTAAGCTCTAATTTATGAAATGATGTGGGGGGGGGGGGGGGGTGTCAATTTTTCGATACCCCCAAAATCTCTAATTTTTCATCGTTTTCTGATTCGGAGAGTAGAGAGAAATCCGCTTAGGCCAGAGATGCCTCTGATCTTTGCTTCGCATCACCAGAATTTGATCAAGAAATGATGTACTATGCAGAAAGAATAAAAATCATTCTTTATCTCTCCTCCCTCTCTCTCCCCTCTGTGGGGTTGTTCATGCACCTTGAAGAAGGAATCGGGAAGGAGATTGAAGAAAATGATGATGGAGATTAATGGAGATGTTGGAGATTGATGTGCAGCATAAAATTGAGAGCAATGGAGGCTCCGTCTACTGGTCATGCATTCATTCAATGCATCTCGGGTTTCGTAGAAACACGGTATGACTATTTTTTATGAAGGAAATGAAGGGTTTTTTGATATTTTATGATGGAAATTATGTTCTTATGCGATGAAAAATTGTTGATTGCTGATTACATCATGTTTAATTGCTATCATCAAAAAATTCTGATTTCATAATGATTTACATTTACTATTTAAATCCCGCAAAACCAGAAATGTGGTTTTTAAGGATAAAATGATGGTTTTGTCATTTCAGGTGGGCAAAATATGTTCCTATGGGGAAAAATGGAAAATCAAATTGAATTTTAGTATGTTGAAATGGTTGGCATGAAGAAATCAAAAAATAATAATGATTATTGACAAAATAAATACTAAAAATAAGGAAAAATAAGGAAAAAATAGGAATAAGCTTTATAAAAATAAAGAAAAATATAATGAGTGTTTGTGAATGTATGGTGGTGGCGAAGCATGAGATTTAGCCTAATTTTTCGCTATATATTTGTTAAAGTTCGTGATTTATCACTTTTCATACATCAAAACATGACAAAATGAACCCCTACATCTATGCAACGGAAGCACTACCTAAAATTAGGAGATGGGGTGTTTGAATGATACAATTTGGGTGCTATTTATTGTTTATTTTGCTTATGCATATCATGATATAGGTTTCATTATATTTTAATTAAGAGGATAGTAGCATGAGTGTTGCCTTAGTGCTATCCTTACATCGCTGCAAGGAGTTAGTAAATGAGCATTGGAAAGCCTGATTGTGCACAACACATTTCTGATGGAAAATTATGTTTGAGCACGTTAGGATCATCCACTTTTGCATGTGCATATCAATCATGGTATATGAAGAATTGGATGCATAGCACCTATTTTCCGTTATGACGACCTACGCTTGAGTATGTGAGACAGCCTAATCTATAGGCTAGTCGATCATCTTTGGGAATTGTATGGTAAGGACACATGGTATCTCCTAGAATATGTTCAAAATAAATGAGTGGAGCTTGTATCGTGTGTACTTTATGTTGGAGTGATGCATCTTGGGGCCAATCCCCGAGGTGTAGGAGAGTTGCAGTGGAGCCCTGACAATCAGCTAAGAGGTGCTTTCCTATGTTTGTGCTACTAGGTATTATGCCCATATGCTATGGGATGTCCCTCTGAGGAGAAGGGATGGTAAACGTTGGACTATAACCCAATATAAACGTTGAATCGACATTAGCATTTAGTATAGAGTGAGTCTTAGAAGCTCCTGCCCCACGAAGCCATGCGGTGGGGTTATCTATTGTGTGCATGAGGTCCCGCTAGTGCCATAGCCAGTGCCGGCCCATTTTAAATCCCATCACATTACCCTCAAGTTATCAATACTCCTAGGGTTTCACACTGACTTGTTGAGAAATATGCAATCACACCCATGTGATAGCCTCTTTGTATGGAGCAATAGGGCAAGACTCAAACAACTTACTAGAAAGTATGCTTGAAATATAGGATGCTTGAATCCCATAAGCACAATGGAGAAAAAGGAAACCATTATGAGCCTATAAAGTAATGTACCTTCTTATCATTCAATGATGGAATACAACTATACTTTGTCCTTTCAATCATAGTCAATGTCATACTCAAGAAAGTGTTTATGAGTCCAAGCTTCTATCTTGGAACCTAATTCACTCGAGTAATAATTGGTCTCTTCAGTCTATGCCATCATGAACATTCTCTTTTTGTTCCATCTGCCATAGCCATGCTCTAGATCCATGCATTTCAACATGAGGGGACTCAAGTTACAAGACAAGCATCAAAGAGTCATAATCAAGCTTGACATCTAGTTCTTCATAACAAGTATCTTGTAATATTTCCGCCATAACACTTCATATCAAAAAACGAATCCGGGCTTCATGCATTTTTAAAAAAAATTCTTGTCGAGTTGTCACATAAGTGACTACACGTAATTTTCTTGATATCAAGTCTTACATTAAATCAATTCCGTGATCTAACACCAGAAGATACCTCAATGTTCCCAACCAATAAGAAGCAAACACACCTTGTAAATAATATTACGATGGCTTGATCATAATTTTTCTCGCATAATATTTGATTTAGTATTTTTTATTCCATTTAATGCATCAAAGATCGCATTGATTTTGTAACCGCAAGACAAATTGCAAAAGCCTCAATTAGTAGACAAAGAATGCGTAAGAACGAGCATGATATTAAGTAACTTAAGTATTAAAGAGTATGGCATGATTTTATAAACTAGATAAGTCATGAGGTAACTTGGCCAAAAACTACCATATGAAGTTGTTTTGAAGAAAAAAATACGTTTTTTTTAATAGACAAAAAATCATGACCTTTTTTGCACCTAGAGGGAGAGAAAGCATTTTAAAATCATCCCCATGCCATCGTCCAATAGGTAGGCAATCAAAAAGCATTCACTTGACATCCATGGCTCCACGCAGTCGCAAAAATTCAACAAGGCCATTCAAAAAGCAAGAGAAGCAAGAAACGCGACCGATGGAGAAAATGACATGGTAGGAATTGGCAAAGCCCCCATTACTACAAACGTGATAGAGGTAACATATTGTTGGTTTGGAAAAAAATAATGTTTTATAAACTTATCGCTCTATTTAGCTTTAAATGATTATAAACACATTTTAAAGAAAATGCATATGAACTGTCGCTTAAGAAAATAGCCTAAGTAATATAATAATTAACTATTCAATGATTATTTCACTTAGAAAAGGATTATATGCATGTCATTAAGAAAATATCTTAATTATGGTTTATTTTGTGATATTTATTGTTATTTTATTAATGATGCACGTGATTATAATATTTAAAAAAAGATAGACAGTATTAGGGAAGGGATTATTTTATAATTTTTCTTTGAAAGTGACTATCTCTATTTTATTTTGCTAATGAAAAACAGGTGTATATGAGTTTTATAATAATTTATATAAAATAATTTAGATAATATCATGAAATAATCAATGCATTAAATCAACAGAAAACTGCATAGGAAAATATATACTAGATGCACATAAATTAGGTAGTGGAAATATAATTCGATGTATGAAAAATAAAAGAAAATTTACACTTATGATTTTTGCATTGCTTACAATAAAGTTTTCAGAAAAACAATCAGCATTGCACTTAGGACATAGCTAAATGAAAATTGATCTTACTAGAATTGAAAGTTTGACAAATGGTCGAGACATCATCGATTAAACCATATAATATGAGTAGAATAAAATAAAAATTATTTCCTTACTAAAAACTCATGCAATGTTAATATTAATGGTTATATTAACGAGAGCATCAATATCATGAGTTGACCCATGCATGAATCGACGAGAAAACCTAACCTAAAATATTGAGAATGTTTAAGCAAAAACAACTATGAAATACTCGACAACCCTGAAACTATTAGTATCATGAAATTAAATAAATATTCAAAGTCTGTAGTAGGACTTGTTGGACATTGATAAGAATCTGTCAATACAAATTCTAAAGTCTAAACAGACTTGGAAAAGCATTTGAAATTCTGCTAAGTGTGGGTTAGGGCAAGGTAGCGCATGAATTGCCTGCCATAGGTATAAATGCCCATATTATCTTTTAGGACGGAAATACCAAATTTTTCACATGGATAAAATAGACTTCAAATTCGTGAAATAACTTGCAAATTTGGAAAAAGAGTTGCAAGTAGGAAGCGAAACCCTAAGAATAAGGTGGGAGCTTAGAAGAGAAACCCTAGATTTGGGTGGGGCTACTTCTTATGCTAATGCATTGATGGTTGCATAGGAAATATTGATTGTGCTTGCAACAGTTAGATCTTATTTTAAATATATAATCATGCTAATAAGAGAAAAGATCGTGTTATGCCTCCCCCATGGCTAGACGCGGAACCCTACTCCAAGGGGGATTATTTTGTACCGCCATGAGGAGCTTTGGACTGGCCCCGATGGTGAGAGGTCACTCAGTGAGAAATCCGTTAGGCAGGAGGAGGTGGGAGTGCCAAGGGGCTCTGGCCGTAAACCTCTCAATCGCTCCTAGGAGCTGCTTGACCCTCACACGAATTAGGATGGGATCCTAGAGTCCCTAGTACTAGTGAAGTGACAGAAATCTTAGAGGGTTTGTTTTCTTCTAAATATATAGAAGGGATTTTCCGAGTGAATGGAGGTTTATCTTCTGTGTAGGCACAAGGGAAAAGCATTGTAAATAACTTTACAAAATATGTTTTGCGAAAATATTGCTTTCTTTGTCTTTGTGTTGTGTTGTAAAATTATACGAAGGAACTTGTAATAATGGGTTAATTAATGAAGTTGCTTTCATATGTCATAACTTAACGTGATAGGTAATTAGAAAACTAAAGAAAATCATTTTTGGTAAGTGGATGGGAGAGATCCCTAATGGATCCATCCTATGGATGGGTGATCTTGCTAAGATGGGAGTTTCTCTCAAGAGATTGAACGAAGCCTTAATTAGGAAAAATTAGGTAGAGTCAGGTGTTGACTTACCTAGAGTCCGGTCTTAAAACCTTGATCAGTAATTATCTTAGGGGAAGGGTGCGACGGCTGTGCCAAAACTACATTAAGGTTGAATCCTAACTAGTTGTTGGAAAAAAGCATTGCACTCCATGAATCAAGGGTAACTACGATTGCTCCAATCGGATGAGAAGCCCTTGTGGAACACCTCCCATGGAGCTAGCTCATGCATCAAGACCTCATTATCAAATTAGGACCCCAAGCTTGCAGGTTGATCCTCGTGGGGATGGCCAGTACCTTTCATTATGGGGTGGACTCTGGGAAGCCTAGACGATGGACCCTGTGTATTCTCATGAGTCCCAAGCGAAGCCATCTAGGATAGTTCCCCGATGGACCACTAAAACGTGCTACCAGGGAATGGTTAGGTAGGCACGTGACACGTGGTATCAGAGCATAATTGAAATTAAAAATATCTATGGTTTTTAAGAGCAAGTATTGTGAGTAATAATCAGTTTGCTAATTGTTAAGGGATAAACTTTGGTAGAATAATGAAGCCTGGAACCAATTCCTTGTTTTTTGAGAAATGTACATATTTGCGCTAAACTCCATGGATGATGAGTGAAGAAGAGAAATGATGAGGATACTTGATCGCTTGTATGATCCATCCCCTATGAATCGAGAAAGAAGATGGTTTTGGGATGAGGGTTATTGTTACATCGATGCTGATCAATTCTTCAACATGCAAACTAATCTGAAATGCCTTGAATGGATGGAAAATTTAAAAATAGTTGAGACCTTTATTTTTTGTCCATTCAGAAGGAATCCACTTATGATTACTAGTGGTTGGCAAATACGTCTAGACCATTATGTCTATGACAAGGTACTGAAGGTAATCCTAGCCGACAGGATTATAATCTAAGGACGTTGCAAGTATCGAGATTACTATATCCATAGTTTTCTAGATCTACCATTTCCACAGTATAGGTTTCTAGACATAGACAGTAATTGGCCTACTTTATTCTACATGAATGTAATTGATATCCATCCCTAAAAAAGAAAGATATAATGATATTATGTTTTGAAAATTGTACATACCATCTAGCCTATCCTATCAATGCTGATGTATCTCTACTTGTAAATATATGCCGTCTGTAAATATCCCTTACTTGTAAAAATCATAACATATAGCTACTAATAATAAAAGATAACAGCAACTAGATTTTGTAAAAATATCATGCTCTTTGGCCCATCATTGTTTTACAAAACTAGTAAGATATGTTAATGTGAAAATGAAGCTAGAAAGTTTAAGCGCTAAATTGACTCGTGAAACTTATGATAACATAAGGTAATATAGCTATCGCTAGTTCGACTGAAATTCAGGAAAAGAAGTATCTCCTTAAGCAGGTTAAGCCACCGGAATTTGATGGCAAGGGGAAAGATGTTGAAGCCGAGGTAGAGATTTGGATTGAGACCATGGAGGACTACTTTACCGCCGCATAAACTACTGTTGGTAAATCAAACTTAAGAGGACTAAATGTAAAGGGGGATAGCATCAGTTCACATGGTGAACATAGGACTAGACGTGTGCTTAGGAGTGTGCTAGTGTGAGTGACCTAAGGCAGTATGCCCATGTGTGTGTAGGCTAGAATCTAGGAGAATACCATGTGTGGTATGGAGAGAATCATGGAGAAATTAGAGGAGAGAATCATGGATTCATCGATGATGTTGCTCTCTAGTCTATATATTCTGACTCTCTCATGAATAAATATATTCTTTTTTTTGTACCTTCTATTTCTTCCATTGCCTCATTTTTCAATATGGTATCAGAGCGTGATGGACTTAGCGGCCACAATCAAGCAGCTGTAGATCTGCCGGCGGACTTACTGGGTGTTGGCCATGCTATTCAACACCTTCACTCCCTTGCAGCACAGTGGGGACTTCTAGTTGAGTTTTTCCATCTTGAAATGAAGCCTCAAACCTCACTTGCTTCTCATTTTAATTACATGAAAAGTCTCCTAACTCAACTTGCTGATGGGACCTGAAATGGTGCCGGCACTGGCTATGGCACTAGCCGGACCTCATGCTCATAATAAACAAACACACCCTCACAGCCTCGCAGGCCAGGAGCGTCTATCTACTGCTAAAGGACAAAATGCCCTAAAACCTAATCTATGCGTTTATAGGCTTATAGTTTCATAGTCCAACATTTTCCTTTCTATAAACTCCATAGAGGGAGAATCCATACACATTGGCAATAAATGCCACAATAATCACATACATGGGAGGCAGCCTCTTGGTAGAAACACCGCGGCTCCACTGCAGTTCTCCTATATCGCAGGGATTGGGCCCTTGATGCGCTGCTCAACATATAAAACAAGCGAACAAACTCCACTCTTCATTTCGAAAGTTTCCAGGAGATCAACCATGTTTCCTCACTAAATAATCCCCCAAGAAACGAACGTCTATCCTACAACTTAGGATGCCCTTTCACACTCAATGTTGGTCATTGTCATTGAGAAGCAGGTGCTATGCATCCAGGTTTTTTTATTCCAATACTATGGTTCCATGCACATGCAAAGGTGAATGGTCCTAAAGTGCTCAAACATCATTTTCAAATCAGCAACGTGCTTTGTGCACAACCAGGCTTTTCATTTGTCTATTCACTAACCGTTGCAGCGATGCAAGGATAGCACCGAGATAACACTCGTGCTACTATCCTCTTAATTAAAACAACACAGACTCTATGTCATGAAATGCATCAAAAAATCAGCAACAATCAGCAAGCAAATCACACCATTCAAACATCCCAACCCCCTACGTTTAGGTATTGCTTTCGTTGCACAGGTGTAGAGGTTCATTTTGTCATGTTTTGATGTAGAAAAAGTGATAAATCACAAACTTTGACACGGAGATAGGGAAAACTAAGGCTAAACCCCATGCTTTACCACTACCATACATCCACAAACAATCCCCATATTTTTCCTTATTTTTCCAAGATGTATTTCTATTTTTTTCTTTATTTTTTTCATTTTCTTGATTTATTTGGTAATAAAATATACTATTTTTCAGTTTTTCTTATTCCAATCACTTCAGCATACTAACATTCAATTTATCTTCCATATTCCCCCCATGGGAACACTTTTCCCCTACCCAAAACAGAAAAACTACCATTTTACCACTTAAAAACCGCATTTCGGGTTTATGGGAATTAAGTAAAGCATGTAAATCATTGCAAAACCAAAATTTTATGATACAAAGCAATTACTCATAATGCAAATAGCCCACAAACAAATTTTCATCCAATAAGAACATAATTATCATCATAAACTATCAAAAATCCTTCATTTTCTTCATAAAAATGGTGATACCGTGTTTTTACGTAACCCGAGACGCTTTGAATGATTGCATAACCAGCAAACGAAGCCTCCATTGTTCTCAATCCAATGCTATACTTCAATCTTCAGTATTTCCATCAATCTTCATCACCATTTCCTTCATTCTCCTTCCTCGGTTCCTTCATCAAGAGGGTACACATGAACAGCCCATAGGGAAGAGAGAGAGGGAGGAGAGAGAAAGACTAGAATATGTTCTCTTCATCCACACAGCCATTCCACGCGCATAGGGCAGCGATAAGATTAGCAAAGAGAGAGAAGTTCAGTCCCAATGTATGTTCCATGGGGTACTCACAACCTGCAAATCATCATCATGGGAGAAGGAGCGCAAATTCCGGCGCATCTTGCCGCCATATCTCACACCATTCTTCACGATTTCTTGCATGAAAAGTTTGGGGGAGGGGGTTAAAATCTCGAAAGGGCACCCCCCCTCTTGTCCAAGGTTTGGTCCACCTTTTCGTATCTTGGCCAATTTGTGGCCATTTCCTCGTCCGGTCTCCAATTCGAGCTCTGAAAAATCCTGGGCGTCCGGCTTGACATCCCGCACTGACTGGCAACTCCTGACATCCCACACAACAGTCAAAAAAGTTATCAAAAATCTGCAAGTGTCACTCGAGCACCTTTTAAAAGCCGTTTATAACCATGAAAATCTCAAAATACAATAAAAATATACAAAGGTGTGTAAAAAGAGGTTCTAACCCCTTATAAAAATAGAAAACAAAGAAATGAAAATTTATAAGCAGTTGATCATCGCCTTGCGAAGGGTTTGGTAGGTTCGTGTCAGACCCGGGGCCGATGCCTTGTCTTCCTAGGGGTGGCATCTCGCTGAAAAAGAAGAAAGTAAGAAAGGTTGGAGCGAAAATAAAAGTGACCATCAGAAAAGGATTAAGTATCGCCTTGCGAGGGCTTGGTAGGTTCTTGGGTATCGAGACAGGACCTGAGGCCGATGCCCTATTCTCCTTGGGTCACTACACTCAACTCCCTCCTTTTGCCATGCCCGAGCATGGAAAAATAACAACCTCAAAGAAGAAATGTGTTAAAAGACAATACTTCTTGGTTAGGCTATAGGAGTCCTCGCCTACTAGTAGGAGCTCCTGGTTATGTTGTCCTTAGTTAGGAAGGTAGTTCAGACCACCACTCAGGGCGACCTCTTTGATAGTTCTTTTTAGTTTGACCGTGTTGGAGTAGTCGGTTAGTGACTAGCTTCGGACCTTTTATCAAATTATGCTAGGCCTACTCCTTATCGATTTCATGCCTTGGTTTTGTCAGGCGGTGGGGTGAGCATTATGCTGTGTTTTAGTATGTACCTATTTTGTATCAGCTTGATGCTTCCTTTGGTTGTTTTGTGTAGATCTATTGTGGGATTCGACGGGCTGCGTTGCCCTATCACATGGTCGCCAATGAGAGTGGAGTTTTGAGCTCGGGATGTGTCTAAAATTTGCCAAAAAATCTGGAATTTAGGGGAAAAATATTTAACATCGAAAGCGGCGGTTATAGCTAGGACGATTTTAAGCACCAGTGAAAGACGAATTTTAAAAGGCCTCCGAGCGACACTTGCTGATTTTTGATAATTTTTCCAACTGCCATGCGGGATGTCAGGAGTTGCCAGTCAGTGCGGGATGTCAAGCCGGACGCCCAGGATTTTTCAGAGCTCGAATCGGAGACCGGACGAGGAAATGGCCACAAATTGGCCAAGATACGAAAAGGTGGACCAAACCTTGGACAAGAGGGGGGGTGCCCTTTGGAGATTTAAACCCCCCCCCCCCCGCCCCCCCCCCCCAAACTTTTCATGCAAGAAGTCATGAAGAATGGCGTGACATATGGCGGCAGGATGCGCCGAAATTTGTGCTCCTTCTCCCATGATGATGATTTGCAGGCTGTGAGTACCCCATGGAACACACATTGGGACTGAACTTCTCTCTCTTTGCTGATCTTATTGCCGCCCTTTGCGTATGGAATGGCTGTGTTGATGAAGAGAACAAATTCTAGTCTTTCTCTCTCCTCCCTCTCTCTCTTCCCTATGGGTTGTTCATGTGTACCCTCTTGATGAAGGAGCCGAGGAAGGAGAATGAAGGAAATGGTGATGAAGATTGATGGAGATGCTGAAAATTGAAGTACAGCATTGGATTGAGAGCAATGGAGGCTCCATTTGCTGGTTATGCAATCATTCAAAGCATCTCGGGTTACGTAAAAACACGGCATGACCATTTTTATGAAGAAAATGAAGGATTTTTGATAGTTTATGATGATAATTATGTTCTTATTGGATGAAAATTTATTTGTGGGCTGTTTACATTATGAGTAATTGTTGTGTATCAGAAAATTTTGGTTTTGCAATGATTTACATGCTTTATTTGCTTCCCATAAACCCGAAATGCGGTTCTTAAGTGGCAAAATGGTAGTTTTTCCGTTTCGGGTGGGGGAAAAGTGTTCCCATGGGGGGAATATGGTAGATAATTTGAATTTAGTATGTTGAAGTGATTGGAATAAGAAAAACCAAAAAATAGTATATTTTATTGCCAAATAAATCAAGAAAATGGGAAAAATAAGGAGAAAAATAGAAATACGTCTTGAAAAAATAAGGAAAAATGTGGGGATTGTTTGTGGATGTGTGGTAGTGGTAAAGCATGGGGTTTAGCCTCAGTTTTCCCTATCTCTATGTCAAAGTTTGTGATTTATCGTTTTTTCTACATCAAAACATGACAAAATGAACCTCTACACCTGTGCAATGAAAGCAATGCCTAAATGTAGGGGGTTGGGATGTTTGAATGGTGTGATTTGCGTGTTGATTGTTGTTGATTTTCTAATGCATTTCATGACATAGAGTCCGTGTTGTTTTAATTAAGAGGATAGTAGCACGAGTGTTATCTTGATGTTATCCTTGCATCGCTGCAACGGGTTAGTGAATAAACATTTGAAAAGCCTGGTTGTGCGCAAAGCACGTTGCTGATTTGAAAATGATGTTTGAGCACTTTAGGACCATTCACCTTTGCATGTGCATGGAACCATGGTATTGGAATAAAAAAACCTGGATGCATAGCACCTGTTTTCAATGACAATGACCCACGTTGAGTGTGAAAAGGCGTCCTAAGTTGTAGGATAGACGTTCGTTTCTTGGGGGATTATTTAGTGAGGAAACATGGTTGATCTCCTGGAAACTTTCGAAATGAAGAGTGGAGTTTGTTCGCTTGTTTTATATGTTGAGCAGCACATCAAGGGGCCAATCCCTGCGATGTAGGAGAGCTGCAGTGGGGCCTCGATGTTTCTACCGAGAGGCTGCCTCCCATTTTTGTGATTATCGTGGCATTTATTACCAATGTGTATGGGTTCTCCCTCTGTGGAGTTTATAGAAAGGGAAACATTGGACTACAAAACTATAAGACTATAAATGCATAGATTAGGCTTTAGGGCAGTTTGTCCTTTAGCAGTAGATAGACGCTCCTGGCTCGCGAGGCCGTGAGGGTGTGTTTGTCTGTTATGAGCATGAGATCCGGCTAGTGCCATAGCTAGTGCCGGCACCATTTCAGGTCCCATCAGTGGTGCGTCTGCTAGGAGCTACCAACAAGTGGTGGTTCTCGAATCTAGGGTTTTTAGGGACCAAAAAGTTGGTTTGTATCCTCTCACAAGGATTGTCACGCCGAAATACAAAAAACAGAATGTGCTGAGAGGGCTAGACGGCGGTTGGAGATTGTAAGTCGTTATTCTCCTCAAAGGAGTAGCCCGATACGCATAAGAGGCAGTGGTCTTAGTAACCCAACTGCTGCATATAGTCCTTTAGGTGCAGGAGGAAGCGCAAGTTCTTCCTCTCTTCCACCAAGTCAACCCACTTTAAGTGGGGGTGTGATTCCATCAGTTCAAACTCCTATTGTCAATCCGATTGTCATCATGGCACAACCCATTGCAATTCCTGCAGGGACGCCGAATTTGCCAGCTTTAGGAGTGCCTTTGCCCATTTTTAATGGGTTAGCCAAAGAAGATGCGGAGTTTCATATTTGTGAATTCCAAAGATTAATGTTTAACTACCACATCCAAGATGAGGGACATCTTATGATGTTCTTTAACATGACGTTAAAAGGAAGGGCTGTGGTATAGTATCATATCATAGAGTCTGGAACCATAACCACAATCGACCAATTTTATGCAGCTTTCCGAGGAGAATATGCCCCTAAAAGAGGTGGCCAATACTGGTTGAGGGTTTTGAATGTAACACGCCAAGACTCCCATGAGAATGTGAAAGCCTATGCTAAGAAGCTTAAGGAAGTGTTTCGTAAGTTACAAACTTACATTCCTATTCTGCAGGCTGCTTAATTGCAGTACTTCTTGCATGGATTGGATTTCAATATTCAGGTACAATTGAACAGTGTGGCTTTGACTGATATAGACACCGCCATTACGAGGGCAGAAGGAGTAGAGTCACGATTACAAACGACCTACTCCTCTCAAATAAATCTTAATATGGGTTTAGTACCTGGAGGCAATTTACCATTGATAAATGGAATTCAAGGGATGCCTATGAATAACCCTAATGGGAGAGGAAGCATGGTTCAAAATGTACCTTTACTGCCAGCTCCTCCTAGTGTGACTATGCCTATGGCTAGTCAATTGGCTCCACCACCACCAAATGTTGGAGGCAAGGTTTCGAGCCCTAATGTTGTTCTTATGAGTCAACAACCAATGCCCAATCAAATTGTTAGGCTAATGGAACGACGGATAGACAATCAAGGCTATGAGTCGAGTGCATCTAATGTCCTTGGCGAAGTTAAGGATATGATGAAGCACTACACTGACATGATGATTTCTGAACAATATCGGCAAATAGCTGTTGACGTCAATTTCCTAAAGAAGCAACAGAATCTGATAGGGAGTCGACGCCCTGAAGAGGGTGGTCCCTCAAGATTCAGTTGTAAGTGATGTGGTGGACAACATTTCCTTAGAAATTGTCCAAATGTTAAATGTGATATTTGTGGGAAGTCGGGCCACTTAGCCGCTACCTGTTGGAGTAAGATTAGTTCCCTCCAACAAGGGAGTAAACAGCCAGGTCTAGTTAATCATAGAGTGTAAGGTAGTAACCTTCAGTAAAATGATGGACCAAGACAAATATTGCAAAGGGGAAAGACCACTATAGAAGAGTTGCCACAAGGCAATGGAATCAGCCTTATTGAGACTGTATGCATCAATGACACTGAAACCTCTAACCTACGAGCCGTGACAAGAGGCCAAAAGGCTAAAGTGGTTGATAAAGATAATGCAAAACCGGTTGAGGGAAACCCTAAGCAAGGGGATAAGGGGACGTAAGTCCTGAATCCTGGCGTGGAAGGTGGACCTCTAAGGCCTATTAACAAAAAAGTCGATCCTAAGAAGGATGAGGAAGTGCTAAGAAAGAAGGCAAGAGCTAAAAAAAAGCACCAAAGTCGGTCCTAAGACCAAAAGAAAGGATGGTTTAGCGAGAAAAGAGAGCTTTGGCTAGCTATCATGATTTTGATTTAGCAAGTTCTCTTTGCAAAGTCAAACCAGATGTAAACCTCTTACAGTTGATTAAATTATCTCCAGGAGTATGCAAGAAATTCAAGAAGATCCCGTGTATTGGGTATATTGTAGAACCTTTGGGCATAGCATGAGTAGGGGAAGATTGGTTTGATCATGCTGAAAAGAATTGCCCTAGGGTTCCAGCATACGTGGATGGAATATTAGTGGAGCATGCTATTGTAGACACTAGGTCCTCCATCAATATCATGAGTTCAGAGTTGATGGAGAGGTTGGGTCTAGGCATCCAAAAAGATAGCTCCACCCTTCTTAGAATGGCTGATGATAGTCTAAGACAACCAGAAGGTTGCGTTACTAAGGTCCATGTTACAGTTGCAAGTGTAGAATGCTTCTTGGAATTTAGGGTGATAAGATTTGCAGGACATCCTAGCTATCGAGTCTTGCTAGGCAGGCCTTGGATCTTACGAATAGACTGCCAAGTCGATATACCCGCCGGTTGAGTGGTTCTAGATAGAGGTGCTAATCGAGTAATAGTCGATGCTTACCCTGAGTCTCCTCAGAGTGAGAGAGCTGCTTTATCCTCTACCGATTTAGAAACAGCAGATGATCCATCTAGTAGCGAGATATCATCCAATGGCAAATCTAGAGAGGGGTCCACTACAGAGGATATTTATCAGATAACTCTAAATGAGCCGATAGAGCCGCAAGATAGGATAAGAGACGCGGATGTGATTGAGTTGGACCTTGGCACGCCGAATGATTCGCGGCCAATCAAATTAGGTTCCATGATCAGTTCAGCGGAAAGGGAGGACTATGTATCCTTGATTCAAGAACTCCACGACATCTTTGCTTGGAGTTATGACGAGCTGAGAGGCATTCCTCCCAGCCTGGCTGTTCATACTATTCCTGTAAAAGAAGGCAGTTGTCCTGTGGTGCGTCAGAAAGTAAGACGTATGCCTTTGAATTGAGGGACGGGCTGTTTGAGGAGTTACAGAAGTTACGAAAAGTTGGTTTAATCTTCCATGTACAACACACAGAATGGTGTTCACCAGTTGTTATCAAGAAGAAGAAAAACAACCAGATCCGACTATGTGTAGATTTTAGAGAGTTGAATAAGCAGACGGTTAAGGATTACTACCCGTTGCCATTTATTGACCAGATTTTGGATTAATTAGCGGGTAGGGAAATATATTCGTTTATGGATTGCTTTGTAGGATACAACCAGATGGCAATTGCAGAAGAGGACAAGTTGAAAACAACTTTTATTACTGTCTTTGGTACTTTTTCGTACCATGTGATGGCCTTTGGTTTGTGCAATGCGCCTGGATCATGGCAACGAATAGCAAAAAAGACCTTTGGTGACATCTCCCCAGATGAGTTGAAAGTATTTATTGATGACCTGGGGGTAGCCACTGTAAGGGAAAAGATGTTGATTATTTTAAGAAAGTGCTTTGAGCGCTGCAGACAATTTTGTATCGCTCTTAACCCACGGAAGTGTGTCTTTGGAGTGCCTTATGGGCTATTGCTAGGCCATGTGGTCAGTTCAATAGGGATTGCAATTGACCCTGAAAAGATCAAGGTTATAGTCGCCATGAGTCCACCGCGCACTCCGAAAGAGGTTCATAGCTTTCTGTCATCGATAGGGTACTATCGAAGGTTTATAAATGCCTTGGTAGAAAGGATGTTGCCATTAACGAACTTATTATCTTTTAGCTGTCTATTTGGATAGAGCGACCCTTGTAAGGTAGCTTTCGAGGATGTGAAACAGGAGCTAGTAAAAGCACCTGTTTTAAAAGCACCTAAAAGAGGTGAGGTGTTGTACATATTTTCAGCAGCCACCATGCATACTATTAGCTACTGTTTAGCCCAAATCTGGGAGGAAAAGTGGTATCATCCGATAGCTTTTGCTAGTCAAAAATTGGGCATATCAAAAATTAACTACACCTACATGGAGAAGTTGTGCCTTGAGATGGTCTTTGCGACTAAAAAATTCAGGCACCACATCCTCTATGAGAAGGTAGTGTTCTATACGAAGGCGAAAGGGCTTAGATTGCTTATGAATAAGCTGCAACCGCCTGATCGTTTGGCAAAGTGGTTAATTACTTTTCAAGAGTTCGATTATGAGATTAAGAGTAAGCCACCGAAGTTGCAGGGGATTGTGGAATGCCTTATGGATTTTGGGGAGCCGAAATAAACTTTGGCTGAAAGAAGTGATATTGAAGAAATGTTTAAAATTGATACAGCTTCTATCCCATCTTGGTATGATGCTATCGCGCATTATCTATCAACAGGAGAGACTGGAGCTGGTTTATCAAAATCTGAAAAGAGGAAAATCAGACAACAGGCTTTGAAGTTTTCCTTGATCGTAGGAACACTATATCGATAGGGTGTTGATGATATCTATCGCCGATGTGTGATGCCTGACGAGGTTCCTTTCATTTTGGAAGAGTGTCATGACTCTGCATGTGAAGGGCACTTCGTTGGACGGTTGATGGCACAGAAAGCTTTAAGAGCTGGATATTGGTGGCCGTCCATCTTCCAAGATTCCTTTGAGTATGTTAAGAGGTGTGATACCTGTCAAAGACATGACAGTAGAGAGAATAGGAAATGCCCACTTATGCCTATCATGGCTATCCTTCCATTTGAGAAGTGGGGCATCGACTTTGTGGGTCCTATCACCCCGTCGTCTACTACCCAAAAGAGGTACATTATAGTAGCAACTGATTATTTTACAAAATGGTCAAAAGTGCGAGCGACGAGGCAGACAATGCAAAAGAGACTGCAAGTTTTCTTTTAGAGCAGATTATCTGTCGTTTCGGTCCCTCGAAGGAACTAGTGTCGGACTGTGGAACCCATTTTTTGAATAAGGTGATTAAAAGCCTGACTGAAGCTTAGTAAATCAAGCAAAATAAAATGACCCCTATAATCCGCAAGTAAACGGACAAGTCGAAGGTACTAATAAGCAGCTTGTGGGTATCTTGTCTAAAATAGTCTCGGAGAAGAAACGAGACTAGGTTAGGAAGTTGTATGTGGCAGTATGGGCGTACAATACAACGTTCAAGCAAGCTACTGGCCATACTCCATTTAAATTAGTTTATCGGAAAGAGTGTGTGTTACCCCTCAAAATTGAGTTGCCAACCATACGGTTTGCAATTAACCACTCTTTGGGAGATGAGGATTCAATCTTTGAACGTTTCACGACTATAGCCCACCTGGATGAACTGAAATTGCAAAGCTTATTACACCATGAAGTAGCAAAAGGTCGTATGAAGCAGTTGCATGGACTTAAAGCAAAGAAGTATACCTTTAAAAAAGAGCAATTAGTTCTATACTATGATGCGCGTAGGGAGCTGTTTCCCGGGAAGCTGGAACCTAGATCGGATGGCCCCTACAAGATTGTTAGGATAGGGAAAAATAGGTCTACGGCTCTACTAGCTGATCTGTAGGGAGTATAATTTAAAAATAAGGTTAATCTTAATAAGATTAAACCTTATTATTTCTAAGTATGCTAATACAGAAGAAATGCATTGCAGGTCCATACTGGGGCTGATTTGAGACCTGCAAAAGAGCTTAAAGCTAGTTGATGGGGCGGTTAATTCCTTATTTGAAGCACCCATATCTGGAGCAGAGATACCATCAGGGGAAACTTATCTGGTGGAGCAAAGGATACAAAGTGATTGAGCAAGAAAACGGAACCTTTGTGTGGGAAATCAAAGTCTTCTGTCATCATTGCTTACGAATGTTGACAAGTATCCCTGTTGAGTTCAATGAAGAAGGTGGGATGGAGCCGTCAGTTCATCCTCTAAACATGTTAAATTTTGACTATCATACTTACGAATAGAGAAGTTTGTGATGGCAGGCTATGTAAACCCATTGTGAACGTACACATTATATTTTGACGGAGCATCTAGGGGCCCTAATAAAAAAGGGAGTGTTGGAGTAGTAATCCACGATTCCCGACGTAGAGTTACGATGAAGTTAGTTGCTTATCTCAGGGTAGGATTCACTAACAATATGGTGGAGTATAAAGCCTTGATTATGGGACTGCATGTTGCCAAGCAAGGTGGTATTCAGCGGTTGTTAGTAAAAGGGGATTCCCAATTGATCTTGAATCAGCTAGATGGGACATACACAGTGCGGAATCCCATTCTTTGTATGTATCATCGAACTGCGATGACCCTACTTGAGGAGTTTGAGAGAGTGTCTTTTCAGCTGATTCCACGTTACTAGAATCAGTTTGCGGATTCACTGGAAAATCTTGCTTATGAAGAATACCTTTTCTTTAACTGTGGTCCTAGTTTGGATATTGCTGTCAATAATGAGACAGGACCCGATCGCTTGTGGGGAATGTTATCAAAGCATGCAATATATGGTAGGAGATGGTTGATATGGGTGATGCAAAGAGTAGTCGAGACCAATCTACCATTGTTATCCTGGACCCATAGGTTGTTTAGACAACATGTTATGCGTAAACCTCTTGCTATATATGCCGAAGGGATGGGTCATAATCTTATGCATTTAGTTTAGGGCTGCGAGCCCTATTTTTCCTCCTTAGAAAGGAGCATATTATTGTATATCTGTACTATTTTAGGGAGGGATGTGTAGGTGCTATGCTGTTTTATTTCATTAGGCCAAGAGGGCCGATCAGTTTTTTTGTAGTGAAATGCTTTATTTCATTAGGCCAAGAGGGCCAGTTGTCTATTTAGTACAAGTGCGGTTAATGGTCTCTTGTTTTAGTTCTGTGCTAGACAGGTTCGAAGAAGAGCTTGGAAAGAGCCTTTTTGCGTGGAAGCTTCTCGTGGCCCTATCTAGGTGATATTTCTCCTTTTCAAGTACCCTGTTTTTATGCTATATGTATCTATGTACTTGTAGGGGATTTTCTTTTCTTGTGGGGGGACCGGAGTTCAAGGCATGAAGTCCCAAGTTTAGGTTAGATATGTCTGAGGGAGGATTGAGTAGTCCTTGCCTCTTGTAAAGACATTGCCAGGCATCGAAAGACCTATTTTAGAAGGCAGTTCTAGTGGCCCTGTTCTGCTAGCCTGCTAGGCAGCCGTTCTAGGAGTTATTGTTAGTTGTGAGGCAGTTAGAGAAGCCTACCGAAGGAAAAAATGATGATGATAGAGGAAACAAAACCCTAAATATCTCAAAGAAAATAAATATATACAAAGGTGTGTTAAAAGGGGTTTTAACCCCTATAAAAATAGAAAAGAAAAGAAAGGACAATTTATAAGCAATTGCTCATTGCCTTGCGGAGGCCTGGTAGGTTTCTGGGGACGAGTCAGACCTGGGGCCGATGCCTTGTCTTCCTAGGGGTGGCATCTCATTAGAAAAGAAGAAAGTAAGGAAGGTTGGAGCGAAAATAAAAGTGAGCGTCAGAAAAGGATTAAGTGTCGCCTTGCGAGGGCTTGGTAGGTTCTTGGGTGCCGAGACACGTCCTAAGGCCGATGCCCTATTCTCCTTAGGTCACTATGCTTAGCTCCCTCCTTTTTACATGCCCGAGTATGGAAAAATAAAAACCTAAAAGAAGAAATGTGCTAAAAGACAATACTTCTTGATCAGGCTATAAGAGTCATTGCCTAGTAGGAGCTCCTGGTTGTGTTGTCCTTAGTTAGGAAGGTAGTTCAGACCACCACTTAGGGCGACCTCTTTGATAGTTCTTTTTAGTTTGGCCATGTTGGAGCAGTCGGTTAGTGGCTAGCTTCGGCCCTTCTATCAGATTATGCTAGGCCTACTCCTTGTGGATTTCATGCCTTGGTTTTGTCAGGGGGTAGGGTGAGCATTGTGCTGTGTTTTAGTATGTATCTATTTTGTATCAGCTTGATGCTTCCTTTGGTTGGTTTGTGCAGATTTGTTGTGGGACTCGACAGGCTGAGTCGCCCTATCCCGTGGTCACCAATGAGAGCGGATTTTTGAGCCCGGGATGTGCCTAAAATTTGCCAAAAAATCCAGAATTTAGGGGAACAATATTTAACATCGAAGGCGGCAGCTCCAACTAGGACGATTTTAAGCACCAAGTGAAAGATGGCTTTTAAAATGCTCCCGAGCAACACTTGTGGATTTTTTATAATTTTTTCAACTGCCATACAGGATGCCAGGAGCTGCCAATCATCAATGCGGGATGTCAAGCCAGACGCCCAGGATTTTTCAGAGCTCGAATCGGAGTCAGGACGGAGAAAGGGCCACAAATTGGCAAGATATGAAAAGGTGGACATTTGAGAGGACCAAAAGGGGTGCCTTGGGAGCTTTGACCCCCCCCCCCTTCCCTCCCTAAAAAATTTATGAAGAACATGAAGCAAAAATCGTGAAGAATGGCGTGAGATATGGCGGCAGGATGCGCCGAAATTTGCGCTCCTTCTCCTGTGATGATGATTTACAGGCTGTGAGAGCACCCTATGGAACAGACATTGGGGCTTGATTTCTCTCTCTTGGCTGGTTCTATCGCCGCCCTTTGCGTGTGGAATGGCTGTGTGGATGAAGAGAACAGATTCTAGTCTTTCTCTCTCCTCCCTCTCTCTCTTCCCTATAGGTTGTTCATGTGTGCCATCTTGATGAAGGAACCGAGGAGGGAGAATGAAGGAAATGGTGATGGAAATTGATGGAGATGTTGAAGATTGAAGTACAGCATTGGATGGAGAGCAATGGAGGCTCCATCTTTGATTATGCAATCATTCAAGGAGTCTCCGGTTACGTAAAAACACGATATGATCATTTTTATGAAGAAAATGAAGGATTTTTGATAGTTTATGATGATAATTATGTTCTTATTGGATGAAAATTTATTTGTGTGCTATTTGCATTATGAGTAATTGTTGTATATCAGAAAATTTTGGTTTTGCAATGATTTACATACTTGATTTAATTCTCGTAAACCTGAAATGCGGTTTTTAAGTGGCAAAATGGTAGTTTTTCCTTTTCGGGCAGGAGAAAAGTGTTCCCATGGGGGGAATATGAAAGATAAATTGAATGTTAGTATGATGAAGTGATTGGAACAAGAAAAACCAGAAAATAACATATTTTATTGCCAAATAAATCAAAAAAATGGAAAAAATAAGAGAAAAATAAAAATACGTCATGGAAAAATAAGGGAAAATATAATAATTATTTGTGGATGTGTGGTAGTAGTAAAGCATGAGGTTTAGCCTTAGTTTTCCCTATCTCTTTGTCAAAGTTTGTGATTTATTGCTTTTTTCTACATCAAAACATGACAAAATGAACCTCTACACCTGTGCAACGAAAGCAATACCTAAACGTAGGGGGTTGGGAGGTTTGAATGGTGTGATTTGCATGCTGATTGTTGCTGATTCTCTGATGCATATCATGACATAGAGTCCGTGTTATTTTGATAAAGAGGATAGTAGCACAAGTGTTATCTCGGTGCTATCCTTGCATCGCTGCAACGGGTTAATGAATAAGCATTGAAAGCCTGGTTGTGCACAAGCACGTTGCTGATTTGAAAATTATGTTTGAGCACTTTAGGACCATTCACCTTTGCATGTGCATGAAACCATGGTATCGGAATAAAAAATCTGAATGCATAGCACCTGCTTTCAATGACAATGACTACGTTGAGTGTGGAAAGGCATCCTAAGCTGTAGGATAGACGTTCATTTCTTGGGGAAATTTAGTGAGAAAACATGGTATCTCCTAGATTTGAAATGAAGAGTGGAGTTTGTTCGTTTGTTTTATATGTTGAGCAGCGCATCAAGGGGCTAATCCCTGCGATGTAGGAGAGCTGCAATGGGGCCGCGATGTTTCTACCGAGAGGTTGCCTCCTATGTATGTGATTATCATGGTATTTATTGCCAAAGTGTATGGGTTCTCCCTCTGAGGAGTTTATAGAAAGAGAAACGTTGGACTACAAAACTATAAAACTATAAATGCATAGATTAGGCTTTAGGGCAGTTTGTCCTTTAGCAGTAGATAGACACTCCTGGTCCGCGAGGCCGTGAGGGTGTGTTTGTCTGTTATGAGCATGAGGTCTGGCTAGTGCCATAGCCAGTGCCGGCCCATTTTAGGTCCCATCACTTGCTGGTATTGATTTATGCATTGATAAAGATATCTCAATTGGTGTATTACTTAAATCCCTTTCTAGTCCTAAATATGACAATGTTGTAACAAGTCTCACCAATATGCCAGATCCACAACTAGTGTAAATAGAAGCTTCTTTGCTCGAGGAGGAGAAGAAAAATAAATTCAAGCAAGAATCTCCACCTACTGCTACAAGATCATCTACAAGAGAGAAAGTACTTTACCACAAGGGATTTTCTTACAAAGGGAAATACAAGTACAATGACACCATCATTTGTGATTTCTGCGACAAGCCAGTCCACAAAGAGAAGGACTATTTTTCAAGGAAGAAAGCACAAAGATCCTATCTCATGAGCATCACAGACAAAGAAGAGCATGATGAAGAAGAAGACCAAGAGCATCAAGAGGAAGAACACCAGAATCTTAGCATGGAAGTGAAGAAGAAGGGGGCCTCTAAAACTCCTTCAACTTCGTTTAATGACCATTTATTTTGAATAAAGATATAACCCCAACACATTAACCTCGTCTTGATATTGTATACCTATTCCAAAGGTAAACTCATTGTAAGTCATGGCTAAACCTCTAATCCAAGTCTCTTACACCTTCCATACCACTAAGAAACCACGTCTCTGCATTGGTCATGGATGACCAAGTCACGTCATGCCTAAACTATTGTACATCCTGAGTTTGAGAGGGGGTGTTGGTAAATCAAACTCAAGAGGACTAAATGTAAAGGGGGATAGCATCAGTTCACACAGTGAACATAGGACTAGATGTGTGCTTAAGATTGTGCTAGTGTGAGTGACCTAATGTATGATGTAAGGTAGTATGCCCATGTGTGTGTAGGCTAGAATCTAGGAGAATACCATGTGTGGTGTGGAGAGAATCATGGAGAAATTAGAGGAGAGAATCATGGAGTCATCGGTGATGTTGCTCTCTGGTCTATATATTCTGACTCTCTCGTGAATAAAGATATTCATTTTTGTGTGCCTTCTATTGCTTCCATTACCTCATTTTTCAATAATGAATGAAGATATTCATTTTTGTGTGCCTTCTATTGCTTCCATTGCCTCATTTTTCAATAAATACCCTTGTTAATCAGGCTATGATTGCCAAGTTGAAATTGACCGGTGAGGCACGCCTGTGGTGGAAACAATGGTGTAAAGACCAAGGACTTGCTGAGATAGATATTACATGGGAAAATCTTAAAGAAGCTGTGTGTGGTCGATATTTGCCACCATCTTACTGCACACTAAAAATGAATGAGTTATTTAACTTAAGATAGCTGGGAATGAGCCTGGAGGCATATTACTCAAAGTTTATCTCACTATTTAAATATGCACCTTCCATGACTATTCCTCAGCAAGTGTCTAAGTTTTGTCACGGATTGAATGCTCCTTTGAACACACGCCTTGAATCTATGCGCCCAACTGTTTTGCAAGTTGTTTGATTCACGCATCACCTCTTGTTTAGGAGATTCAGTCAAAGCCAAGGAATAGGCTTTGGAATCGAAACAAAGGGACTCCACGGGGCTATGTTAAGCAAGCCCAAGGTCAGTGTCCGCCTAGTCAAGGAAAGAGGGCCAAAACAAATGTATTCGGGAACTTCATACCATAGGAAGTAATTCAGGAGTACCTAGGTGTTTCCACTATAATGAACCGTGCCACTTTAAAAGACAGTGCCCAAAGGTTGGCCAAATTCCTCACCAAGGATAGTACAGAGGTCAAAACCAAGCTTCAATTGCAAAAGGAAAAGCATCTCCTGTAATTCTTAAAGAGCTTGAAGAAGAGGGAAACCCAACTATGAAAGCCATATAAAGAGGGTATCAATTCATGCCTCTCCATAAGAAAGGCCCAAATTGCCAGTTTTTGGTGATTCAAACACCAGCAGAATATCAGGGTAAGGCCTTTAAAATTTTGATTGACTGTGGAAGCATACACTCGTTCATGTCACCAAAGTGTGCCAAGAAATTAGGTATAGACACAATACCTATATCTAGGTTGCTTGTGGAGCTTGCTTATGGAAAAGAAATCATGTCTACTCAGTAAATTTGTAAAGTGACATTTAGCTTGGGAAGCAATCTCTCTGAAATGGGATTTAGGATCATTAATTTAGGGGTCTACGAATGTCTATTGGGTATGGACTGGCTAATCTCCAATGACGCACATATTCAGTGCAGAAAAGGCCGGGTGACTTTTCAAAACCTAAAGGGGGAAAAAGTGATGACCCAAGGTGAGGTAGAAAAATCCAAGGTTCAACAAGCCAAATCATCTCGCATAATAAAAGGGTTAAGAAAAGGATTACCTGTGTATCTCATAAAATTAAATAACGTTGAGCAGAATAAACAAGGCGAGGGAGATCCATATTGGTTGAAGGAATACGATGACATCTTCCCAAAAGAGCTACCTGAATTACCACCTTGAAGAGAAGTCAATCACGAGATCAGACTTGTGAACCAAGAGCGGCTCCAATCGCTAAGAGTCTGTATAAAATATCTATCCCTGAAGAAATTGAGCTGAAAGAGCAACTCAAGCAATTATTGGATCAAGGATACATCAGACCCGGTAATTCACCATGGGGAGCCCCAGTATTGTTTCAAAAGAAAAGGGATGAAACTCTCCATCTTTGCATTGATTATCGAGGTCTAAACTAGGTAACAATCAAGAATAAGCATTCGATCCCAAGAATAGACGAGCTACTTGATAGGCTCCAAGGGGCAAAAATCTTTCCCAAGATTGATCTCTGATCTGGTCATTACCAAATAAGGATCAAGGAAGAAGATATTCCCAAAATAGCCTTCAACACTAGATATGGTCATTTTGAATTCCTTCTGATGTCTTTTGGTCTAACTAATAGCCCTGCTACATTTAACAGATTAATGCATGACATTTTTTGACCTTATCTTGATGAGTTTTTCCTAGTCTTCTTTGATGACATCCTAACATACTCCAAGAGAGATAAAGACCATAAGCTACAATTGCGCATTGTGCTGGACACAATGAGGATGCACAAGCTCTATGCAAAGAAAAAAAATGTGCCTTTTTCAAATGATGGATGGAATATCTCGAATCCATAGTATCTACTGAAGGAATCTTTGTAGATCCATCCAAAGTTAGAGATGTTCAAGAGTGGCAAACTCCAACGATAGTTAAGGAAGTGAGAAGTTTCTTAGGGCTGATTGGATGGTATAGAATTTTCATAAAAAATTACGTTCTAATAGCTACACCTCTCAATGATTTGCTGAAAAAGAAAATTTCCATTGTATGGATGCCCATTGAGCAAGCCATTTTTTAGTAGCTCAAGAAAAGTTTGGTAACAACACCCATTTTAAAGCTACTTGACCTAAGTCAAGAGTTTGAGGTCATAATAGACGTAAGTTCTCTTGCACTAGGTTGTGCGCTTATGCAACAAGGTCATCCGATAGCCTATTCCTCAAGGAAACTAAAAATCCATGAGAGGAATTATGCCACCCATGATCTCGAGCTATTAGCTATGATCCATGCTCTCAAATTGTGGTGACACTATCTACGTGGAAGCAATTTTACTAGTATCACTGACGACAAAAGTCTCAAATGGATCTTTACTCAACCAGATCTCAACATGAGGCAGCGTCGATGGATGAAGCCTTGTAAGAATTTGATTTTGAAATCAAGTTCAGACTTGAGGAAAGAGAATGTGATTGCCGATGCATTAAGTCGTAAAGCTTTTTTGGATGCACTTATCATGGAAGAGCCATCTAAAGGAGAGACTTTAGCTACCATGATATTGATGCCTAGCAATCCAGTCGTAAAGCTTTTTTGGATGCACTTATCATGGAAGAGCCATCTAAAGGAGAGACTTTAGCTACCATGATATTGATGCCTAGCAATCCAGTCATTGAGCTAGCCAAAGAAAAGGCAGACAAGGATCCTAAGTATTAGCTAATGATTAGAGAAATCCTAGTTAAGGATAGTGATCCTAATCTTAGAGTCAAATACCAAAATTTCACTGTGGATGATGGACTTGTCTATTTCAAAACAAGGCTATACATTCCCCTTGGTCAAATGTTGCAAAAGAAGATATTATGGGAACCCCATGACTCCCCATTCTTAGGATACCCTGACTATGCAAAAACTCTTAATGTTGTTAGGAAAAGTTACTACTGGGAAAGATTGAAGCATGATGTACTCAAATATGTTACTAAATGCCTAAGTTGCCAGTGGGTGAAAGCTGAGCGTGTCAAAATGCCAGGCAAGCTCTAGCCACTTGACATTCCCCAGATGAAATAGCAGTTCATCAGTATGGATTTCATAGTTGGCTTACCTTCTATTCAAGGAGGGTATAATTCAATCAGGGTGATTGTGGATATGCTAACTAAGGTCACTCATCTTATCCCAGTCAAGACCAACTACAAAGCTTCAGATATTGCACGACTATTTGCGAAAGAAATCTTTAGGCTTCATGGATTGCCTAAATGGATTGTTAGTGACCACGACTCTTTGTTTACGTCACATTTTTGGAGAAGCCTATCTGAAGAAATTGGAACCCAACTTTGCTTTATCATAGCTTACCATCCCCAAACTGATGGTCAAACAGAGCGGGTTAATCAAGTAATTGAGGATGTACTAAGAGCTTACTATTCCAAAGAACCGACAAGGTGGATGCAATATTTTCCCTTAGTAGAATTTTCCTACAATGTGTCATATCACTGGAGTATTCAATGACCATTTCAAGCATTGTATGGGCAATATTGTTTGATGCCTTTGAATTTCTCCGATCCAACCCTAAAGGTTGAGGCTTCTAAGAAAATGTTAAAATACATGGATGATCAAGTCAAAACTATCAAACAAGACATCCAAGCTGCCAAAGACCGCTAGAAAGCTTATGCTGATCTAGGACAGCAAGAGCGTATCTTCCAAGAGGGAGACATATTTTTCATTCATGTACATCCAAAGAAGAGGTCTCTGTCATTAGGAAAGTTAAAAAAGTAGAGTCCAAGGTATTGTGGACTATACAAGGTTCTCAAATGCCTAGGAGCTAATCCCTACAAATTGCAACTTCCTGATCATGTGAAAGTCCACAATGTATTTCACGTTAGTCTTCTGAAAGCTTATGTGGCAAATCAAGATCATATTCTTGATGACCAGGAAATCGTAATGCCTAGTCAAGGAGCCCTTGAACTCTAGCCTAATAAGATCCTAGATGTAAAAGAGAAACCTCTAAGAAACAGAACCATTAGAGAGTATCTTATTCAGTGGAAAGACTATCCTTAGGAGGATGCCACCTGCATAGAAGAGACATCTCTAGAAAAACTGTTTCCCCAATTCTTTTCAAGATGAGGACATCTTGATTCCTTTAAGGAGGAGAGGATGTAATATTCCCGCCATAACACTTCATATCAAAAAATGAATTTAGACTTGAGGTGTTTTTAAATAAATTACTGGTCGAGCTGTCACATAAGTGACCACACTTCATTTTCTTGATATTGAGTCTTACATTAAATCAATTCTACAATACAACATGAGAAGACGCCTCAATATTCCCAGCCAACAAGAAGCAGACACCTGTAAATAATATTACGACTGCTTGATCATAATTTTTATCACATTATATTTAATTTAGTATTCTTGATTCCATTTAATGCATCAAAGATCGCATTTATTTTGTAACCAAAAGACAAATCGCAAAAGGCTTAATCGGTAGACAAAGAACACATAAGAACGAGCATGATATTGAGTAATTTATCAAAGAGTATGGCATGATTCTATAAACTAGATAAGTCATGAGGTAACTTAGCCAAAAACCACCAAACGAAGTCGTTTTGAAGAGATATTTTTTTAAAAATAGGCAAAAAATCATGTCTTTTTTATACCTAGAGGGAGAGAAAGCATTTTAAAATCATCCCCATGCCACCATCCAATAGGTAGGCAATCAAAAAGCATTTTTTATAAAGCTTACTTAGCTCTTGACAAGTAGCCAAAAGAATGAGTCGACTGCATGCTCCCCTCATAGTTATAAATACACCCCCTCTCCTTTACAAAGAAAGCAAGAAGGAAGACCTCCTGATGATGGAAAATTTTCTTCACTTCTCTTTTCCATTGTAACTTGAGCCTTGAAGGAGGAAAATACCACTCTTCTACCTCATTTCCATTTTCTCTACCCCCTCTTACACCTTCCTCCTATACAGCCATATCGCTAAGCAAAACGCTGGCAAAAAAATTTTGGACGATCACCAACTCTCCCTACAATACCACGTCAATTTCACCTAACATCCATAGCTCCACGAGGTCGTAAAAATTCAACAAGGCCATTCAAAGCAAGAGAAGCAAGAAACACGACCGATGGATAAAATGACATAGCAAGAATTGGCGAAACCCCCATTACTGTAAACCTGATAGAGGTAACATATTGTCGATTTGGAAAAAAATAATGTTTTATAAGCTTATCGCTATATTTGGCTTTAAATGATTATAAACGCATTTTAAAGAAAATACATAGGAGCTATTGCTTAGAAATATAGCATAAGTAATATAATAATTAACTATTCAATGAAAAGACTCTTTCACTTAGAAAAGGATTATATGCATGTCATCAAGAAAATATCTTAATTATGGTTTATTTCATGATATTTATTGTTATTTTATTAATGATGCATGTGATTATAATATCAAAAAAAAGGTAAACGGTGTTAGAAAAGGGAATATTTTATAATTTTTCTTGAAAATGACTATCTCTATTTCATTTTGTTAATGATAAAAAAATGCATATAAGTTCTATAATAATTTATAAAAAATCATTTAGATAATATCATGAAATAATCAATGCATTAAATCAACAGAAAATTTCATAAGAAAATATATACTAGATGCGTATAAATTAGGTCATGGAAATATAATTCAATGTATGAAATATGAAAGAAAAATTGCACTTATGACTTTTGCATTGCTTAGAATAAAGTTTTCAGAAAAACAATTAGCATTGCACTTAGGACATAGCTAAATGAATATTGATCTTTCTAGATGACATTAAAAGTTCGACAAATGGTCGAGACATCCTCGATTAAACCATAGAATATGAGTAGAATAAAATAAAAAATATTTTCCTGTTGAAAACTCACACAATGTTAATATTAATGGTTATATTAACAAGAGCGTCAATATCATGAGTTGACCCATATATGAAGCAGTGAGAAAACCTAACCTAAAATATCGAGAATGTTGAAGCAAAAACAACTATGAAATACTCGACAACCCTAAAACTATCAGTATCAGGAAATTAAATAAATATTGGAAGTCTCTAGGACTTGTTGGACATTGATAAGAATTTGTCGATACAAATTCTAAAGTCTACATAGACTTAGAAAAGCATTTGAAATTCTGCTAAGCGCGGGTTAGGGCAGGGTAGTGCATGAATTGCCTGCCATAGGTATAAATGCCCATATTACCTTTTAGGGTGGAAATACCAAATTTTTCATATGGATAAAATAGACTTCAAATTTACGAAATAACTTGTGGATCCCGAAAAAGAGTTGCAAGTAGGAAGTGAAACCCCAAGGATAAGGTGGAAGCTTAAAAGAGAAACCGTACATTTAGGTGGGATTGCTTCTTATGCTATTACACTTGATGTTGTTTCTCTTGATTTTTGCATGCATTGATGGTTGCATAGGAAATATTGATTATGCTTGCAACAATTAGATCTTATTGTATATAATCAGGATAATAAGAGGAAAGATTATGTTATGCCTCCCCCACAGCTAGACATGAAACCCTGCTCTAAGGGGGATTGTTTTGTACCACCGCGAGGAGCTTTGGACTGGCCCTGATGGCTAGAGGTCGCTTGGTGAGGAATCTGTTAGGTAGGAGGAGGCGGGAGTGCCAAGAGGGCTCTGACCATAAACCTCTCGATCCCTCCTAGGAACTGCCTGACCATCATGTGAATCAAGATGGGATCCTGAAGTCCCCAATACTAGTGAAGGAACAAAAATCTTGGAGGATTTATTTTCTTCTACAGAGACAGAGGGGATTTTTCAATAAACTGAAGTTTATCTTTTGCGTAGGCAGAAGGGAAAAGCATTGTAAATAACTTTTC
Source organism: Lygodium microphyllum (assembly GCF_053477565.2). Classification (NCBI taxonomy): domain Eukaryota; kingdom Viridiplantae; phylum Streptophyta; class Polypodiopsida; order Schizaeales; family Lygodiaceae; genus Lygodium; species Lygodium microphyllum. The sequence goes on along the minus strand of NC_141153.1, from coordinate 124,230,882 downwards.
GAAATGTGTTTTGCCAGAAGACTATTTTCTATGTCTTTGTGTTGTGCCATAAAATTATGCGAAGGAACTTGTGATAATGGGTTAATTAATGAATTTGCTTTCATATGTCATAACTTAATGTGATAGGTAATTAGAAGACTAAAGAAAACCATTTGTGGAAAGCATGTGGGCAAGATCCCTAACGGATCCGTCCTACGAATGGGTGGTCTCAGTAAGCTAGGAGCTTCTCTCAAGAGATTGAACGAAATGTTAATTAGGAAAAATGAGGTAGAGCCAAGCATTGACTTACCTAGGGTTAGGTCTTAAAACCTTGATCAGTAATTATCTTACAAGAAGGCTGTGTGGCTACGTTAAGGTTGAATCCTAACCAGTTACTGGAAAAAAGTGTTGCACTCCATGAACTAAGGGTAACTATGATCACTCCATTCGGACGAGAAGCCCTTGTGGGACACCTCCGATGGAGCTAGCTAATGCATCAAGACCTCAGTTGTCAAATTAGGACCCCGAGCTTGCAGGTTGATCCTTGTGGGGATGGCTGGTACCTTCCGTTATGGGGTGGACTCTGGGAAACCTAGATGATAGACCATGTGCATTCTCGTGAGTGCTGGGTGAAGTTGTCTAGGATAGTTTCCTGATGGACCACTAAAACGTGCTGCCAAGGAATGGTTAGGTAGGCACGTGACATATCTCTTGATACTAACCTAGTGCTTTTTCGCACGTGTTTTTTAGCACATTCAAGATCATTTGGGTTGATAGTTATTCTCAGTCAATTGAAGCTGATTTCCTATCACGGAATGCTAAGCATGAAGAATTTTAAATGAATGCTTCTCATGAAGAGTAACATGACTCATACTGCTCATCTATACTGCATGGAAGAATTGTTTGTTCGACTTGCAGGAATGGATAGATTTACTTGTTCTAAAGTGCAAACAATGATCTTATTTGAAGATTTTACAAACATTCCAGCTACCTTGATCATTATGCAAAAACTGAAGATTATGACCTCTTTGCTTCAAGGGGACATGGACATGAAGACTAATGAAAGCAAAGTCAATAAAGAAGAAGACTAGGAAGACCATAATGAAGAAGAAGACCAGACATACCAGAAAGAGAAAAACTAAGAAAAAGAAGACCATGAAGACAAAAAAAGCATCAAATAAAGTAAAGTGGACTACATCAAAGAACAAGACAAAGAAAAGAAGATCTATTATGCCTACCATGACATATTTGATGAAGAAAACCACAAGGGCCCATCGATCCTTGTCTCCATTTTTCACTAGAACTTTTTATTGTATGTCTTTGCCATTAATGCTCCTGACATATGCCTTGTAAAACTCCTCATGTAGCCTATGCATAAACAACCTCTACACAATTAGTGAGGCCTTGTAATAGCCCCTGGATGTTAGCCATATTTTTTGGTGCCCACACTTAACCTTCCATGACAACCTCTAGCGTTTACCATGTTTGTGGTATGCCCACACTTAGCAAGGTTCTACTCATGACAGCCTCTATACACTTAGTACCTTCTTTATGGTTGTGATTGAGGAGGGGTGTTGAGAAATATGCAATCACACCCATGTGACAGCCTCTTTGTATGGAACATTTGGGCAAGACTCAAACAACTTACTAGATAGGATGCTTGAAATATAGGATGTCTGAATCCCATAAGCATAGTGGAGAAAAAGGGAACCATTATGAGCCTATAAAGTAATGTACCTTCTTATCATTCAATGATGGAATTCAACTGTACTTTGTCCTTTTAGTCATAGTCAGTGTCATACTCAAGATTGTGTTTAGGAGTCCAAGTTTCCATCTTGGAACCTAATTCACTTGAGTAACAGTTGGTCTCTTCAGTCTATGTCATTATGAACATTCTCTTTGTGTTCAATCCACCATAGCCATGCTCTAGATCCATGCATTTCAACATGACTTATATCCCAATGAGGGTGCATTGTGCACTTGTGAATTCCATTCTTCAAATTCAAGACTACCTTTGGTCATCTTCCAAGTGCAAAAGTAGTGGTGTGGGCCTCCTATGAGATGTTGTAAAGTGTGTCTAGCCCTGCTTCCTAAGATGCAAGGGCATGATAACTAGCTTTCTTCTTGTCCTTGTCCTTGCTACCTTGACCATGGATTTTATGCAAAGTTCTAGTACATGAGCAAGAAGCAATGTCTTCCTTATATCTAGATCTCTTCAATTGGATGTATTCTCATTAAGTTCCAAATTGTAAGCTAGACCTTAGGCCAAAATATTACTTGTAGACATTTACTAAATTTACAGCCCTTAGGTGGTATAAGCAAATTTAACTATCAAGTTCCTACATAAGAATTTGGTCTTCACTAATCCTCCTCAAGTAGTCACAATTGGGTCCTTATTGTCAACATTGAAAAATAATTTACCTATCTAAAGGGAGAAGCTCGAGTGGAATCATAGGTACATGAAAGTAAGAAAGATGCAAGCTGTGGAGGATGAAGTAAGAGAGCAAGAGAGACAAATTCAAGATGTGAGAACTCCAATGGTCACAATGTGTGACCAACCTTCCCTTATTCAATAGTCATTGAAAGAATAAAGAATAAAATGATAGCGATGGGTGCCCACTACCACCTGTAGTGTATAGGTGTGCGCACAAACACAGTGAAACCAATACTTATGTAGGGTAACATAAAAATAAGCCCACAAATCAAGCAACCAACACTGGAAAGATGTAGGCAAATCATATGTCAACTTAGAAGCATCAAGAGAGAAAATTGCTAAGATGTACATATCATCCGACTGAAGTTGCCACTTGTAGTATATAGGTGTGCAATCACAATGAAACCAATACCTACGTAGGATAACATGTAAATAAGCCCACAAATCAAGCAACCAACACTCAAAAGATGTAGGAAAATCATTTGTTAACTTAGAAGCATCAAGAGAGAAATTTTCCAAGATGTACTCATCATCTGACTCAGGCTGCACTACATTTATCTCTTATATCTTTACACTGGCCTTACCAAGGATAATGTTGCCATTATCGGACTTTCTTGCACTTTGCCTTTGCCTTTCTCTTTGTGCTTATCATCATGCATCTTCTGGCACTACGACCGAATGACCCTGCTTCCCACAATAATGACATGTAAGGAGAGGACTTACAACCACAGGACTTGCTACGCATTGCTCGTAAGACTAAGATCTCATTCTCATGCATTAACTATTAGGGGCAGACATGATTGCATGTGAGACTGAGTCTCTACCATGATAATCGTTATCACTCTTACCATTATGTCTGCCCCTAATAGTGAATGCATGAGAAGTATAGATTGCATCTACATTCTTTTTATTTATCTTCTCTATGAGCAAAGCATCCTCAACGTCCTAGAGTTTCAAGCCATCCTTAGGTATATTAGCACACATGGGAGTGTGGAAAGTGTTCTATGGCTTAGAAAGTGTCGCAAGCAAGAACAAGGGAGATAGATTATCCTTGAACTTAATGCCTTGAAAAGTTGACTAGCTAAAAATTGAATGAAATTCATTTAAATGCATGAAGACACTAGTCCCTTCCTTCATGTAAAGGTCCATGAATTGTTCCAACCAATACATATGTGATGTAGGACTTTGCTTGCCATAAAGATTGCATACCTTTTTCCATAACTACCAAGAATTATCCTTAGGTGCAACAACATTGAAATAAACCTATTTAGAAAATGATAGTATAAGGGTAGATTTACATAGCTCATCCAACTTATCCTAGTCATCCTAACCCGTGCCTTCGAGCTTTACACTCTCAGTTTTCAATGGTCTAACTTGCTTCTTTTGGACCAATACCTACAATACTTGAATTTTCCAATGAGTGAATTTAGTGCTATCAATCTTGTCAATATTGAAAATAGCATTATCATTCAAAGATCTAGCCATAATTATAGTATACCAATGCAAATTTCAAGAGAATGGGCTACTATAAATGACTCCAAATTAGCCCCAAAACTTAGCCAAACAAATGAGAAGGGGATATGAAAGTAGAGAGTTGTCCACCAAGTACAAGAAATAAACTACAAAATTATAATGTTTTCTCTCCAAGACAATGCTAAAAACTATAATTATAGCATTGTTATAATAAATGCAATAGTGTGACCAAGATCATTGTGGGAAAATAATCACAAAATACGAAGCTTCTACTACTTAGAATATCCAAGTAATGACCAGAATAGGTACAAGAAACTCTATGATTCAAGGAGTTTCCTCAATCTAACTCCTTTACTACATTGCTCCTAATCTAATCCCTGAGTACACCATCATTAAGAGAGGGAAGAGGAGAAGAAACCCAACGTCTTCTCCATTCCATCTCTCACCCATGAAGAAAGGAAAGAAGAGAAGAACATGAAGTAAAAGAAGAGCTTTGGTCCTTGAGTCTCTCACTCTCACACTCTCACTCTCTCTCAATCTCAAAATGATGAATAAGAAGATAGAGTAGAAGTAAGAAGGAGAAGAAAGCTCTCAAGATTCTGCACCACAAGAATGAGCTTATCATTCACTTTTGAGCTTTTATAAACAGGGTTGAGTGTTTGAGGCTTCTACTCAAATTTGGTCGCCCTTCTCTCATTTTTGGGTCTTAGCCAATCTTTCTTACTTTGTGCATGCAAGTTTGGATCACTTTGGGTCAATTTTCTAAAAGTGAATAGAAAGCTACTTCCCACATCTTTGCCTAGTTGTTGCGGGTCTTCCTTTCTAACATTGAGGAATATTATAACTTGTATGGGCATTGAGCCTAGCTCTCAAAATAATATGACATATAATTATATAGTTATGCATGTTAACTAAAAATTATTGTCTGTGCACCATGAGTAACTTGAAAGGATTAACGTCCAAAATATTCTGGTGCCTTACACTTCACTAGATTTGCACTTTTATATATGCTTTTATTCACCTTTATCTTTCTTTGATACTTGTCTTTTGTCAATTTTATTGCTTTGTCCATTTTGTGATTAAAGTTAGTATTAAAAAGTACACTTACTTATTCACTTTAATTGTTAGTTAATTTATTTTTATATTATTTATTAATTATCTAATTTTTAAAGCTTATTATTCCCATAAGAGGCTATTGAACTATATACTATATTGAAATCACTCATTGCAAATTGTATTTTTTAATTCCTTTACCTTTGTCCTCATAATCTCTTGGTTATAAAGACAAATCAAACATGACAAGATAGTATAACTCCCATTATTCTTTTGTAGGAAAGAATATTCCTTGTATTAAACTTTTTTCCTCTAATCATGTTCTTAATCAAATATGGTAAATCTTCATATTTGCTAACGTGTCTCTGTATTATACCTCATATTTTTGGGAGCCGTCATATAATAGTTATGTTTTTTTTACTTATACAAATCCTATATTGGTATTAATGCAAAGATGATGTTCTTTTAAAATCTATCTAAATCATTTTACCTATTTTTTATAGTTGCAACTAGCTAAGATATACTTTTCAAATAATTATTTGCTATACTACGAGGTATGGGAGGTTACAACTTGCAAGATAAAGGAGCTAAAGGAGATTATTGCATATATAACCTTTATTTTTTTATTCTTCTAGTTTAATATGTGTTTGTCATACTTGTAATTAACTCAAATATAACTTTTTAAGTCACAATTTTTTATTATTTGTTTATTTATAAAATTATTTAGGAGAAAATTTCCCTTTGTTTGAAAAAGAAACAAAGAAGAGTGCAAGAATTATTTTTTTCCCATGTTACAAATGAATTGACCAAAGACAATGGTATGCATGATGTGCAAAAGGACTATTTGATTCTTTATTTTCCACTTATGTGAGAGGATAATCATTCTCAAATCTTGGGCTCTTGTTTTGTCTCAATTTAACTAAATGAAAACCTCTTCTCATTGATCAAAATTGAGACTTAATCCAAAGAGTGTTAAATTACCAATGCATACAAAAAACATTTCTGATAGGACAAAGGAGATAATAGAGTGTCATCTAGCTATCCCCCACTATACTTTTTTTCCAAGTAAGTTACATAAATATTTTTTTAATAGCCAAACTATATATATTGTATGGAGTTCAAAAAGAAACTTTTGGGAATTTTCATATGTTTATCAAGTAGACCTTATTATATATGAAGGATTTACAAAAGAGTGACAATAAGGCCAACAAAGTGACACTCAGGATGCCTTGTTTTAAGATTTTAGAAAATCCAAAATATTAAAAAATTTGCATGGCTCAATTGTTTGATTCATATTAAGCTTATATATAAGATGAAAACATCTAGTATCATAACTTTAAGTGGCTAAGAAAGTTGCATCTTTTTTGTAAAATTGTCAATGAATTGGGGTGGAGTGCATTTTGCATTTGGGGGTGTCAATTTATTTGTCCCTTGACCTTAGCAAATCCAAAAACCTTTGATTAAAAGCTTTGGAGGGATTTGAAAAAATGGTGTCCCTAAATGGGACCTCTAGTTGAGCAAGCAAAAACATGGAAAAACTCTATGTCATGTTAGTGAGGCAAGCAAGTAGGATAAGCATGTGGTATTCATCATCCCTACATGTAAGTGAAGTGCTCCAATGGTATTCAGGCACCTGAAAGGTGAGAAGGATCGAAGCTTTCTTGGGAGAGCTATGGAGGGAGAGCAAGAGAGAGAGAGAGAGAGAGAGAGAGAGAGAGAGAGAGAGAGAGAGAGAGAGAGAGAGAGAGAGAGAGAGAGAGAGAGAGAGAGAGAGAGAGAGAGTCACAATGTGGAAACTCCAACAGTCACAATGTGTGACCGGCCTTCCCTTTATTCATCTATCACTAAAAGAATAAAGAATAAAGTGCATGTGTGAGTATTGTCAGTGTAGTAATACACGGGCGGCTAGGCAGAGGCACCTTTACCCCCCCCCCCCCCCCAACAACCTCCCACTTAAAGGTGAATCTGCCCTAGTGAGGAGTGAAAAAGAAAAAGAAAAGACAATACAATATGTACACATGTACAACAAGATGAGGAAAGACGTCATCTCATCCCACTTCCATCAATCTCTTGAGGAAGACAAAGCGCTCTGTAGAGATGATTTTGGTGAGCAGATCTACAAGATTCTGGTCAGTCAAGATCTTGACAATGTCAATAGACTTGTCCTCATCAATGACCCCACTTATGAAGTGATACCTCACCTCAATGTGTTTTGTCTTCACATGGAAGACTGGATTCTTGGCTAGCTGAATAGCACTCATAGAATTTGAATGCAGTGTAGGGATGGCATCAATACCAAGGTCATGAACCAAATGGCCTAACCATATGGCCTCCTTGCAAGCCTCAGTGGCTGCAACACACTCGGCCTCAGTAGTGGAAAGAGTCATACACTTCTGCACGCCTTGGACATCCAAGAGATAGCACCTCCAGCATAGGTGAACACATAGCCAGAAGTAGACTTTTTGCTATCTGTATGTCCTACATAATCAGAGTCAATGTACCCCATGATTCCTGTATCCTGGTTTCCATAACATATGCACATATCTGTAGTGCCCTCCAGGTACATCATGATATCCTTCATGACATCCCAATGCTTCTTGCCAAGTGTAGCCATAGAGCGTGCCACAACACCAACTGCAAAGGCAATATCTGGACGAGTGGCTATCATGGCATACATAAGACTGTTGCACTATAGATGCATAGGGAATCTTGGCCATCTCGGGCCTCTACTCATCTGTCTGTGGACAATTGTCATGTGATATCTTCACATAAGAAGGCAATGGACATCCAATAGGCTTCATGGCCTGCATGCGGAAGCGCTCAAGGACTTTTCTTCAACCCACACACTAGGTGCTCCCTGCAAGGTTCTACAAAGCCCTTAGGATGCTCCATGTAAATCTCATCATGAGAATCCCCATGTAAAAAATGCCATCTTGACATCCATCTGATACAAGTCCACCAAGTCAAGCTACGTGACCAAGGCCAAAACCAATTGAAGGGTAGTCATCTTAACCATAGGAGAAAAAACTTTATCAAAGTCAACTCCATGCTCCTGTTTAAAACCCTTAGCAACAAGTCTTGCCTTATAAGTTGGCTTGGGGTGTCCAGGGGTACTCTTCAACTTGTACACCCATTTGCATGGCAGAGCCTTCTTGCCGCTAGCGAGTGAAGTTTTGCAAAGCCTAGTGACCTACAATTAGGAACAGCAAGCCAAGAGCTTGTGGCAGAACATGGAAGTGCATGAAATTCAGCAAGTGCTAGCATTGGCAAGCAAAAGTAGGATGGGTCCTGATGCCGAGAGGGAAAGAGAACTAGAGGGAAATCTTGCATTGAGTGAGCTTCTCATGAAGCAAATGTTAAACAATGCTTCCATCAAGCAAAGTGCCATTGCAATGGCAACCTCATTGCTTGTAGGATTAGGAGTTACTCAAGGCTCCAAGAGCCATTGTAAAATCCCAATAGTCATGAAGCAACTAGATAAGTACTAGCCTAACAATCACCCATATAGCTTCGTAGAGCAGTTTGACCAAGTCTGCAAGGCCAACGGCCTCACCCATCTTACTTTGCACTAGCAAGCTTTTGGTATGTGGTTAGGAGATAAGGGTAGGACTTGGTACACGAGTCTAGAATTGCCAACCAAAATGACTTTAATAACCTCAAGAGTCTCTTCATTAAGAGATTCTCTGAGCCCGGATACTTCGATAACCTGACAGAGAGATAAGGAGGATATCCGGGATTACATGACCCATGTGAGGAATCTCTTCAAGAGAAACTAGCGACGAGTGACCAACTAAGAGAGCAGTGTCCATAGTATTCATCAATAGAATATGAAGCAAAGAGTGTCAAGATTGTGGGAGAGAAGGAAGGAGTCTCACTTGTAGCTTTCTTGCTTGCACAATGGGGGAATACACACACAGGTGGAGGCTGAAAACAGTTTTCCTCTTCTTAGTTGTGTAAGCCAAAAGAACTCTAGTACAAAAGAAATAGAAGAACCCTATATGTGGGTCTCAAACCAAACTCAACTAACTAAGGTGGCATACTAACTGAGCCATGAACTAGAGTAGATAAGGATAGCCGTCATCTAGCTATTATTCATGGGCGGTGTATCCATGCAACTGTATCTGAACCCCAATCTCATAAAATAGTCCATATTGCAATGTGGACTTCACATACCTGAATATGCGTCTAGCCGCATCCAAATGTGGTTTCCTTGGAGCCTGCATAAACTGACTTACCAATCCAACAACATAGCTCAAATCTGGCCTGGTAATAGTCATATAAATCAAACTTCCTACTATGCATCTATACATAGTAGGGTCTTCCAGAAGCTCACCTGCATCTGCGCTCAGCTTCACATTCTGCTCCAAAGAAACTAAAATAGGCTTACAGCCTGTCATCCCATATTTGGATAGCATGTCCAATCCATACTGCCTCTGCAAGAGCTGTATCCCACTTGGTGATCTAATCACCTCAATCCCCAAGAAATAACGCAGCTCTCCCAAATTCTTCATCTCAAACTTTTGCTTTAATAGCATTTTCACATGAAGGATATCTTCATCACTGTCACCTGTTATAATCAAATCATCAACATAAATGACAAGTAGCATAATACCTTTCTCTGTTTTTCTCACATAAAGTGAAAAATCTGCCTTGGAAATCTGAAAGCCAATAGTGACAAGATACTGTCCTATCTTGTCAGACCATGCTCTAGGTGCTTGCTTCAAGCCATACAAGGCTTTCTTCAACCTGCAAACAAACTCAGGATGAACAGCATGCACATAACCTGGTGGCTGCTCCATATAGACATCTTCTTGCAAATCACCATGCAAGAAGGCATTCTTTACATCCACCTGATGTAAAGACCATTCCTTTGATGCAGCCATAGCAATGACTACTCTTACGGTTGCCATCCTTGCAACCAGACTAAATGTTTCTTCATAATCAATGTCATATGTTTGTGCATACCCCTTGACTACTAATCTTGCCTTGTATCTGTTCACAGAACCATCTGCATTGTGCTTCACCTTATAAACCCACTTACAGCCATTTGCATTCTTACCTTTAGGCAAAGGTACCAATCCCATGTAGCATTTGCTTCCAAGGCATCCATTTCTTCATCCGTGGCTTTCTCCCATTTTTCTTTTCCCATGGCTTGCTCAAAAGAAGTGGGTTCTGGTTCCTGTATCACTTTGACCATATAGGCATAGTGAATGGCTGTAAATCCATCATATTTCAGCCTATCCATAGGATTCCTAGCTCTGGTAGACCTGCGCAAAGTAGGTTCACTCCCAGGTGCTCTCAAAACATCCCTGGTCTTCCTTACTCCAGGTGTAACAATAGAAGGAATACCCAACTCATCATCAATTCTCTGTTCTGAGCCACTAGATTCACCATCCACATAAGAGTGACCTGCATTCACATCAAACATGGGCTGATCTACCTTCTCTTTTTCTTTTCATGATACCTAAATACCACTATCTGCATTGCTTTGAGAAGAGTCTCCTGATCTCAATCTGCCTATCCATGGCGAAGAATGTGAACCACTGCTAGAGGACGCTCCAGGTCCACTAATATTTTGTGACTGCTGTTGTGAATTCTATGCAGCATTACCATTTGGTGCATCTACATCATCAATCACATTTACTGGTTTATACCAGCTACTCATCTCATCAAAAACAACATCTCTGCTCACTGTAAACTTATGAGTAGAAGGGTTATAGCATCTATACCCTTTCTGCTTCTACAGAGAGTAACCAATAAAGATGCACTTCTCAGCTTTTGGATCCAACTTGGATCTCAACTCATCTGGCACATGAACATAGGCAATGCAACCAAAAAAATTTAAATGAGAAATATCTGGTTTCCTACTAGTATACCTCTCCTCTGGAGTCATCCCATGTATTGCTGTAGTGGGAGTTCTATTCATTATGTAGACTGCTGTAGCAACTGCCTCAGCCCAATAAAAATCTGGCAGGTCTTTTTCATTGAGCATGGCACGAGATACCTCTCCAATATGCCTGTTTTTCCTTTCTGCAATTCCATTTTGTTGTGGGGTATGACTGCATGAATATTGGTGCTTTATGCCATGCTCCTGCAGGAACCTTGCAAACTCATTTGAGAGGTACTCTCCCCCTCCATCTGACCTTAGGCATTTTATTTACAGGCCTGTTTCTTTTTCAACCATAGCTTTAAGAGTTTTGAAATGCCCAAAAACTTCACTTTTCTTTTTCATAAAATACACCCAAACTTTTCTACTATAGTCATCAATAAAAGTGACAAAATAATGACAGCCTCCAAGAGATGCAGCTTTAGTAGTCCACACATCAGAGTGGATTAATTCCAATGGCTTCTTACTCTCTTGAACATGTCTAGAAAATTGTTTCCTTGCCTGTTTTCCAAACTGACAGGCTTCACATACCTTATGCATTTCTGCAACCTTGAATTTAGGCAATCCTGCAACAATATTTTGGGCTTGCATTGATTTAAGTCGCTGTACATTAACATGACCAATGCGTTTATGCGGTCCCATGTGCAAACAATGCTGCACTCAATTCAGGCATGTCTGCATCCAATGTAAACATTCTACCCTTCTTCTTTCCTTTTGCTATCAAGCGACCTTTATTTTTCATATCCTCAACAAAGCATCCATGGGAATTAAATCTGACCTGCAAGCCCTGCTCAACCATTTGACCAACAGAAACCAGGTTCTTGGTGATATTCGAGACATGAAATACATCCGACATGTATTTCTTTTTCCCATCCTGCATAGACAAATGAATATTTCCAATCTGCACAATAGGATGTGCAGTATCATCACCAATCTCCACAAATCCTGGTTTTTCCACTTTCCTTGCATCCTGCATCCATTCTGCATGACTTGTCATGTGGTTTGATGCACCTGAGTCAACATACCACACATCGTTACTTTCTTCTACACTTGTTACAGAATTGGTCATGTGCTGCACCATAAACAAATGCTCATTTCTGTCATCACCCTGTCTACTAGAAGATGCATAATTCCCTTGTTGCAGTTTTTCGTTCATGATGTCATTCTGCTTTTTATAGTAGTCTTTAGCCATATGACTCATTTTACCACAGTAGTAGCATTCAACATTGCGGTTTGCATTTTGCTCTCTTTGCCATCCACCACGACCTCTTTGGCTCCCCCTGCCTCTAGAGTTACCACGTCCTCCTCCATAGGACTGGTTTTCTTGAGTTTGCTGCATATTCTGATTTTTACCACGGCCTCATAATCGGCCTCCTCTACCTCTGTCTCTACCTCTTCCAGCATTTGAGTAGAAGACAGCTTCTTTTGAAGTTCCTCCTGAAGAAGATGCACCACCATTTCTCTGCTCCTCAAAAATTAGAAGAGTAATCAACTCCTCAAAATCAGGAAATCTTTCACGGATGGAAATGGATATTTGGAACTGTGCATAATCCTTTCCTAGACCATTCAAGGTCACAGAAACTAAATCATCATCTTCCACTGGCGACCCGATGGAAGCAAGTGCATCTGCAATCTTCTTCACTTTCATGTGGTAGTCATTGATGCTCATATTTTCTCTTTGCACATTATGCAACTCTTGCTTGAGCTGCATTTTCCTGGCTTGCGTATTTGTGCTATACATTTTTGACAAAGTATCCCATGCCTCCTTTGGCGTACTTGCATCCTGAATATGCACAATCATAGAGTCTGAAATGCTGATAGACAGCCAGTACATAACTTTCCTGGCTCTCTCATGCCATGCTTTAAATGCCTGCATTTGCTGTTGATTGGGAACATCAGGAAGAACTGGTTCTTCTTCATTTCCTGCAACAAATTCCCAATATCCTTTTCCTATAAGGAAATTCGTCATTCTAAACTTCCATGCTTGGAAGTTGTTATTGTCAAGCTTTTCAGTTACAATCTGTGAAAGAGAATCAGACGCCATTACAGAATGCTGTGAAAAAAATCTGTCACTGCAAAAAAACACAGCTTCACCCTCACAAGGGCAAATCTGCAAAACTGACGAAAGTGGTATTTGACCACACAGTCACTTCCTAGTGACGATTTTGCATAAACAGGAAACAAGGATGATTCTGTAACTCCCAATGTCTCTGCACACAAGCATACGATGCAATTTCTGTGGTAACTTTTCACCGATCTGTAGAACAGTGGTCGCACAGCATAAAACAGGGCCTTTTCCTAAGTGCGTGCAGAAAACTTCCGCCTCCAAAACAGGCCCCGAAATGGCCTTAAATCAAAAAAACAGAGCAACCAAGGGCTAAAGCCCCTACCCACAGCATATACTGCCCTCTTGCTACACCGCAAAGGGTGTCTCAATCTGAGACAATGCACTCTTGCACTTTCTGACTATGCTACCTGCAGAGACTTGCTCCCAAAACAGAAAAATGGAAGCAACACTGATCCTCTTACCAGAACACCACGAAGTTGGCTTGCTTTCTTGAGCTCCTTACCATGAACAAGGCTCTAATACCATGTCAAGATTGTGGGAGAGAAAGAAGGAGTCTCACTTGTAGCTTTCTTGCTTGCACAATGGGGGAATACACATAAAGGTGGAGGCTGAAAACAGTTTTCCTCTTCTTAGTTGTGTAAGCCAAAAAGAACTCTCATACAAAGAAATAGAAGAACCCTATATATGGGTCTCAAACCAAACTCAACTAACTAAGGTGGCATACTAACTGAGCCACGAACTAGAGTAGATAAGGATAGCTGTCATCTAGCTATTATTCATGGGTGGTGTACTAACCACATCTGCAGCTAACAAGTCGGTGACATAAATGCACAACGGTCACCCTGGCATATCACGAGTGGAGCTCGATATCTCAACAAAGAGCTCTACAAGGCCTTGGCTGACAACTTGAGTTTGCATTGAGATGCGATGACGAGGGTCTTTGAAGAGGCCATTAGAGTGGACGACCAACTCAAGGAGAGAAATTCCAGCAGCTCAAATCAAGAGGAGCCTACCTCTAGGAACTCTAAGAGAGCTTTGACGACAAGTGAAAGAGGAGGCCCAAGTGCTCAAGATAAAGTCAAGAGCATTGACTCAATCCAGGAGCTAGCAGCTAAGATGAGGATGGAGATAGCTTGGTTACAAGAAGTAATGAGACAACCAACACACCCTCACATCCAATGCATGTATCATGGCAGAAACCACTTGTTAGCTGAGTGTCAGGACCCTAGGTCCCAACGATGTGCAAATTGCGGTAGGCTCAGGCATGGTGCCATGCATTGTAGATTGTTGAGGAGACTTCCGTACTCACAACTGTACAATCAGTCTTGCCTACTAAATAGGCTACCAAACTTCTTCAGAAGGGGAGCCTCATTGGCTCTCCTGACACCTAATGATGCTAAGCCAGCCATTCCTAGGATGGAGATAAACCCTACAGGCATACCTAGACCACTTGGACCCTATGTGACCCACCCACCAAGTGACGCTCTAATCCACTATGTGGAAGAGCCCAATGACAAAGAGCCTTACATACACCCTTATGTCTCGTACGACAAAGAGGGAAATGCAGTCCTTATGGACTACCGACCAATACTAGTGATGGAATTAGGTAGAGGGAGAGGTAGAGGCTTAGGAGGGTAGACCCAAGAACCAATCACATGCTGGGCTTGCAGCCACCCAGGACATATCTCTTCGTGCTACCCTGAATAGGAGCGAGAAAATCGAGATAGGACCGATCAGAGATGCACTGAATGTAGAATCACACATCTCTTTGTTGATTGCCCTAGACAAAATCCCTCCTCTAACTCGTCAAACAAGTCATCAGTCCCATTAGGGTTTTTTGGTGTCGAGACACTTGAGGGAGAGGCCACGCCTATCCCGTTGGATGTCATGACCCACACACAACCAAAGCTTGGATAAGTTACTCATGAATATATGTGTGCATCACGTGGGTTCAAAATAAGGTATTTTTAAAATACCATTTTTATACATTTTTTACATACAAAAGGGTGTAATATAAAGGGGTTATTTACAGATTGAATAGAATATGATTATGTTTTATATAGGAGAAATTCATAGATAAGGATATTTATAAATAGGCCTTAAATGCACGTGATGTAGAGGGCATACATATAGTAACTTATCCGAGAGGCAAAGTAAGCTGGCATATCATTGCCAGGGCCTAGCAACTTAGATATAGCCTCAATCTAAAAGAAGCGTCGTAGGAGAAGGAGGAACAAATTGGATACAAAGGTCACGTTGAAAACAGAGGGTGCCACAACACTGCCCAAGGGAAAGAAAGTGACAGACACAGAAGCAAAAACGTCAGCAGCCCCAAGGATGGCTAAGAAAGGAAGTGCGAGAGCCCGGGGAGTACCCCAACCCGAAGCACCAACTCAAAGCCATCAAAAAGGTGAAGGAGTGAGTGAAAGAAGCCCATGAACACCTAAAATATGTCGAGCCTATATTGGAGGACAAGATCGATGATCTCTCAAGCATGAGCATGCCGGTGTCACCTCCACGACCAAGATCGAGAGGTACAGTGGCACCACAAACAACGTCACATAAACACGACCTAAATTCTACGGGTTGGCAAATCAACCAAGGCCATTGGACAAGAAGTGGAGAGACAGGAGCGTGGCAAGAAGCTAGCAACCTTCTCACCTCACTGGTAACCACCCTTGTGATGCTAAGCCTAAGAGATCTGCTTAAGTAGCATCGGCCGCTGTGGCAGGAGCTAAGGCAGTGGGTTGAAGGACCAATAGGTCAAGGTGCCGCTGACTTGAACGAACACAATGCTGAAACACAAATATCGAGTCTGACATTGCACTCAGTGCCAAAATCCTTACACGTCAATGCTTTTTGGGAGGGCACTGAAATGCATGCTTTCTTGTTGGCCTTTCTAGGCAACACCACAAGGAAAGGAATCGTAGACACGGGAGCGGGAGTCAGTGTGCTGAGGCATACAGTGCTCTAGACCTAGGGTAACCCACCAGTTGCCATGACAACGAGGTTTCATGTCACTCTAGCTAATGGAATGAAAGTGAAGCCATTCAATGTATTAAAGAACTGGCCAGTAAAAACTACAGGAGTCCGATTCTTGGTTGATTTTATAGTCATGAAGGGAGTGGACTATGATATTCTACTAGGCCTGGTGCAATGCAAGAGTCATGGAAGGCTAGGGCAACACGTTAATCTTCCTAGGCAATCAAATGGAAGCCGTAAGAGTAGAGATGGACACCTGGAAGACCATGACATTAAACCTAGACACCATCTCCTCTATGTTAAAGGGTGATGGATAGGCTAGGATGTCTTATGGGGCACTGACTAAGTACATCCCTTGCCCTAAGGACAAGTGAGAGTGGATGCATATCCTTATTGCAATCGACCTACTATTCTCGAACAACAAGGAATACAAGCACGCTGTTAAAGAAGCTAGCAAGACCTGAGAAGAGCCTTTAGTGGCAATCTGCATGCTAGCTAGGAGCACGCAGAGAGGAACCACCCTGGTCTCATTCCAAGTACCAAACAACAGATGAGAGCTCCATGTGATCTTAGAGCACCTGACCAACAAGTTGGCTAGTAACTCAACAACAAATCTTAAACCACTCAAAGATCTCTTGAATGAACATAAGTGGTGATGGACCAAAGTGCACAACTTAAACTTGATGTACAATTAGGCCTTAGTCATCGATGAGAAGAAGCCTAAGTATTAGGACTTAAAAGGTGATGGGTAGTCAGATGAGGGAGAGTCTAATGACGAGCACGAGGACTATTACTCCTTCAGCGACGAGAGTGAAGGGGAGATTGATACAATAGAATATGACATTGAGGGACGCATAATCGAGAGAATACGAGCAGACTCCAGACCGCGCAAGGGAAATGCCTTTACAGTCAAGAAAGGAGTCATGCCCATCAATTGTCATCACACTTGGTTAGAACATGTAGGTGCAATGGACTATAAGCAAGCAAGACTAGTCCAACCAAGTGTTATGTCCATATATAGAATGGCGGATCCACCTTCTGAGCTATGACCACCTGGGGAAACTCCCTCTTCTAGTGAAGACAGAGAGTTCAATTCTAGTTAGAAGTGAATTCAGATAGTGATCCCAAGATTTCTCAACCTACTAAGACTGGATACACCAAAGGAGACCTTCCCATTCATCTGAGGTGCCAAAGGTTAAAGGAGGAAAAGAAGAAACAGCCTAAGGACACGCAGGCAAAAGAGCAAAGAAAACTGCAAGAACTACCAAAGAGGTTTACTAAGTTCCAGAAAGGCGATAAGGTAGTAATCTTGTTGGGAGCCAAACAAGCAAGGAAGCGAGCCAATGGAAGGACACCCACCACCAAGGTCAAGGAGGTCAATTTGTTCAAGGAAGGGGGGACACCTCGACCTGTCTTTATAGCCGATGACCTGTCCAAGGAGAGGAAGCACGTCTCATTGCTCTCTTGCAAGAGTATGTAGACATCTTTGCTTGGTCCCTAGAAGAACTCAAAGGGGTAGATGCGAGTGTAATGACTCACAATATACCCATCACACCCGATGCAATGCCAGTCAACAATGATTGTATCCCATGAATCCAAAACACTATAACGTGCCCATCTATTGGCTGTCTAAGCATGTTTTTGGTAGTCCATTGAGAAATGAATCTAAGCGTTACCGCCCGACACTCCCATGGAATGTCGCAGGGTTTGTTGCCTAGGTTTTCCCAAGTTTGCCTCTTGCAATGGAATGTCCATAGT
This sequence comes from Lygodium microphyllum, assembly GCF_053477565.2. Classification (NCBI taxonomy): domain Eukaryota; kingdom Viridiplantae; phylum Streptophyta; class Polypodiopsida; order Schizaeales; family Lygodiaceae; genus Lygodium; species Lygodium microphyllum. The sequence goes on along the minus strand of NC_141153.1, from coordinate 124,213,248 downwards.
CGAACCCACTAGTATCAACCTGAATCTTGAATTCCTAGTGGTCAAGGTTTCCCGGTCACTCTACTATATGCGGAGTTACCCGATCCGAAGCAAGTCCATACCCCTTTGGGTTCAAGGAGAAGTAGGAACGAGAGGGATGCATCACTCCACCTCTCTATCCATAGGGCATAATCCCCTTCTGGTCCCCAAAAATAGTATGAATTTGAGAATTAACCCACGTTGCCCAAAGGTCTAATGATGGTAAAATCTTGTGAGAAGCCTCCCAATTCTCTAGGACCACCCTACTGTAGGATAGACCCGTCGAGGGTCCCGCCCTCCCACTTCCCTCATTCGGCATACTTTAGTTATCTAATTAGCCCTATCACTTTTAGGTGTGACATGTACAAGCAGCTTCCTTAATTAGCCTTTTAAAGGATAGGGTTCATTCACGTAATCTTATGGCACTGCCATGAAAACAAATTCAAACAGGTTCCTTAGAAGTAAACTTAATATTAGCAATTTATCAAAGATACAAGTCTTGTTCAACAAGGGACAATATCTGCAATCTGTAAGGATGCACTTTATTTCCACTAAGTTTTCACCTTGCACTAGTAATAAAAACCCCTCTAAAATCTATCCTGAGTTACACAAATCGTTTGAGTAGGACCCAGAGGTAGGGAATTTACAGCCAAAGCCTCCCCTGGCATCCAAGCATCCTCCTACATTCAAACCAACCTGCGGTGAGACCTCTCATGGTGGATTCGGTCCACGTCGCGGCTATTTAGAACCCCCTTGGCTAGGGTTGGCGGCTAGCTAGGGGTGGTTTGGTGCGCCCTCCAAAAGTTCAACCTGATTCATATTCTCATTTATGAGTTTGGGGTAACACAATCTTTTTTTAAAGCGATGTTCCTAATTTTACAAGCACAAACAAAGGTGCATTGTGAGTGCTCGAGACATCTACTAAGGTGGGGGTCCCTATCTTGACGCTTAGCGTTTGACCTTCTTGCCTTGGCGGCAATTTCCAATATCCTTCGAGGGTTAGGGAATACCTTCTTTCTGACCCCGCTCCTATGTGATAGGAGCGAGCAATTACACAATTGGATCTATATCCGATAGTTCTCGGATGGAAGCTGTCCTAGCTTGCTAGTCTTTAATCTAGGATTCTTGTCATTGGAAGAAATGGCACTCGAACCTCCTATATTAAGGACAGATTGCATCATGGTTAAAGGTGATATCTTCAAAGTTGTTTCAGCTTTATCGGGGCCAAATTTGGAATAGAGGCCAGTGAGTGTTTTACTCGTCTCATGGTCCACTTATGAAGTAACAATAGATTGGCTCAATTACCTTTAATCCTAAAGAAGTCGAGTTAAGCCCCATATAGGATTTATCTCATTGAACTACCTAAGCAATTAAGGTTAATGCTTCATATGCGTGTCTTATTACTATCTTTAAGATGAATCGCTAGGCAATGGCGATGAAACCGTCCAGGATACCTACGAGTCTTTCCTAGGACGATGATGCAATGTGGAATTCTACTCTTGGGAATTCCTTCTCAATGCACTTATGCAAATTATACATAAACGCTTGTATTTTTCTTTTGTACGAGGAACACGAAGTCAACAGGCCTAATGCATGTGCGAGCTACATCTCTCTAAAGGATTATAGGAGCCCAAAACCTAGCTTATTGTTGCAATGACCTAAACATACTTAACCCAATTATTATAGCACTCACCATTCTCATGGACTTGATTCAAGCTTTTACCCCTACCTTTTCAATTTAACCAATTTCGCGATGCAAAATAAATTATGCTTTTTGCTTAATGACGAATATGCATAAGCATCCTAACAACCCATTTTTCAGTACCTTCAAGCATGCCAATGTTAGTGCATAATCTAAAGCATTACGAGCACAATCAATAAGGTCCTTGATTTTTTTTAGTATGCATGAATGCAAAATCTTTCATGCAATTTATTCATTCAAAACATGCCAAAGTGCAAATAAACACAATTTCCAACATGATAGAATGATGCAACCTAAATGGTGGTTAGTTATCATAGACTTTCACCGAATACTTCTCCTTTCCCAATGAAGTTGGCCTATGTTCTTAATACCTCCCATCAAGGTAGGATTTATGGGACGCACCTGATTACCAAGTGATGCGATTCCTTGACACGCAGCTCCATCGGTTGAAGCAGGATTTGCATTTGATTGGACTTTACTTTGCTTGGTAGGTATCGTATAATTTTGGCTTTTCCTTTGTGGCTACATGCCCAGGTTACAAGAGAGATGACTCCTCATAGAGGGAATTCATCCGTAAGAACCCTCTCGAAGAGGGGGGAAAGAAAGACGGCAAGCTTTGAAGTCTTCAACGAAAGAGAAATTCCCTCTCTCTCTCTCTCTCTTTCTCTCTTTTCTCTTACTCTCTCTCTCTCTCTCTCTCTCTCTCTCTCTCTCTCTCTCTCTCTCTCTCCTCTTACTCTTCCTCTTTTCTCTTACTCTCCCTTTCCCTCTCTCTCTCTCTCTCTTCTCTCTTACTCTTCCTCTTTCCTCTTACTCTCCCTTTTCCTCTCTCTCTCCCTCTCTTCTTTCTTCCTCTTTTCTCTTACTCTCTCCCTCCAGTTACTCACCAGTCAAGCAGCAACAAACCTCCTTTTCCTTTTTTCTCTCTTCAACACCCAAGGCCCTTTTATAGAGGGGGAAGCTTGGGTAGGGTATGGAGGCCCTCCCACTCTACTCCCTCTTCCCCTCCCCCCCCCCATTACTTGCATGGCGGCGGCCAACTAGTCCGCCCCCTCTTGACCACGTCGTCCCCCTCCCTAGAGCTCCCTCAACAACATGTGGCAGCCCCCCTCCTACCCCATTGACATACAGTAGTCCCCCTCCCACCCCGTTGATACACGGCAGCCCCCCACCATCCGCCAATTGGCAGCGTGAGTAGGGGGAATTATTCCTTTTTTTTCTAATTGAAAAAATCATTTAATGGGGGGGAGGTCATATGACGGGAGGGAGGGAAATGTTGCATTCTTCCCCCCCTTAAGGAATCAAGATGTCCTCATCTCGAAAGGAATTAGGGGCATTGTTTGTTGAGAGTACTCGAGTCAATCCATGTGGCATCTTCTTCTGGAAAGTCCTTCCACTGGGTGAGGTACTCCTTGAGGATTCTACTCCTCAATCTTTTTTCTTGAATGTCCAGGATTCTAGCTAGCTAGAGCTCAAGGACTCCTTGTCTTGGCATTACAACTTGTGGATCATCGAGTACATGGCCAGGATTTGATACATATTTCTTTAGTAGGCTAACATGAAATACATTGTGAACCTTTACATTGTCAGGGAGTTGGAGTTTATAGGCATTGGGCCCTAGGCATTTGAGGATCCTGTAGGGTCCACAATACCTTGGACTCGATTTTTTAAACTCCCCCAATGAGAGGGAACTCCTCTTGGACGGTACACAAATAAAAACCATGTCTCCCTCATTGAAGAGTCGCTCTTGTCTATTTAGATATGTATAGGCTTTCTGCCTATCCTTGGAGGCTCTAATGTCTTTTTTTATGGTCTTAACCTGCTCATCCATTTCCTAGAGCATTTTCTTAGAATCTTCTACCCTTAAAGTAGGATCTAAAAAGTTCAATGGGATATGGCAATCATGCCCATACAATGCTTGAAAAGGTGTCATTCGGATGCTTTGTTGGTAGGAAGCATTATAGGCAAACTCTACTAATGGTAGATATTGAATCCATTTCTTGGGTTCATGACAGTAATAAGCTCTAAGGATATCTTCAATGACTTGATTGACCCTCTCTATTTGGCCATTAGTTTGAGGGTGATAGGCTATGCTGAAACAGAGTTCAATCCTAATGGCCCCAAATATCCCTCTCCAAAGGTGAGATGTAAAGAGGGAGTCATGGTCACTAACGATCCTTCTGGGCAACCCATGGAGCCTGAAAATCTCCTTAATGAACAGTCTAGCAATATCTTAAGCTTTATAATTTGTCTTGACTAGAATGAGATGTGCAACCTTGGTGAGCATATCTACTATAACCATAATTGAGTTGTAGCCCCCTTGCACTGAGGATAACCCAAGAACAAAATCCATGGTGATAAATTCCCACTTCATTTGGGGGATGTCGAGAGGTTGCAGCTTCCCAGGAATCTTGGCATGTTCTGCCTTAATGCACTGACAAGACAAACATTCCGTGACATATTTGAGTACATCTCCCTTAAGACTTCCCCAATGGTAGCTCTTTCTGACTATGTTGAGGGTCTTAACATATCCAAGATTGCTTGAAAAAGGGGAGTCATGTGCTTCCCAAAGTATTCTCTATTTGAGTTTCTTGCTGGAGGGTATACATAATCTTGTCCTAAAATAGATAAGTCCCTCATTGATGGAGAATTCTTGATATTTGACCTTGAGTCTGGGGTTTTGGTCCTTCTAGGTGTTGCGATTAAAGCATAGTCCTTAATCAAGATCCTGTACCAACTTGTTAATCCAAGAAAGCTATGCACTTCTTTAATAGTAGCCTGTGGGGACCACTCTTGGACATCCTTAACCTTGGTAGGATCTACAGAGATCCCTTCACTTGACACAATAAATCCAAGATATTCAATCTGCCTTTTGAGGAAGGCACACTTTTTCTTCTTAGCATAGAGCTTATGAGTCCTCATGGTCTCAAGGACTATGCGAACTTGGGATTCATGATCCGCCTCTTCCTTGGAATAAACCAAGGTGTCATCAAAGAAGACGAGTACAAAACCATCAAGGTATGGTCTAAAAATGTCATGCATTAGCCTGTTAAAGATGGCAAGGGCATTAGTCAATCCAAAAGACATTACTATGAATTCAAAATGACCATATCTGGTATTGAATGCCATCTTTGGAGTATCCTCATCCTTGACGCGGATCTGATAATACCCTGACCTCAAATCGATCTTGGAGAAGATTTTTGCTCCTTGCAATCAATCGAGTAACTCTTCTATCCTTGGAATGGGGTATTTATTCTTTATGGTTACTTGGTTCAGGCCTCTATAATCAATGCAAAGTCAAAGTGTACCATCCTTCTTTGTTTGGAACAAGACTAGAGCTCCCCAAGGAGAACTACTGGGGCATATGTACCCTTGTTCTAGTAGCTATTTGAATTGTTCCTTTAACTCAATGGCTTCAAGAATGGACATATTGTAGGGCCTTTTTGAAACTAGCGAGCTCTTGGGATTGGCTTAATCTCATGATCCACTTCCCTAAGCAGTGGTAATTCAGTCAATTCTTCTGGGAACACATCCACATATTCCTTTAGCCATGATTGTTCTTCATTGGTGTCCTCTGTTGCTTGATCTAGTTTTTTTAGCTTAATCATGTAGACGGGTAACCCCTTCCTTATTCCTTGAACTATTCGCATTGCCTTAGCTAGCTGGATCTTTAGTTTACTTGCTTCACCTTGTGTTGTAACTAGCTCACCCTTAGGATTCCAAAAAGAGACTTGATCCTTTCCACAATGAATGTGACCATCATTGGGGATTAGCCAATCCATCGCGAGTAGACATTCATGGATACCTAGATTCATTACTCTGAACTTAATAGTTGTGGGCTTGTTTCTGAGTAGGAATTTCACCTTAGCATATTGTCTAGTGCAAGTGATTTCTTGCCCATTTGCTAGTTCAACAAGCAAAGTGGGTGCAACTATAGTGGCTATCCCTAACCTTCATGCACATGTCAGTGAAATGAAAGAATAAGTGCTACCACAGTCAATCAAGATTTTGAATTCCTTACCCTGGTAGTCCGATGGTGTTTGAATCACCAAGAATTGGTGGTTCGGCCCCTTCTTATGGAGAGTGGCATGAAGGGTTGCCCTCTCAATCTCGGCTTCCATGCATGGATCTTCTTCTTCATCTAATCCTTTAGTGATAATATTGGAAAATTTTGCCCTTTCCAATGCTGCACAACCCCAGCAAGGATAGCCCTAGCTTGGCCTCCGAATTTCCCTTGGACGGTGGTCTCCGCCAAGTTTGGGATATTCCCTTTTGAAGTGCCCAAGTCCATTGCAGTACAATGCATGCTTTGATCACTTCTTTGAGTGGGAACAAAGTCATTGATTGCATTTGCTCTTGGCTTTTTCCGTTGGCCTTGACTCTGTCCTTGCGCCCTTTTAATTTGAGTTCTCGACATCCCCGAATTCTGGTCTTTGTAAACCCAAGGTTTGGACTTTGGCTGGGGACTTCTTGGGCAATAGGTCCTACTCTTATCAGTGCAACTTGCAAGTCCAAAGGATGCATTGACTCCAACCGAGTGTTTATTGGTGGATTCAGCCCATCGCAAAACTTCGAGACTTGTTGGGGGATACTCATTGTTGATGCCTATTTCAGCAAGGAAACAAATTTCGAGTAGTACGCCTCCAAAAACAGGCCCAATTGTTTCAACTTAAAGAACCCATTCATTTTCTGAGTTCTGTATGCAGGTGGCATATACCTTCCTTGCATTGCTTCCTTTGTTTTTTCCCAAGTTATTGTGCTTCCACCACAACCTAGCTTCGCCAGTGAGCTTGAGCTTGTTGAGATGGCAAGCTCAACACGTGTGGACATTGATGATGGACCACCTAGCTAGATGAGTCCTCACATCTACATTTAGCACGTTGGTGGTCATTATGATACTCACATGGCCACTAACTTATCACTTATTATATTTAGTTTGTTACACCTACCTATAGCTCGCAAAGATATAACGCCAGTCGATTAGTATAGTCGGTTATGCACAGTTGGACTTAGAAGGCCACTTTCCTTTATGTTGTATCTTATCTATACTTTGTGTACATTGTATAGTGTGTAAAAGAATAAGAAAAATCAACAAGAAAACGTTTTGGCCTCCATCTCTCTTCTTGTGTTCTTGAGTGAGCTTCCTCTTGTGTATACAGTGTGTGTTTGGCGCAACTGCTCAAGCAAGTCCCCCTACCACACAATTCTTGACATGGTATCAAAGCCGCACCACTGAGAGAGGCTGAAGTGAAGGAAAAGATGCAAGGTTCGAGAAAGCAAGTAACGGGTAAGAAGCACTCCCATTCTTCCACTCTCTCTCTTGGATAGTGCGTGTGGAGGCACCGGAAGCAAGATCGAGCAAAAATCTCAAATTGTTGTGAGATTTGGTGTGCGAGCAGATCACTATGTATTTAGCAGACAAACCCTTTAGGGCTTTTTCCGCAGTTATTTTGGGTGTTTGAGGCCGTTTCAGACCCCATTTTAGAGCTACAAGGTTGCGGACAACAGTTTCAGGATACACTGTGATTTCAGTTATATTGACCGAAAGTGGGTGCGCAGGTTATAGATTGCAAATATGTAATTTTTGAGGTGTTTGCAGGAAGAAAACATAAGGTTTATCTGCAAACAGGTCGCAGATTACATGTACTATTGAGCAATCTGTGAAAAAGGTTGCTTGGTGTATTGTTGTGCGCACGTGTTGTGAAAGATTGCAGAAGACTAGCTTGTTGTATTGTATCCTTGTTTGTGATAATGGAAGAGAATAGTGGAAATCCCATTATTGAGAAGCTTAACAAGAACAACTACCCTTCATGGAAGTTCCGTGTGATGAACTTCCTCATTGGAAATGACCTTTATGAGTTTGTTTCAGGTGAAGAAAAGGAGCCAGAGCTAGGTATCCCTCCTACTGCAGATGAATTAAAAGCAAGGAAAGAATGGAATGCGAAATATAAAAATGTGATGTACTGGCTATCTATAGTCATTGATAATATGATATTGGGACATATCAGGACTGCAAAAACTTCACATGCAACTTAGATAATTTTTGAGAACATGTTTAATAAATACAGAGGCACGAAAGATTCAACTCAAGTTGCAAGTATGCAACCATTCAAATGAACATAAAATTCATATTTAACCATAGGGAGGTGTAAGCCTCAAATACTATTATTCAGGAATAGATAGGGTTTGACTGAGATAATCTTCTTTTCAAGAGTTACATTAACGCCAGGTTAATAATTCCCTATTGGAATCAGCTATAGGGATAGAAAAGGCAAGACGAAGAGAAGATTGATTCCATAGCTATCAAAGCCCTAGAGGAAGTTGGATGTGAATTAAAACAATTTAATAGTTAAATTGTCTTTGTTTTTATTCGCTTATATGTTGAAAAAATGCTCTTCTTTGATGTACCACAACATGCATGAAGCTGTTATTTTGCCAGACTAGCCAAGCATGGTCTTCAAGAAAGAATCCATGGTCTTTTTTAACAAGATGTGGATTGGGTTGCATTCAAAAAAGCCCTACATGAAGAATTCTTCTTAGAAGACTCTGGCCTAAACACAAAGAAACGTTTCACTGAATGGGTTGAAAAATCCAACAAAGGTTTAGTTGCAATAGGTCTATACCATGAGTTTGAAAGTAAATTTGGACAACTTGATGCTAAAGACCAACAAAGTATGGAAGGTCAGAAGATTGAATTATTCCTTAAGGTTGCAGATCCCATTCTGCAAGAGAAGCTTGCTGATCGCCTAGAAGATGCTACCTCCGAATCATGAGTCAAGATTGCATGGACAGATGTTACTGATGCAATTAACATGATTGCTCGAAGAGAGCGGATGCGACTAAGATTGGGCTCTACTTCAACTTCAACAACTCCATTGATGGAGCTTGTTCCACCTTCAAAATCCCCTATTCCTTTGACTAATCAACCAACTCTTTCTTCTTCTGTTCCTTCTAAAAATGATGTAATCGATGAACTCATTAAAATCATGTGTGACCTTCATCTGAATCTTACAGAAATTGGTTCCAAAGTAGAGAAGCTGGATGTCAAAGTCGAAGAGCAAGGACGAGCATCAACTCAAAGACCCATGAGAGAAAGCTTTAAGAGGTGTTGTATTTGGTGTGACAGCCAACAACATGACAAGAGGGAGTGTTCTGCCTTCCGTGAGGCTAAAGCACAGAAGCTCGTCTTTTGGAAAGATGAAAAAATTCATGCGGCTGAAATTGGTCTTCCACTGGAGCCAAATTTTGGCAATGGTGGAATGAAGAAAAGATTAGAAGATTTAGCTATAAAGAATGCCTATACAGCAATTGATACAGCTACATATGGGTTGCAAATTAAGCTAATTAAATCAAGTTTAAAAGCATGTAAAGCTAATGTGCAATCTAAAGTATGGATGCCGGCACTAGATCAAATGGAACATGGTAAAATAGCCAAAGAAGATTTGGCCAACGCCAATCAGTATATTCAAGGAATAACTGGTTGGAAAGAACCGGTAGATTCTTTTTCTTCCTTTGCACATTCGGCTGTCATCAATCATAAAGAAGTTTTGATTGAAGAAAAGAGAAGAAGAGAAGATGAACCAGGGCCTTCCTCTTCTGGCTCTCCGAAATGGGTAACTAGAAGAATTCCTAAACAACCAAAGCTTGCTGAAAATATAACCCCAGATCAAGAGATGGAAGATGTGCCACAAACAAAGAAGACTGAAGGAAAGAAGAAAGGCAAGCAGCCAGGCTACAAATTGCAATCTGACATAGAATCTGCAACCAATCTCAAACGAATCCTAGAAGAACAAATTCTAGGAAGCAAAATTGAATTCACCTTAGGTGAAATTCTTGGAATTGCCAAACATGAATTCCATGATGTAATTATTAATGTAATCAAAAGAAAAAGACAATATGTTGGTGATGAAGGTGAAGAAACAATGCATGTTTTTTTGCAAGTTCTTCGAGTTTTTGTGCAGGATAAAGAGAAGCTGGCTTCACAAGGAATTCAACTTCAAGCAGTTAAAGAATTAATTGCAGCAATTGAAGCTGAAGATAAAGAAAACATGAATGCAAAAATTAAAGTGAAAGCTGAAAATGTAATGGTCGGCTGGTCCAAACCTGTTGGGCAGTCCACCTCTCAAAAAGAAGGCCATCTATAGCACATGCATGAGGAAGAAGAGGCTCGGTTCATTCCAAGCAGTCACTACTCCCGTACGCATTGGACAAGAGCAACAACGAAGACAATCATCAAAATTGGAGAAAAGGAAATGCCATGTATTGCACTCTTAGACCATGGCTCGGAGATAAACGTCATGGCAAGGAGTCTCTATGAAAGTGGGAGATGGCCCATAGATGTTGATCCAGGTTGGCGAATGAGAGCTGCAAACAACTCTTCTGGAGAGTTATATGCAGCATGTCCTAATGTGTAGTTAACTATTGGAGACATAAAAGACAATTTTTACTTTTTTGTTCAAGACTTGTAGTTACCCTATCATTCTTAGGCAACCTTACATTTCTGAAGCCCACTTGGAAACAAAAGCTCTTGATGATGGTTCTTCCTATGCTTGAATCCGAAGCAAGGATAATGAGCGAGCTGTCTAATTTCTTACTGTGTGTGTTAACCATCATCGAAATAGAGATCGACTATGTGATTATCCTGTGCCTCCTAATGCCCGATAATTCAAGGACTGTGTCTCTAACAAATTTATATGTATGTATAGCCAATAGTATGGGTTGTTATAAGTCTCTTCCAGCCATGAATAAGGCTGAAAGAAAATATTTATGTCATGTAAAAAGGGAGCTGAAAACTTATGACATGATTACTGAAAATGAAGATATTTTGGGTTTTTTTTTTTGACTGATTACTACTGACACATTGGCTGAAATATATATAGCTGCTCATGCAGAAAATCAGGCAAAAAATCAATCCATAGAAGTATGTACATTGGATTTTTATCAAACAATTCAAGAATTTGTTGAATAGGAAGACAATGGTTTACTCAACAAGGCTGAAGCACAAGTGGAGACAAAATACAATACAGTGGATAAGAAAGTCAAACCTATGGCAGTCCCACTGCCTCCTGAAAGTGAAGGGCTCACTGATAGGGCAGCAAATCATCCAAATCTTTGTGATCCTTTCAACATTGGTCACAAGTTCACATCTGAAAGTATAAAAGAGCTCAAAATAGGTGAAAATTATTTCCTTTCGCCGGTTGGAAAAGACTCTTTTATGCAAATGCTAATGAAACATGGAAAAGCTTTTGCATTTCAACCAAGTAAAATAGGCTGTGTGGATCCAAATATTGTGGCTCCTATGGTCATTTTTACGGTCCCACATGTGTCTTAGAACCTCAAGCTCATTTCCATTCCAAGGGCGCATCTGCCCAAATTATTGGAACTTCTAAATGAGAAGATCAGAATGAAGATTTTAGAACCTTCTTCAGTACCTTACTCAAACCGATGGTTTACTGTGCCTAAGAAAAATGGATCTTTACGATTCATTCAAGATCTACAACCTGTTAATCGTGTCACAATCCGAAATGTTGGTTCGGGTCCAATTGTTGATGAGTTTGATAAAGCTTTTGCAGGTAGAGCAATTTATTCTATGGGCGACCTATATTCAGGATATGACCAATTTCAACTTTCATTAGAAAGCCGAGACATTACCACAATGAAGACACCTCTTGGATTGGTCCGCATGTGCACTCTACCACAAGATGCAACAAAATCCATAGCCCATATGATGAATTTTATTCCACAGCTTACTCTTCCATTTCTTGATTATGTACCTATCAAGGGATGTGAAGTCAATGAAAAGAATGAGGAGCTTCATGAAGATGGTTGCAGGACATTTGTAGTTAACCATATTCATGATTCTGACAGGATTTTGACAAGGCTAGAAGAGATACATCTTACCCTTTCTGGAGCTAAGTCGATTTTTGGAGTAGAAGAAGTCCTAGTGGTCGGTCATCTATGTGGCCCCTATGGACGCAAACCTTCTCCAATCAAGATAGATGCCATCAGTAGAATGCAAGAAAAATGCACAAATGTTTTAAAGGTGAGAAGATTTATTGGCACATGTGTATTCTATCTCATATGGATACCACATTTTGCTCATGTAGCCGAAAATATTTATCAATTATTAAGAAAAGGCCAAAGATTCTCTTGGAATAAAGAGCATAGTCTCACTATGTGTAAATTAAAGAGGCTATTAATTTCAACCCCCGCTCTCAAAAGGTCTAACTATTCAAATAGTCAACCCATCATCCTTACTGTGGATACAAGTCCCATTGGGATACGATGGGTTGTTGGCCAAGAGGATCTTGAAGGTAACGGGTATGCAATTCATTTTGGAGCAAAATTTCTCAATGAACATGAAATATGCACAAGTAAAAAGGGAATTGTGGGGAGTTGTAATAGCATTAAAGTGTGATCGTGAATACTTTATATGTGCTTCCGTAGTGGTAGAAACTAATTGTCTTCCACTCTTGGGCATGATTGCCAACTGCTCTACACCTAACATTGCTATGCTAAGATGGATTACATATATTAAGTCTCTCAACCCCAAATTAAAGCATATTGTAGGAAAGGCGAATCCAATTGCTGACATGCTATAGATATGACAATGAAGAAGAGATGATGGAAGAAGATGAAGCTGAAGAATCTATACTTGCTGAATTTCATTCCATGGCTACTGGAAATACCTTTTCATTTACTGCATATACTGGTCCAAAGCTGAAAATAATAGGATGGTCAACTAAAAGCCAACATGCTCATTGCATTGCTCAAGTTCTAGTTCATTTCCTTGAAGAAGATTATGAGGAAGATTGGCTAAATATTGGCCAATATTTGAGCACAATGAAGAAGGAGACTTGGACTGATGAGGAGTTCAAGCATATCAAGAGGAAAGCTTATGGCTTTTTTCTTAAAGAATGACATCTATGGAAGCACGCAAAGAAAAAGAAAGGAGCGCATATCTGAGTTTTAGGTAACAAAGATTGCAACAATAGGTAATAAAGGAATTTCATGAAAACATGTGGGCTGGCCATAGAGGCATATAGGGAACCTTTAGTAAAGTCAAAGAAAAATATTGGTGGCAAAACATGTATCGGCAGGACATAGCACATTTTGTTGAAACCTGTTATGTGTGTCAAATGTATTCTATAGTCAAGCATCGAGATGGGTTACAACCAACTTATCCTTTGTCTATACATTATAGATGGGTTATTGATCTTGTAACCATGCCTACAGAAATATAGAATATGTTGTATTTAGTGCTTACAAGAGAGGATCTAACCAATCAAGTTGAAGGCAAAGCCTTAACAACCAAATCAACTCAAGCTATTTGTCACTTTTTGCTTGAAGAAGTGTTTTGTAGATATGGTTGTGTGGGTAAAGTAACTGCATATAGAGGAGAGTTGGATGCTAATGAGGCATGCAACTTCTTTGCTCAATTGGGCATTAAGTTGGCTTTAACATCATCCTACAACCCTGAAGGAATGGAAAGAGTGAGAGAGGTCATCAACCTATTCTCAAAGCTCTAGCAAAGTCTTGTAGAGGAAATATCAAAGAATGGCCTAAAATGCTACATTTTGCATTATGGGCTAACCGGACTACTCACAATTCAGTGACTAGCTATATGCTAGCTGAACTTATGCATGGACAACAACCATTTATGCCAATTGAAGAATCTATTCTCACATGGAGTCTTCTACATTGGGAGGAAAGCATCAGTAGAGAAGAGTTGATGACTTTGCGCATATGGCAACTAGAAAGAAGGCCTGAAGATGTTCAAGCAGCTATTGAGAAGCTAAAGACAGCAAGACTAAAGAACAAAAGAAGATTTGATAAGCAACATCGACTTCATCCACCCAAGAGCAATTCAAGAAAATGATTGGGTGCTTGTCTATGACAGCAGCCTAGACAATCATATACAGTGCTTCTAGGAAGATGGTAAAGTGTTGGTTTGGCCCATATGTGGTAAAGGTCGTTCATGACAATGCCACATATTCATTGGCTGAATTGGATGGAGCAAGAATGAAGATACCCATAGCTGAAAAAAGAATCAAGCTCTTCAAATGAAGAGAAAGTTCAACATATGAGCTAGAAGACTTGAATATAATTCAAGAGCATGAAGACATAGAGGAAGAAGAACAGGCAGAAGATGAAGACATTGACATGTGGCAGAAGATACTTATTCTAACATTGCATATCCACAAGACTTTGGCACATGCCAGAGGATATGCAGGTTAAGAGGGGGTGGATGTCGTGCCACTACGCGTACATCGTGTAAAAAAATCTAGAGTGTGGCTTCCTGAACTCGAGTAAAATGCTTGGACCTGTTCACCATTTCTTTCAGATGAATCACCCTACATATTGATCTCTTTAGTAATCATGAGAGAGATCAGCTCATCAAAATCTAGAAATGGCTTCTGTACATATACTGAAGTAACAAATGATTTCCATGCCTTCTCATTGTTAAGGCCACTCAGAATGGATGAAATCAAATCATCATCATCCGATATTGCATCAATCACTGCTAAAGCATCTGCAATGCTCCTCACCTTCAACACATACTCATTGACAAACATTTTCCCTTTCATCAAAGCATTCAACTCTTGCTTGAGTTGAATCTTTTGTGCCTTTGTATTTACTGAAAACATGCTCTTAAAAATTGTCCACACTGCATGTGAAGTTTCTACATTCTTGATATGTCCCAGCATAGTATTATCAATGACTGCAGATAGCCAGTACATCACCTTTTTGTCTTTCGCATTCCACTCTTTCCATGCTTTTAACTCATCTGCATTCGGAGGGATACCCAGCTCTGTCTCCTTTTCTTCATCTGAGACAAACTCATAAAGGCCCTTTCCAATGAGGAAGTTTGTCACATGGAACTTCCATGAAGGGTAGTTGTTCTTATCAAGCTTCTCAATAATGGGATTTCCACTGTTCTCTGCCATTATCACAAACATGGATACAGCACAGCAAGCTAGTCTTCTGCAATCTTTCACAACACATGCACAGCAATACACCAAGCAACCTTTTTTACTAATTGCTCAATAGTACATGTAATCTGCAACCTGTTTGTAGATAAACCTTATGTTTACTTCCTACAAACACATCAAAAATTACAAATTCGCAATTTGTAACCTGTCCACCTACTTTCCGTCAATACAACGAAAATCACAGTGTACCCTGAAACTATTGTCCGCAATCTTGCATCTAAAACAAGGCCTGAAACGGCCTCATACGCCCAAAATAACTGCGAATAAGCCCTGAAGGGCTTTTATGTAAAATATACAGTGATATGCTCGCACACACCCAATCTCATAGCAATCTGAGATTTTTGCTGACCCTGCTTCCGGTACCTCCATAGGCACTAACCAAGAGAGAGAGTGGAAGAATGGGAGAGCTTCTTACCCGTTTCTTGCTTACTCGAACCTTGCTTCTTCTCCTTCACTTCAGCCTTCAAAATCAGCCTCTCTCAGTAGCGCGATTCTGATACCATATCAAGAATCGCGTGGTGGGGGGATTTGCTTGAGCTGATGCACTAAACATACATTGTATACACAAGAAGAAGCTCATTCAAGAATACAGGAAGAGAGATAGAGGCCAAAACGTTTTCTTGCTAGTTTTTTTTTCTTCTTCACATACTATATAATGTACACAAAGTATAGATAATATACAACATAAAGGAAAGTGGCCTACTAAGTCAAACAGTGCATAATCGACTGGCACTATGTCTTTGCCAGCTGTAGGTAGGTGTAACAAACTAAATATAATACATAATAAGTCAGTGGCCATGTGAGTATCATAATGACCACCAACGTACTAAGTGTAGACTTGCGGACCCATCTAGCCAGGCGGTCCATTATCAATGTCCGCACGTGTTGAGCTTGCCATCTCAACAAGATGGAGTCCAACGAATATCTGTAGATTCACGCGCATGGAGCCACATTGAATCTACCTTTCCAGGCTTTGCCTGAGAGCCAAGGAATCTTCGACTCGACCTTGCTCTGGATGGCGTGAACCCATTTGGTCTGTGCTCAACTTCTTACAGTGTGTGGCTTGTAGTCCTTGTTAACTACAACATCCCTCCATGGCTTTCTATAAAGAAAGGACACCTCATCCTTAGCTTGCTCGTTCCTGGGCCACTACAAAGTCAAAAATATGTATGTGTATCTTCATCCATTAGTCGATGAGCTTAAGATTTTGTGGGAGGAGGGGGTCGCCGTGGAAGATATGAGCAAGCATGATGGTCGACGGTCTGCCAATATTCAAGCCATTCTCATGTGGACCATGCATGAATTTTTGGGATTTGGAGAGTGCTTAGGTAAGTAGGCTTCTGTTCTCATTGGTAATATCTACCATAGCTTGTTTAAGTTTGTATTCACTGGATAAAGGTGTTGGGACAAGTATGGTTACCTCAGGTTATCATGCATGTCCATTGTGTGGGCCACAGTTGGGCCACAATTAGACTCCCAAAGGTCACAAACCATGAAGAAGATGGTATATCAAGGACATACCGCTTTCTTGTCAAAGGGGGTCATGAACTGAGGGAAGGTTTTCTTGGACGACCTCTAGCACAAATGAATGCCCAAAGCTGATACGAGCAAAAAATGGTCCACACAGAGTCACATCCAAATGGAATGTGAGGGTTCTCAATTTTCTACGAGTTGCCATATTGGACCCACTTACCACTTGTTGGATTCCATGCATATTTTAAAGAATATGGGCACCTTACTACGGGACCACATCACAAGAAAGAAAGACACTGTAGGGGCACGAATGAATTTGAAGGACGTAGGCAAGATGGAGGCGCTTTGCACTCCTTGGGTTTTGTCCACTAAAGAAGAGCTCCTTGTGAAGTAAATTATCAAGTCTATCCGCACTCTTACGGGTATGATGCATTCTCTCAGGTCCGCATTTTCTAAAGATGACCAATTATCAAGACTAAAATCCCATGATTGGCATAAGATATGCTAGTTTTGTACTACGGATAGATTGTAAGTGACTTGCATATTTTGCAATTTGGAGTGTAGTCGTTGTTCGTAATGCTTCTTCATTTGTGGCAATTTGTACTACCAATCACGATCGCAGGATGCCTTACTCCAGAAATACGCGGGGCAATTTACAGGTTGTCAAATTTAGTGCAATGGATCTCATAGAAGGAGATCAAGACATCCTCTATTGAATCCGCAAGGCGGAGAGCAGTGGAGACGGTCTGTCTCTTTGAGAAGTACTTGCCCAACGAACATGCTCATGATACAAATCCACCTTCTCGTGCATCTTGTAGATGAAGTGAAGATTGCTAAGCCTGTCCATATACGATGGATGTTCTTCTTGGAGCACTTCATGAAAACCATGAAAGGCTTTGTGTAGCAATGAGCTCGACCAGAAGGTAGCATGGTGGAAGGTTGGTTGGTGTCTGAGGCGTTAGTGCATATTTCACAATGGCCACCAATGTTGGATTCAGACAACAATATGTTATGGTTGCTGAAGAACGATGATAGACAGATCGGTGATGTAGTGGTTGGAAATGGGGTGGAAAAAAGAATGGATGCTGCAATGGAGGAGAAAGTAAATGGTTTTTGTATGTTGCACCATGCCTCCATGGAAATGTGGCTCGCTAGGTATGAGCAAGCTAGGAAAGATTGGAAAGAAGCACGATCTGAATTCCGACGTAGTATACGCCATCGACCAATTTGATATCCCGAGGGCATGGAGGAGATGCTGTGGTTTATGTCAATGCGATGGTTGCATGGAGCTTTGACCGCAACATCTCGCGAAGGGGCGGAGGTCTCAACTGAGGAGTGGGAATTCTTGAGGGGATGTAGTTGAAAGGTGATGACATATTTAGGGTTTGTCGTATCTAAATTTTATATGCAACAAATAATTGACTGTTTCAATGTACAGTACAAAATATACAGTGCGATATGGTTGCATGGACGACATTTCCGCGTGGAGTGTATCGACAAAATGCGCTCCCCAACAGATTGTGGTATCATGGCAAAGTTCAAGCAAGAGAGTCGATGACGAGCAATGGATCCAAACACTATTATAGATGAGATGGAGTATTTTGAAAACTTTCAAAGTATTATTGTGGTGGATTACCATAGCTTCTCCATGATCCTATTCGATGTGCAGTGGTTCAAAGTGGTACTTGAAGCTGGGGCAACAATTCGATGAGGTCCATCTGGATTTCTCGAAATAGATTCTGAAAAAAAGATGGACGAATTTACACGACACGTTTGTATTGTTGGCCCATTGTGAACACGTGCATGAACTCATGTTTTTTTAAATTTTATGACGACATGGTACATGTCACAAAAGTTAAATCTCTCTTGTACGTGATTTTGAACATGTATTTTTCTGTCCAAAACCTCGACGACCTCGATGGTGGTATGTTGTACCTTCAGCTCCCCAAAGTGTGAGAGTATATGATTAAAGCAATGTTCCTAGCATAGATTAGGACAATATGCAAATAGAGGGGTAGATATTGCAAGGGGTGGAGGCCGCCAAAAGCTTGGAGCATGTAGAGGAGCCAAAATTGGGTAACAATGATGGAAATATAAGAGTTTAAGAATTCTTTGAGAACGAGGTCGACTCATTCTTTTGTGGTGACATGTTTACTGACCTTCCAATGTATGTGGAGTTCTGCTAGGAGATTGACATGGGACCATAGGGTACTTCATACTTGGAGGGTACTTCATACTTGGAGCATCCACCTACTCAGTTTGTTGACGAATCGCTTATAAGGATACATAATATATGTGTTTTAAGTAAGATTATTTTTTGAAGATTTATATTACCGTGCTTTGCTTGATCTATATTGATTATGCTAACATCAATTTTTGTCTATTTAGGTGACCTTTGTGGATATTTGGATCCGTACGATGAGTCGAGGGATGAGTGATAAGGAGCTATAGGAGATCTTCACACGTATGTCTTCGGATCAGATGGCTTGATTCAGAGATGTGGCGGACCAGGAGCTATCTCGGATACCATCACGTCGTTTTGTTAGATTTACTTCCATGCGCTCTGATAATTTAGTTTCCAATAGATAAGGTTGATGCTCCAACCAGACTTGGGCCGGACATAGGAAGTGGTTCTGGGGGATGCTACGGAGACGTGGATGGAGTGAGCCTACGGTCGGCTCGGGATACAAGCTCTACTCCTTGCTCTCGTGCAGGTTCGAGAGAGCATGGCTCAGGTGGTTGTTGTTGAGGTACCAACGTAGTATCTCCGTCTCATTGTTCTACTAGAGTTACGTCACCTATGGAATTTGACACACCTGTGGGGACGTCTACTCCAGTCACTCCAGATTTTACTCGGTCGTCTGCAGGTGGTACCCCTATGGGTGCTACTCTGAGAGATACTACCCCCATAGGTACACCAGATGTACAAGGGTCTCCTGGATATGCCCAGGAGAGTAGTCCAGGTGGGAGAGGACACATCTTAGGCATATCCCAGAGGGGTATGGATACCTTTTAGATGATATGACAAAAGCCATCGTCATGAATGATGAGGGGAGGAGGGTGATGGCTTGTATGAGAGAGTTATGCCAACAAGTTTTTTGGCACAACATCTTGAATCATTGGAAGAACATACCAAAGGGGAGCAAGGACTACATAGTAGCATCCTTGCATGAGGAGTTTTCGATACCCGCCACAGCAGATAGGTTTTCCACAGGCTGGATAATGGAGTGCATTCGTGCGTACATGTCACATAGACGATGGGATGCACACAAGGCACTTAAGAGTGGGGCCTTAAAGCCCAAGTGTGGGAGCTTTCACTCAACCGCCCAGACCCACGGGCCGATTGTTTCAAGCGTTCCAAGCCGAGCACTAATGGCTACCTCTCACATAGCCAACGAGCCATCCATATCTACGGGTGTAGTGAGCTTACCTCTATGCCATTCGAGTTACCTCCTCTCCCGCACACTCCGGTAGCTCCACGATCCAAGTGCAAGCTTCAAGCAAGCTCCATCCTCAAGCTCCACGCTCCAAGCTCCATTGCCACGAGCAAGACAAGAGAAGAGAAGAGAAGAGAAGAAGAGAGGAGAAGATGGAGAGCTTCTGCTCCTCGGTCCCTCACCCTCTCACACTCATTCCCTCACACTCTCACTCCCTCTCTCAAGCACAAGCTCAAGCAAGCAAGAACAAGAACAAGAAGAAGAAGAAGAGAGCTACTTTTGGCCACACACAAGAATGAGCTTCTCATTCACTTTTCAACTTTATATACAAAACCCTAAATCCCTTTTGGGCAGTCATCCCCTTTTCCCCTTTTTTACATGGCCGGCCGTAGCCTAGGCCCTTTTTCCCATTGTCCTTATATCTTCCTATATTCCTTTCTACCACCCATCTACGTTTACAAATTGCACGGGTGAGAGCCTGGTGCTCTTTTACACGATTTCAGGGTGCGCCTTTTTATTTTAAAATGCACCTTTCCCCTTTTGTATTTGCCTTGGACTTTTAAGGTTGCCCTTGCGCTTTTGTCCTTTTCTCCTATTCTTTCTTCAGTCGGCTACCTTTTTTTCGCCTTTGCCCTGCGTCTTTTTTATTTCCTTTTGCTTTCTTCGTGTTGGGGTTAACATTACCCCCTCCTAGACGAGTGCCAATCCCATGGCACTCACCGTCGTAGGTAGCAGGCTATAGCATGCACCGAAGACGTGGGTGACAAGGACGCCTGTGGTTTCCATGGAGGAGTGTGGCTGGTAGTGTGGGAGAAGGTCCTGGGGGCTTGTTGGTGGCCAAGGTGGCTAGTGGAAGGTTGTTAGAGTTGGTGGTAGGGCTAGTCTGTGTTGGGGATTACATTAATGACCGGCACAAGTGTTGGTTTGTTGGGGATTCTGCACATGACGATTCTTTGCGGGCTTGTCGGATGGTGAGGGATAAGCAATCAGAGTTGGGTGTTGATAAAGAGCGAATGACACTTTCGTTGGAGTCTTCAACACCTGCAATTGAAAACCTCTCATGTGGTCACTCCCTAAGGATAGTGCTAGTCTTCACTATTGTGCACAAGACATATTTTGATTAGTTTGGGAGACAGGTCAAACTCTAAGCAAGCCTAGAGTATTGTCCTGCACTTGAGGACCCAAACTGTGGATATACTTCGGTGCAGATATTATGTGAGTGCTTGTGCATACTTAGATATTACGTAGTTAGAAGACCACGGGCTAGTTTCTCATAACAATGAGTGGATGAAGCAAAGTTGTCCATGTAGAGAAGAAGTACATGTGAAGGTATATGAGACATCCTTTGCATTGTGACGCACGACGTAGCAGAATTGAATACAAGGACACCGCACTCTCAGTAGCTGGAAACTATTGGACTTTCTTGATGAGTACGGTGTACTTTTCATGGCCAATCATGCGGTGCTTATCACCACTGATTGCAATGGTACTCCGACAAAGTGCAAGAGAGAATTGTGCAAGTGGGTCAGGGTGACAGGTCGAACCATAGGCGAGACAAGCTCCCCAGGTATGTCATGCCCTGGATGTGCCCTGAACAATTGTGGGTGATGGGAAAGGGTTAGGGGACTAGGGACGAAGCCAATCGACCAAGATCACTAGACGTACCTAATTTGAGGACCCCTAGGTGCTGTGCTGTGATTGTGGGTGCTTCTTTTTTTTTTTTGGGACTTGTCTAAGTACAACCATTACAATATGTTGAGGCTATCAGCCTTTCAATGGGTTGGACAATGTCAAGCTTCGAAGGCGCAAAAAATGGATAGTACAATGATGATTACACCCTAGTCTCGTTGTTAGAGAAGCAGTTGGCGAAATGGAGAGATACACTTGAGATATTGCAAACCTCCTTGCGACATATGCGATGTTGGCACAATTGAGGTAACGACCGTCGTGAGCCAACTATAGAGCTTGACCCAGAAAGGGAGCATGGCCCGTGCGATGTGGGCAGTTGGCAAGGGTGATTCGTGCTTTTGGCAGCATGGCTTTGCCGCGGCTCCTTGTGGGGTCGATGGTCTTGCGGTGATCGGGCATTGAACACTTTCGCGCAAAGACCTGTCTCATCCTGTATCCACTTGTCACTTCATGAGAGTACATGCATGGTATATGCCGCAACTATAATAAACCAGTGTAATGCAAGGAGACATCACTTATCTGAATTCTATGGTGTTGACTTAGACATTTATCACCTGCGCTTGATTAGCTTTTTCTTTTGCTAAAGACATGAAATATATTAAACGCAGATATGAAAAGTTCGTACAATTCGGGAACATGTCAACATTTAACCTTTTAAAGACAAAAAGTTATGGCCAGGTAGCATTTGATTAGCCCTTTATACAGCATGGGGCTACTCTATTTGTATGAGGCGGGACAAGTCTGGGTGGCCGGGTGATTGGGGCTCTGCTAGTGTGGGGCTCCTGTGGGGTTGGGTAGGGAACATGTCGGCCGGAACATGAATGGTGTAGTCCCGGCCCGCTGCCATCTCCAGAATGTCTTTAAACAATTCATTAAATTCTTCTCTTTCCCAAGCTGCCCTTTCTGCCCTTGAGCATCTGGGGCCCGGAGCTGGGGGTTTGTGCCACTAGTACTACCACCTGTTGCGCGTTTTGAGTCTCAACTTTCTTGACTCGAGGATTCTTCGGTCTTCGCCCTGGATAGTGTCACTTAGGGCCTCGCTTCTTGGCATACCTCTTGATGGTGGGCACATAGCGCTTCGGTGGAGGGGCGCATGCCACATGCTCCCGTCTTTTGCGAAGAGCGTCTTTGCATGCCAGATCTCCATGATTCTCCATGCGTTCCGCCAAAAAAGGAAGCCTGCAAGACGCAATCCAAGGGTTAGACCTGGATATAGGATACAGCTGTTTGCATGGAAGGGATTTTAGTGTGGTTTATGAAGCACATATGACAAGAAGGGGAGGGGTGAGGCATGCGGTGTTTGTTGTAAAGGAATGGCCCCCATGCTAATATTCGTGTTGCCTCCAGTCATTAGCGGATATTAGTTTATGCTAAGT